>NC_138549.1:104255216-104600216 GCF_964273705.1 Natrix helvetica | reverse complement strand
TGGTTTGAGCATGATAGCTTGTTCATTTGCCTTGGCATGTATAAATGTATGTTTATGCAATAACTGTATCTGTCAAAATTTCTTTATGCTCCAAGCTTCGTTATTCATTAAAGAAGGATTAATTTAAATTAAGTACTACAAGCTCTTTATTACCGCAGTAATCAACGGCAAATAATTAGTGTATGGGAGTGTGTGTATGTGTAAATATATATTTCTCTTTCAGAATCAATGTTCTGCATTGGAACAATTTGCACATACTTAAACTGACTGAAATGTTCCTGAAATTGCATTTGCTGTGCAGTTGTTTGGCTGAGCTATGCTAAAGTCTACTACTTTAGTCATTGATGCATCCACAATGACTATATAAAATGTGTTTAATTGGCATGAAAAGGCACTAATGCCATGGTGGTGGGCTTCCATTATCTGAAAGGACATCTCATTTAGTAGGTCCAACTAAAGAATCCACTAAATTTAGTAGATCTGGAGAAGAGTACGAGAAAGTAGGAAGTGACAAAAGCAGGGTGTGACGCTTAGCATTTAGGCAGGCCATCAATAAACCCAAGCTAGCTGACTGGAATTGGTCCAAATTTTTACAGTCCCGAGAGGCAGGTTTGTGAAATGTTTTTCTAATTCTAATTTTGCTGAAATATATTTCTCGCAGTTTACCAGTTGTGAAAGAGGCAGTGACAACAATGCAATTCAGTAAACACGAGAAAAGAAATAATTTGTTTCACGCGCTTTCTCACAATGCAGTCACCTTCAGCCGAGATGATTACTCTGAAATGAGAAGGCATGTTTCACCACATAGGTTATGCATAGTTCATATAGTGACATGGACTACATTAAGATACATAATCTGTAATGTGTTTCTTGCAGTTTAGTAAACCTTGGAGATGTCAGCTGCTAGTGGAGAACATACACACTCACATCCATATTCCTGTTAATTGCTGTATTACAAATTATTAACAACTCCCTGTTGTGGGACTTCACATTTATTCCTGTCAGGGAATTAATACACCTACACACTGTCCCATGAGTTTACAATAGATTAGAACATTTGCCTTTCATAAACCTGGTTTGTTCAATGTAATTCCACTTAGTTCTACCAAAGCATAATACACCCCATGACTCTGCCACAACAGAACAACATTTCTGCATTCTATTTATTGTTTGCAGTTTATTAAAAAAAAAACACTGTTATTGGGATAAATGCAGATATTGTTAAAAGGCTGGTGGCAAGCTAGTAGTGGATTTGTTTACTGTGGGCTTTTCCCAGTCATTAATGATTGAGAATGATGGGAATTGCAGTTGAATACCTCTGAGACTTTTCAGATTGGGGATAATCACATCATCATGCAGGTAAGGAGTCTCATCTTGAACCATGTTAATTGTTCAAAAACAGATGACAAATACAATTCAGATTTCTAACTGAACTCCGAAGATATAAAACTGGGTATAATAGTTATGCTAGCCAAAGGTTTGCATGGCTTCATTTGCTGCTTCCAGGTCTATGGGCAATTATAAAGTGTGTCACTTCCAGCTACCCACGGAGGGGCACCTGCCCAGTGAAATGGATATCAGTAGTGTTTTTGTTCAGCCAAACATAAGGCCTCTAGGAATCTGGCATCTGCTTTACAAATCCAGCAACCATGCCTTGTTGGTGGACTGCCCTTGTGTGGCCAAGATCTGTATTTGCAACAGAGGTGTTTTTTTTTCTGTAGTCCAACATGGAAGAACAAAAATTGACATTAAAAAAAATGAAACAGAATTTAAGACTCAATGAAATATTTCGTAAATTGTAGAGTGACACCAAAGGATTAGATCCACCGCTGCTTTCACCTTACAGTTATGGTGGTAAAGAGAAACAGGAAGAGGGAATGCTATGTATGTGGTCTTGAGCTTCTGAACCAAAGGCAGGATGTAATTGTAACCAATAAATATATAGCGCGTACCTCAAGAGGAAGAAAATGAAGGGTGCTTTTAGATGAGTGTTGAACTTAAAACAGTTCAGATTTCTTGCTCTAACTCTGCTATAAAATTTGCTGTGTGGGGGTCATCTACAGACTCAAGAATAGCTAGGCAGATACCACTCTGTCATGGTTGCAAAGTTGGATTTCATATTTTCCTCACTTTTGCAAGCTTGTGATTGTCCATTCACGATTAGGGTCCTATAGCAGAGATCTCAAGTCTATTTCAGACGGGACCTCACTAAGTCTTTCAATTGTATTCTGTAGGCTGCATTGCAACCAATGGAGAGGAACCATACAAAGAAATGGGCGCATGCTAGGGAACAACTAAAATATATTTTATTAAAATTAGGGTGGATGTCATTAATATAGTTACTATTCATAAATGCAACTTCCCCCTTTCAGATACACTAAAAGTTACACTCAAAAATACACTCAAGAGTTGTGAACACACACACAGAACACACACACTTAGGTCCACTTGCATATAAATTACCATTTCCAGCATCCGAAAAACCACCTTTTTCTACCACAGAACGTGCTAGAAGGATTAGGAGACAAACATCTTCAGCCTGTAACTGATTAAGGTCTTGTCAATTTTAGGCAGCCAAAAAAAACACCCCAAGAAAACAAAACAGGAGGTACTATCAACTATGTAATTAAAGTCACAAAACTGGGCTGGATTTTTTCTCCACAAAGGTCAATTCTGAGGGAGGGACCTGCCAGTCAATAGCTCTGATCACATTACAAGCTCAACTAGGCCATAGGGTAAGGATGAGTGTTTTGTAAAAATCTAAATCCTAGCTAATTAGCCAGCAAATTAATATGGAGAAATCAGAGTGACCTTGGTCTGTGTGACCAGTGGGTCAACTGTCCCTTCTGATGTTTATGATCAAGACAAAGTCTTAGAATAGAGACTGCTTAGGAACAGTGTCTATTCTCCTCGCAGGCATTTTTGTTTCTACTTCCCTGTGTACAACCATCCAGGGAGATGAAAAAGTGGCCTACCCACTTTTTCAAATGAGTGCTAATCCTGAGGGTGTTTGTTTGCTTTGAAAATAAATAAATAATAGAAATAGCAAGGAATGAAAAAGAATCTACTAACTTTTCAATCTCTTTTTCATCTTGGAGATTATAAGAAGTCATCAACAGAACAAGTCAAGTCATGGGAGATCATTCAGTCCTTGGGAATACGTCAATAGCCTGGAACAAGGGATCACTAGATTGCGAGGTCACACAAACATGATCTCTACGTAAAACTTTCTTTTTATATTTCTACACAAGTATTTAGATAAAATATGTTTTCTTCTGAGCCACCGTTTAATGCAAACAAGTGCCATGGAAACTTAAAACAGTGTTTTTCATGCTTGGCAACCTGAATGTGGGTGCACTTTCAAGACTCACAATCCCCCAACCATCATATTGAAGAGTTGAAGTCTACCCACGTTCAAATTGTCAAGGGTCAGAAAGCCAGCTATGGAGAACACCAATGGGAGTGTACAAACACATTTTCCTTTGTTCTATCTTGAATTAAAGACTGGTCAGATGATGCATTTCCCAGCCTGGTGTAAAAACTAAATAAATCACTACAGGTTATATTCATTCAGATGATCAAAGGTACGGTACATGAAGACAACAGAATGCTGATAAAGCTGCTTCAATGGAATCTCTTTACAATAACAAATGGAAGGCATGCATCTAGATTTTAAAAGATGTCTGATGAACCCAAGCGCAATAAACAATAGCTTGTAGTCCTATGTCCTGGGTGACAAGGAAGCCAATTTGGACATAGTTGTTTGCATGTTGGTATTCTTCCAGTGGATATTTCATTGTACATTCATTTCTCCAAGCCTTACCACCACAAAGGAGAAAAGCAACTTTTGAGAAATGGTTGTGGACACCCTTATTCTTATCCACCCAATTTCTCCACCTAGTAATGTGATGCAATTACATTAGGACCATTTTTCCCAGGACTGTTTTGCATTCTGCAGAATTTGAGAAAACTGGAGTATGTAGCCAAGACCCATAATAAAAAAACAATCTTTGGGGTGGATATGCTTATCCATGCATTATGTTTTGACTCTGAAAATCAGGCAATGTGAATTTAGCAGCTCGGCCAGTAATGTCTTTTTCCTCTAAAAGCTAACTATCTGACACTTTTGAATTTCACTTATTCCAACATTCAGTTGCATTTTAGTGCCCAGAGCCATAAGAATGCATTGAAACTTATGGAGCCTGACATTTTAACTATCATGTTGTAGGATGATTCATCACAATTTACTTTCTCCTCAAATGTATCCTAGGAGAAATGTAATCTGGAACCAGTTATTTGACCTCAGTCTAAAACCATAATCTGCTTCAGTGAAACAGAATGCCACTCCATTTTAAATACAGTTTACCTTTTATGTGATTGATACCACTTCTGATCTTTATTTTCTTTCAAAGAAAATAAAATTATTTTCAACTTCTGCCTAAATTCCAGGGCAAACACTTCTGTGTAATTTGTTTCTCTTGATCCCATTAAGGCACATGCAGCTGATCAGGAGTTCAAAGAGGAAAAAGTTGAAGAATGTTAAAAATATGCCATTCAGCATCCCTGCCTATTTGTCTTTTGGAATATTCAGTGACCCTGTATTGTCTATTTGTCTGTTAATGTTTTCAGGTATGAATTGCCCTGCATTCCTTAAGTCCCTTGAGTGCACTAAGACATAAACAGTAAGTGTGACTGTACCAAATCATGAATTACATTTGAGAAAAATGCTAATTAGACTAATTCTAATTCATAATTAAAACATAAAAATTAAGATGATTGTAAATAAGGTTTGCAGACCGTATTGAAAATTTGAGCATGCAGCAAATTAAGGAGATATCCAACTACTAAAAGGAAATGACCTCTATTTAATTACATTCAAATAAGATCAAAATAAAGAAAGATTCACCCTGATATTTTTATTTGATTTAATATTTTGTTTTATATTTGATTATATTATAACATAATGCAGAGGAGAATGGAGAGGAGGAGGAGGGGGAAGGCGATAAAATGACAAGCTAAGATATGCTAAGACAAGATTTCTTCAGATAATGTATAATTAACTTGTGGATTTCATCATCATGGAATATAATGACTTCTAGTTATGTTAAAATTGGTTAGCCGCAATAATGCAGATGATATATTAACATCATTAACAGATGGTGCATAAACATCTTAACAAAGATGAAATATATATGGAATCCTAAAGTTGAGAGCACAATATTGTTGAATATTAGCTGCTAGGAATAGCAATCTTTGGCAGGATATTGGGGCTGTCCAATGCTAATGTTCTATAATAGGGTAGTATACTGCTGTTCTACAGGAAGTATCATGCTATCTCTTTTTTGTTCTTTAAATGGAAGGTAAACTGCAGTAAAATTATTCCCATTGAGATGCTGTCACTCAACTGTACAGTTAAGGAATCTTTATAAGTGTCTTCATCTTTAGACTTAAAGTTCTGACAATTTCATAGATGAAGACAGCAGGCTCAAGAAGACAGATTTGGTCAAGTTGTGTTGTGTTGTATGGAAAGAAGGAAATTTCCAGCCGACACTGAACTTTCTGCTTCAAGGCTTCATTGACACTTTCCCTACCCTGTTATGTTGTCCCTCTGCTCCTGTGTGTGATCTCCAATATAGTGAAACAATAATATATCACTAGAGCTGACCTTTGGCCTTTATGAATTATCTGCTTTAGAAAGACGTGAAACCACCTTTTATATCCCACATAATAGATATTTAGACATTGTGGATCAATACTGAACAAGTTTGCTACTTATAGCAAATAGGTGCCAAAGGGGCATTCTGATACTGACCTCTGACTCTTGGGTTGACAAGAAATCTATTGACAGAAGGGAAAAATAGGTAAGGCATTTAATTTCAGTTTATAAATACTGCTTTGTGTCAAACAACAGCACTTTCTCTTCAATGAATTTTTTTTTCATACTTTAAAGGCTGGAGAAAAGATTTTCCTAAATGCTTTAACTCTGACCAATATAAAATTTATAACTGGCTGGGTGTGGATAACTGGAGGGGGAAAGCAATATTTATATGACAGGTTTTCCCATCTGTTACTTATCTTTCTACTGTCAGCAAAGACTGTCTCTATTATTAAATAGTTTGTAAGCAAGAATATCTGCAGTGCTTCTTAAGATTAAGGAACCAAGTATATACCAAAATATATATTCCATCCTGCCTTAATTTAGATACTCCGTTATTGATCTTCCTAAATATACTGGATGTAATTAATATAGAATGTAATGAAATCAATTGATAGTAATAGCACTGACTGTTGATATAATAACGTTGCTGCATTATGTTCATTAGTGCACGAATACATCATCAAAGAGAGGCTGGTTGTTTAGCATGATCACAGAATACTATATATTCTGCCCCAGAAAGTATACAATCCACAATTTATTTGGTTGAGACAATTAACTTTGTCGTGTTGGGCTAAAATGCAATCTTTGTGAAAGTGTCATGGGGCTGTTCAAGGAGGGGAAAAAAAGCTTTTTTCAGAGAATATACAAAACAATGTACACACTGTATTATCATGTCACACTCCAGCAGCACTGCATTGAAGTCTCAGTGGTATTCCTGCTGTTAAGCACCATTGAAAACACATTTGTTCTGACTGTTCTTTTCTTTTAAAGCTCCTCTCATCTTAGCCAAGATGAATCACTAGTGGATCTACACTGACTTTTGTGGGCTGAGTCAGGCCTTGAAGTTGCAAGCTATCTCCTATGGCTCAAACTTTTTAATTAATTTTAACGCGAATGCATACATGAGAGTTAATCACCATGCCACGGCACCCTTTAATTTACCAAGTTGAGTCACTAAAACTTTCTCCTCAGAACCTTAACTGAATGCCATGCTGCTTAAAATAGGCCCCTCAAGCAGGCTTTGGTGTATCTGGGATTGGTTTTTCTTCTCTTTTTGCTTAAAAAGATGATTTGGGAAACAGTTAAAAACTATCCTGTCTTGCTTTGAAATGGGGGGGGGGGGGCAGTTGGGAAGTGCATGATTAAATATGTTTAAAAGAAATCCTTAAAATGGCTAAACACAAATAAGGCTTTAGAAGTATTCCCCCCCCCCAAAAAAAAAAAACCACTGGCAATGGCAATACTGTCAATGGAAATGCTACTTTTAAAAAATCAGGAGCAAGTAGATCTAAGACACTATAAATCAGATTAGAAGTCATTCAATAACGTAAGAATGATAAGGGAATCTGGCTTGATCCAATCAATGGCTTATCCTGATTTCATTCTGGAATGATAGGCTTTTGCCTACTTCAATAGGTATCTCCCAAAAGCAATTTAATAGACAGTTATCAAAGAGAGAGATTCTTTACTAAGATGAAATTAGCCTAAGTCACTATCATTGATAAAATAGTGAACAGAGTACAAAAATATTTTATTTATGTGTTAAAGAGATCTATATTACCAAGACCATATGAGCCACTCATCAAATTCTCAATATGATACCTCAGACTCCCTCCAAATTTCTCATCAAACCGATGTGTTTGGTGGGTTTCAATAATAGTAATAATTAAATCAAAAGGGAATGATCCTATCCATTCTACTTAATTTTAATTTCAATTGAACAGAGATTAAATCAGATCCATTTTCATTTTTTCCTAGCCTATCTGATTTTTTCCCCTCAGTGCTATCCATAACTTTGTTCTGCTTTGTTCCTTTTAGGAATGTAGTCCCAGCATATCATTTAAAAGCCAGACACAATTCTGAAAAAGATGGCCTGGCCTTATTCCATAACTTGTAGTCATATGTATCTAGAACATAATGTTATATAGCTTAAACCATATTGCTGAGACACATTTGTGAGGGGAAAAAAAGGTTTTACCTTAAGTTTTACCTTACTAGAGTCGTGAACGTATCAACAGATATACCAAATCCCAGTTAAATGTGGTTTAATAGGACAAGAAAACAAAGCCCCAAAGAAACCCAAGACTTTCATCTGATGCTATAGCCAAGATATATTTTCTCAAAAGTAAACTATTTTAGTATTTTGACATTAAAATTAACATTTTCTTTTATATATTTACCGTCCCTTTGAAGAAAACAGTAACCATAATAACCATAATCATTTAAGTGAGATGAGGGGTGCAAAAATATAATAAATAGATATTATCGACTAATTTTTAAAGTTGCTCTTTTTACTTAAAAAAATCAAACTGTTCTGCATCCATCCTATAACTCATGAAAGAAGGATAACACAAAAATATGTTTTGCAATATTTTGACTGTTTATTTTTTTCCTATTATTAAATAGAAGCTCACATTTGTCTCTTTTTACTGTAAAAGGTTTCCATTTTCCATTGTAGAAACTAATGGCTGAAATTATGTGCGTTCAGGACCTGGGATTGAAAAATGTGATATATTTCATTAGATACATATAGCTCCTTACGAAACAAATTAATTTTGTAGCTGAATCCTATTCAGAACAAATCTCCCAATCCCTGTCACTGAAGTGAAACAAATAGTAATGTAAATCTAGTGGATTTGAAGTCAAACTGAATCACTGCAGAAGAGAAATGAATGGGACTGTTGTGTTTTGTATTGGACAAAATAACCTGAATTAATGTCAAACTATATAAAAAAACAAATATCAGAGAGTCAGAAGCTACATTCCTACGTAGAATTATTTTGACACAGAAATACATAATGTAGTGAGACTTATTTCCAAGTAAACAGGCAAAGAATTACATCTACTAAAAACCAAGATGGATTATTATTCATTTAGTGAATTCTAGTCATTATTTAAATGAGAGAAAATTGGCTAAAGAGCTATTAGGATAATATACTTAATTTAATTTAATAAAATTATTAAAGGATTCTCCATTAACCTGCATTTGCTCAGAATGCCAGAGGGATGATTTGTCAGAACGGAATAGTATAATACCTGTGATGGCTAAAAGAACCATTTTTCAGCCAATTAAGACTCCCTAGAATATCAGAAAATCTGGCATTCATGAAGTATGAAATGCCTGATTAAATATTATTTCAGCTTTGAAATATATCCATGCGTATTGTAAAGCACTGAAGCATGTTGGTCAATAAAACTGATCAAATATTTTATGAGAAATTTCAAACTATAATTAAGGAGTGCTAAAATAAGCAAAATCTTTCCCTGGACCAATATCCATGGTTGTTGGGAGCATATAGAATTTCTAATTATGTAGTAGGATTCATTGGGCACATTTATCTTTAAGGGTTGGCATAGAAAGTTATTGTTAACATTTAATCTTATTTTTTAAAATTGGGATTTCATTCAAAACAAAATGCCATCATTCGGCAATTGGCTCTTTCCAGGTGTCCAAATTCCCTTTCTTTTATCTGTGTAAATGAAGAGAAAATGCTTACTCATCAATTAATTCTGGTTGATCTTGTCTTTCAAATTCAAAATATAATCAAAAGTGGGTTCACTCCTCATTTTACAATAATTGTGATGAAAGTACGCAGTTACAGGATTACAACACCATGCGGTCCTTTCGATGTGTATGATTGTTGCTTGCTTTGCATCATTCTGAAATGAACAAGGGAGGGAAAAATCAGTTGCAAATAAGTGATCTGTCCAGAAGATTATGACTGCCAGGCTAGGTCTGGGATAAAACTGGGAATTTTCTGCACTGAGGCACCAGCAGAGGTTGCTGCTCACCTCATTAAAAATATATGCCAGCTAATAATTTAATTGACTGGGAGAAGTCAAAGGGGACGCTGCAACTGTCCCAAGAGAGGAATACATTTATTACTTTATCTTGGATACAGCATGTTCTGTACCTTACTTTTCTCACAAGTTGAAATTCATATACATCAACTGGGTCAGTATAAAATCAGTTTGGCTGAAGGAATGGGGCAATTCCGAAAGCCATATATTTAATGTAATCTTAATTTTCCATGTCACAAAGCCTTCAGACTATTATTGAACAGATTTGTCTTCTTACTTTTTCTTAGAATAAAAAGAAAAGAGTTATTTTACTGTATCTATGGACTTGTTAAGGGCCTGTATCAAATTCAGAAATGCATCTTTCTTTTCTCACACATTCAGCGTTTGACAATGAATTGGGTAGTCTCATACAAATTAATGAGACACAGAGAAAGATTTGATTCACTAGAAAGCTCCACAGCATCCAGTGGGATTTTCTTGCAAGCTGGGTATCCATAAAGTTTCAAGTGAAGTGGGTTTAACTATAGCCTAGTTCAGTGCACTATTTTCATGATACAGTACATGAAGGCATCCATAGGAAAACCAAGTCTCAGTGTATCATCCTAGGTACTCTCTTTTACTTAATATATACAGTATATTATTGTTAAAACTTTTGCAAAAATGAAAAAAGCCCAGTTTATATACACTCCCAAATCAGATAGTAATGTTTCATAATCCTATATGTACATATGTGTGCACATTATGCCTATTTTAATCTGCTTTTCTATGAGAAAATTCAAAATGTCTTTCTCAAAGATGTATTTATTACTGAATATACCTGAAAGAAAAAGCAGGTGTGCTTTAAACCCCCTCCCCAACAAATAATTTACAATTAAAATAGGAATCCTTGATTTTCTGAGAAAATGGTAATAGGGTTAAGAACATTCGTTTGGTTTATTTTATGGTAAGGATCATGCTTTCCTATCATAGTTGTTGCCATTAATGTTATCATCATCATCCATTTTTAAACTGCTGTAAAAAAAATATTCTGCTGCCAAATTCCCAATATTATTTTGTTTGTGGCATTTTTATGTTGCCCACATGCATGGACTCTAAGCAGCTAACTTAATAAAAGAAAAATCCACATAAAATCCATTTTGTTTGTGGCATTTTTATGTTGCCCACATGCATGGACTCTAAGCAGCTAACTTAATAAAAGAAAAATCCACATAAAATCCAAGCATTCTCAAACCATAATCCCCTTAAAATAACATCCAATCATCATAAATGCTCCCTCCCCAGTCACTGATTGAATGCCCATTAGAAAAGAAGCATTTTAAGGGCTTTTCACAGAGGTGGTATTCAGCCAGTTCGGACAGGTTCTGGAGAACCGGTAGCAGAAATTTTGAGTAGTTCGGAGTATTTTGCAGTATCCTTCCTTGCCATGCCCACAAAGCCATGCCATGCCCAGAAAGCCACACCCACAGAATTGGTAGTAAAAAAATTTGAATCCCACCACTGGCTCTTTGGAATGCCAGGACTGAGGAGGCTGGGTGCATTTCTGGGGACAGTGTGTGCCATAAAGTTGGGGCCACCACTGATAAAGCCTATGTTCTCCTCTGAAGAAGATGGGTCCGTAAACAGGCCCTCTCTGGAGACTTCTGAACAGGCAGAATCATCCTGAGATTTGAGAATCATTGCAAGCATTGTAAATATGTTACAAATTGTCACACTTCAGGCAATGGTCAAGAACCAATTTGATGTAATAGTTAAAATAACAGAGAAGCTGAAAGGCCATGAGTTCTAGTTCCACCACCCAAAGCCAGCTGATATCACTTTCTTTCAGCCCTAGGAAGGAGGCAATGGCAAACCACTACTAAGATCTTACCAAGAAAACTACAAGAACTTGGCAGGCAGTTGCCAAGGGCCAACACTGACTCAAAGTTGCACACAAACAAAACAATCAGTATGGGCAAACCGGTAGTGGTGATGGTGGGAGACTCTGCCCATCCACCCAGACATCATCAAAGACGCTCTGCATGGACTTCCGGTTCCGGCGGCTACGGCGACAGGCAAGTCTTTGCCTGCTCCTGCTCTCCCGGTGGGCTTTCCCCGCTTCTGGGGGGGCACAGGATGCCCCGGAGAGGCGTCCTGCCGAGGGAACGGCTCGCGGAGGGTCCTGGCGTCGGCGTCGGCTGGCGGGGGCTTCTCCGCTTCGTTCTAGGCATCGGGGAGCAGTTTTGGAGGGCACGCGTGCGTCTCGCTCCATGCTGATCGGAGAACGCACTTTTGAATTAAGCAGCGGCAGTATGGTGAGAAGCTTCCTTTCCTCATTCCCTCTCTTTTGAATTGATGGACTTTTCAGCTTTTTAAAAAAAGTTTAACTTTCGGATTCTTGCTGGAGGTGCAGCTAGAGGGAGGGGGATTCCCCCCCTCCCTTGGACAAGCGGCTTGAAAAGATTTTGCTTTCGCCCCCAGGGGAAGGAGGAGGGGGGAGAGCCAACTAATGATGCCTCACCCCTATAAAAGTGACTTTCATTGGACTTAGCCCCAGAACTTATGGGTGAACTGAGAATTTTCTGAACTTTTAAAAGTTTGCTATGCCTCTGAGCCCAAAGCTGGCAGGGCAAGATGGCACACTTCCGTTGTCTTCATGAACTCTGAAACCTGACTCCACCTTTAAAACTCAGGCTTCCGGCCTTTGTCTCCGTGCCACCCAGAAGAATCTCTTGTGGATTGTCATTTTCTGAACCCTCTGGAGAGAAAATTTTTCTCTATTGCTAGACTGACTAAAGAAACTCCCAGCTGCTTGGATCTTCTGCCTCCTGAACTCATCTGCCTGCTCTACTTCTTCAGCTGTCCAGTCTCTACACTGACTGATCTCTCTGTTTTATAAACTATGTCTCCAAAAAGACCACCACCTGGAAAACCTGGTTTTGCTACCTCTGCACCGACATCTGCAACATCCAGTCCTGCCACACAGTCAAAGATTACAGAACTGATGCAACCCAAGAGTACAGAGATGGATTTGCAACAAATGCTTCAGCAACTCATACAAGGCCAGGAAGAAATTAAGAAACAATTGAGGGAAATGAAGGAGGAAATTAAAGAGAATCAAGTCCAAATTTATAAGAACTCACAGAGACTGGACCTCGTGGAGGGTGGGGTGGCGGAGGCGAGGGGGGGTTGAAGCTTTGCAGAAGGGTAACAAAGAACTTGATATCCAACAAATGAAAACAGAGTTCGAGAGAATGTCCTTTTATCTTAGATTTCAAAATGTTATAGAAGCAGATGGGGAAAATATAAGGGACATCATGACTAATATTTTAGCTGAATACATACACAAAGATAAACAACAGATGGAATGGAAGATAGACCTGGTCTATAGAGTGAACTCAGCATATGCCAGAACACACAATGTGCCCAGGGAGGTCCATATTAAATTTCTTAGGAAAAGCACAAGAGATACAATTCTGGGTGTACAAAGGGGGCAAGCATTGACATATCACGACAGGGAGATAACCATCTTGAAACAGATCCCCCCAAAAATTAGGGAGAAAAGGAAAAATTATTCGCAATTGGCGAATAAATTATACCAGAAAGGGGTGTGGTTTAGATGGTTGATGCCTGAAGGGATGCTGATATTCTGGGAGGAGACAAGAATTAGAATCAATACACCCATAGAGGCTCAGGCCTTTATGGAAAAAAATAAAGCGATCCTAGAAAAAACAGAAGATTCTTCAACGGTTACACAGGACACGGGAGGGGCCGGAGCTCTGCCAGCGGGGGGAAAGGGGCAACACTAAGAAAGCTCAGATCACAAAAATGAGTACGAAAATCACATTGTTATAAACAGACCGAAAGTAATAATGAAATTATACCTAGACTATATATTATAATATATAAGCTGATTGAAATATTTTTATAGAAGTGATATGCTGATTTTATACGATTTTGTATTAATGTTTTATATATAGATGTACCTTATGAGTTTGGAGGGAGGGGACGTCTGCCATACTTGCAACTGCCAAAATTTGTATACCATTCCACTTACCCTTTTCCTTATAAATGTTTTAAAAAACCAATAAAACTTTTTGAAAAAGAAAAAAGAAAAAGACGCTCTGCATATGCGCAGAAGTTCCAAACCGGTAGCAAAGATAATAGCATTTCATGCCTGAAAACGATGGTTCGGACCAAAAAAAATTATACAAACTCCTAAGAATCCAGTAATTCCTGATAAGTAATTCTTTACAAAACAAAAGGTTAGGAAACTATAAATGCTAATGATTGCTGTGATTTGAGAGCAAGAATAATATCCAAACCCTTTTGTGACTCTCTCTCTCATTGTTAGCCTGTGTGTAATGTACCATCTGGCATCGTTTCTGCTGGAAAAATGGTTGCCATCTAGCCTTTGCATTTACAATGTTCACATTTGTTATGATGTTATTTTCACTGATCATGTGAGAACTAACACAAATCTGGACCCCTAGCTTGAAGAGCTTCAAATTTAGTGGCACGTACAACTTAAATTTAAAAAAAAGAAATCAAATGAAAACTCTGTTTTGATTAAGTCCTGTTGGCATGGCTCTCAAAAAGCAAATGCTTTCCAAGGTCATCAAACTGTTCTAAGACATATGCATGCATACCAAAAACATAGCTCACATGCATGTATATGCTCATAAAACCCATATTGAAAGTTCTCTCTCTCCCCCCCCCCTTCTCTTTCTCTCTGAGAATCTGATGAGTGCTACATATTCTGCATAATAGCCTTAGTATCATTTATCTGGAGAGAAGTCTTGTCCATGCTCCGGAAGACCAGAGACATCGATGTTCCCACATCAACTAGGCCTGAAACAGTTGACTGAGATCTTGCAAAGAAACTGGGGTATCTTTTTCTAGCCAGTGAAGGGAGGGTATAACCCTATGGGCAGGAGTGACATTTGTTCTATCATAATGAGAAATTTTAACTCCGGCAAAGTGAAATATGGATATTAAGGTACAGGTGCTTAAAACAGAATCCATCGTCGGTGGTTAGGCCTTTATCTTTTACCATCTGTCACCTGAAATTCTTAAGGTGACTGCATCAAGATTATCCTGCAGTTCCATCGTCAATGCAGACAGAGGGCCAACAAGGATATTGTCATACTCAATCATGACATGTACTACTTCAGGCCTAGATTTTCTTTTTAAAGCATTGTTGTTTCCAAAAACTATTTTCATTTTCCACCACAATGTGTCACAAAGCCATGCGTTCTCATTTTGTCATGTCTCTAGGGAACGACATATCAGGTTTGTGATAAGACACATCTGCTTAGGTCATTTATGTTGCTTAAGATCCATCAACATGTCACTGACTGGTTGAGTCAAAGGGACAGGAAATGTTAAACAGTAGGCACATCTTTTCAGTTAGGGAGATGTAAAAGCAAGTTAAGGAGTTCTGTTCAGAAAATGTAAAAGATGGACAGAAAAATTCACCAGCAAAGTGATTCCTTATTTGCCTTTTTTAAAAAAATAGTGTTGACTTTGATTTTATTTTTTCAATGTCAGTTTTGCACCTCATTTCCTAACTAGTTTTCTTATAAAACCTCCATGGAAAGTATAGGATATTCTCCTTAAGGTCAACTTTGTACAATCTGATTTGATTTCTTTGGATTTGCACAAAAGAATGTTCATTATTGAACCCAATTATGCATTTTGATTTTTTAAAAAACATTTTGAAGCAGCTGTGGCTAGGTATTTTTCTTTTTTGAAAACTGCTTCTCCCAGAATATTTACAGAAATTATGAATTATGGATACAGTGCTGGGTATCTTTCAACCTCTGATAATGTCTATGCATTTTATTGAAATAACTATTTCTAAATTTCTAATTATCTATTGTCTAAACCAGCACCCATATTTGTCCATGGTAGTTTTGATTGAGACACCGCCTTACTAAAATGATACTATTATTTAGTTAAGATGAGAGGGATGAAGTGTGTTTATCAAACACTTGGATAATGAAAAGTTAAGTGTGTTTATTCACTCAAAAAAAAATCTTGAAAAGTTTTATTTCATTTAAAAGAGACAGAAAAAAGCTGACAGTCCATAAAAAATTCATGTACAGCCTTAATTCTCCCCAAATGTCTTCAGTAATTGGATAAAATTTCCAGCAAGTGCCAGGTATTTAGGAAAAAAAATGTCTCCTGACTTTGGTGTTATAATCCAAAAAACTCTCATTAGTTCTTGCGATGTATTTAAATATAATTTCTCCCTCCCAAGTATTAAGGTGATGAAAAAAGATTTTAAAATGATCCTATAACCATCGCTACAAGTATTTTACATTCACTGACCTTTTATGTAATTTGGTATGTTCCTTTGGATGTCTATTCCAAGTATGTTGGGTTAGAACTTGATTTATAAACAGTTTTCACTCGCGAACTTTTTGCATACTTTTGTGCATGCCATCATATTCTGTTTCTGGTCGCTTGTCACTTATTTTCAACTTTTAAAAACAGTTTGCTTTATACAAATTGCTATTCCTCATGTCTTTTCCACCTTTTGAAGCTAAAATGTAAGCAATTTATATAGGCTTTTCAGTCTATGAAAGGACAGGTGGCTCTTGCTTTATGACTGCCCTCTTTAGTGACTGACAAAGTTACAGTGGTACTGACAAAGTAACTTAATGATTGTTCCTCAATCTTATGACCATCACATGATCATGTGACTAAGATTCAGGCACAATTAACAGGAATTTACAACTGTAACAACGTCCTGCCATCATGTGGTCACAATCTGTGTTCTTCTGACAAACAGAATCAATTAGAAGCCATCAGTAAAATCGCAGGTAGCATTCACGTGATGTCTCACTTAACAACTGCAGGTGTTATTTATTTACCAACCATGGCAAAACCACAGAAGCTGTCAAGCAAGTTAAGTTGATTTCACTCATGTGATGTGTCACTTAACAATCACGTCACAGTGATGGCTTTATTAATCTGAGTTATGACAGTTAAGTGAGTAATAATTGTACATTATTTTTAGACCTTCAGAAAGTCTAGCAGCTCTTACCTGTCTAGGGTAAAACATAATTCCAGGGACAACAAGGGATGGAGCAGCCTGTCCTGCTTCCCCAACACAAGTTCTGGAGCCCCAGGGTTTTTTGAAAAATAAGTGCCAGGCCCAAAAGACTAGGTCCACACATGAAGATTCAGTTAAACTGATTCATAGCTATAGCCTATGTCTTAACTAACAATCAACACCCTCTTAGAGTTAGATAAGGGCCAACAGCACTCAAGGGGTGGGGGAGAGTAGGACTCCCTCCATTTGTGGCTATGAAGGAATTCTAGGTTGATTCCTCTTTTAACTCCGCATACAGGTTCTGCCACTCCTTCTCCCACAGTAAATGCACAAAGGATGGCATGAAATGAGAAAGATGGGGTGGTGTACAAGGGCATGGGAAGTGGATCCAAGTCCAAGACCTGGGGGGTTCCCAAGAGGTGGGAAGTGGAGCACCCCCACCTCAGGGCTACTCTAGGCATCTGAATGCCTCCCTCACCCCAGAAACACCCCATACTCTGCTTAACAACTGCACCAGAGAAAGTAGTGGTGAAGATTATTAAGCAAGACGATAACCTGGTCACCTCACTTAATGGCCATCACTATTTGCAACCATAATGGACAGACTCCATTACAGTTGTGAGTCGAGAACTATCTGTAACTTGATCCTGCTGGAAGCCAAAAACTTCTTGAATCATAACTTGAATAAAACTGAAGGGATCAGTTGAATTGTCACACTAAGGCATAAATCATAGCTTACAAATCACATATGACTAGGTTCCCATCATTTTTACCAACCCCTCAAACAAATCCATTACATCTTACATCAGAACCGGAGGTGGGTTGCTGCCGGTTCACTCCGGATCGGGCTAACCGGTAGTGGTGGTGGCAGGAGGCTCCATTCACCTGCCTGGACAGCATCACACGCGCACGAGCAAACTGGTAGTAAAATAAATTGCAACCCACCACTGATCAGAACCCAGAATGAGAAGGGTTTTTTTTAACTAAATGTTAGATACTCCCCCCCCCATCTAGTTGTTGACAAGGACAATCACAGTCTCCACTCAGGTCCTCTCCTTTCAGGCAGAGCAGGGGACCCTGATTGGCTGGAGAGCTGGGCAGCTTCCCCTTAAAAGGGGGAGCTGCCAGACCCTAGTCAGAGCTTGCTTGAACTTGACCTAATAAAGAGCTGTTGTCACCACTTGCCTTTTGTGCCTTCATTACCCTATCTAACACTGGCGGGTGGGATTGAAGGCAATTAGGCTGACAAAAGAGCGAAACTCACTACAAAGAGCTTGAGCGAAACTCACTACAAAGAGCTTGGTCACGAGACAGGGATTCCGCCTGGAGCACAGGGAGGCATACTAGCCATTTGTGAACCCAGAGAGAGAGTCAGAATGGCCACCTATGCCCAACCACCTCCGTTCAACCCAGCCACAGACGACTGGGACACCTATATGCTGCGGTTCGAAGTTTTCTTGGGGGCGAACGATCTCGGGGGCGCCTCGGATCTCCGGAAGAAGAATCTGTTCCTGGGATACTGCGGCCCCGCAGTTCTTGACACCGCCAAGAACCTCTCGGAACCGACGCCGCTACCGGCCGTCTCCTGGTCCACCTTACAGCAGGCATTGAAGACTCACTACGCCCCGACACCGTCAAAGTACGTATGGCGCTATCACTTTCACCAGAGGAACCAGTTGGAGGGCGAGCCCATAAACGAGTACATCGCCGAACTCCGGAAAGCTGCAACTCATTGTGAATTCCGGGATCTGGACGATGCGCTTTTGGACCGGATCATAATGGAGGTCCGAGACCGGGGCCTGCAGGCAAGACTGCTGGCAAGGAGCAACCTCTCCCTCCAGATCGCCCTCGACGAAGCACGGGCGACCGAGTCCACGCAGAAGTCCGTTGAAACTCTCCAATGCCTCTCCGCACCCTCCGAGGCCCCCAGGAGCACCCGCATCCACCGCGAAACCGTAGAACAAGAGAGCTCGGAGAGCAACGAGGAGGTCAGCCACCACATGCGCAGCAACCGAGCAGTGCCGGCGCAGAAACTCAAACCGCCAGGCCTGCCCTGTGCCAGCTGTAGTGGCGATCATGCAAGAGCAACCTGCCGGTTCCGAGACGTGACATGCCAGTGATGCGAACGGAGGGGGCATATAGCCAGGGTATGCCGCAGCGAACTCCCTGCAACCAGCAGTCGGCCCGAGAGAACGGAAAGAGGACTGAATCGGAGGCAGCGACCCAGCCAGAGGCAGCTCCGCAGGGCAGAGGTGGACGACCACATAGCCAACCTCACCGCATCCGACCAGGAACACCAGGAGCATCACGCGATTCCAAGCGTCACGGTCCCTGTTCGGCACATGCGGATCAGCCGCCCTAGGAAGCTCAAGGTCACCGTTTTCATCGAAGGCGCCCCCTGCGAGATGGAGATCGACACCGGGTCAGCTCTCACAATCATTTCATGGGCAGTACTAAAACGAACAGTCCCCACGATGCGGAAGGAGGACCTCAGGAGCCCCGACATCCGTCTCCGCGACTATCAAGGAAACCTGGTTCCCCTCGTTGGTCAAGGCACGTTCACGGTACGCTACAAATGGACCACGAAGAAACTGCAGGCGATCGTGGTGTGGGACAACCTCCAGAGCCTCTTCGGACTGGACTGGTTCCAAGCTTTGGGAATGGTCGTGGCCGAAGTCAACACCCTAGAAGAAGCAGACCCAGCAACCGCTGCCGCCACAGGGAGCGCTGCAGAAACCATATTTAAGGAGTTCCAGGACGTGTTTGCTTCCGGCCTAGGTGAGTACAAGGGGGCCCCCATATAATTTAGCCTAAACCCGAACGTGGCCCCAATTCGGCTCAAACCCAGGAGAGTGCCCTTTGCGCTCCGACCTAAAATCGATAAAGAGATAGACAAACTGGTGAGCCAGAGGATTCTCGAACCCGTCGATCACGCCTGGTGGGAAACACCAATAGTGACTCCAGTTAAGTCTGACGGGTCAATCAGATTGTGCGCCGATTACAAATGCACAATCAACAAGGGGTTGCAACAGAGTGCGTACCCCGTACCTGTAGTCCAACACTTACTGCATTCGCTCGGCCCAGGGAAAGTTTTCGCAAAATTGGATTTGGCGCAGGCGTATCAGCAGCTGCCAGTAGATAGCGCTACTGCAGAGGCCCAGACTATAGTAACACACAGGGGGGCGTTCAAGTGCAACCGCCTGCAATTCGGCGTTAGTATTGCCCCTGGGTTATTCCAAAGCATTATGGAACGCCTCTTGCAAGGGATACCAGGAGTCGTCCCATATTTCGATGACATCCTGGTCTCCGCTGCAAACGAAGCGCAACTCATAGAAAGAGTTCGCGCTGTGTTAGGCAGGATCCGGGAAAAGGGCCTCCGTCTCAAGAAAGAGAAGTGTAAAATTAATGTACCCAGAGTAGAGTTTCTAGGCTACATGATTGACGGCTCCGGGATTCACCCGACAAACCAGAAAATCAGGGCCATTAGGGAAGCCCCCACTCCCCGGAATCAGGCTGAACTCCAGGCGTTCCTTGGACTCCTTAACTTTTATAGCGTGTTCCTTAAGCAGAAAGCGACGGTTGCTGAACCGCTACACCGCCTGCTATCGAAGAACGCGGAGTGGTCATGGGGGAAAGCCGAAGCTAAGGCGTTCGCCGCCGTGAAGGGACTTTTATCAGCAGACTCTTTCCTGGTCCAGTACAGTCAAACCCTGCCGTTGGTATTGACCTGCGACGCCTCCCCGTTCGGAGTTGGCGCTATCCTGAGCCACCGGATGCCGAACAGCACGGAAGCCCCAATTGCATTCTATTCAAGGACGCTGTCCACGGCCGAACGGAACTACAGCCAGCTGGACCGGGAAGCCTTGGCTGCCGTGGCAGGGGTCAAGCGATTCCATGAATATCTGTACGGCAGGGATTTCGACTTGGTGACTGACCACAAGCCGCTGCTGGGACTGCTAGCTGGAGATCGCCCAACACCGGTGTCCCTCTCACCCCGCATGACCCGGTGGTCGATTTTCCTGGCCGCGTACTCTTACCAACTCATCCACTGTCCGGGCGTCACATTGGGGCACGCAGACGCACTGAGCCGATGCCCTCTACCGGAGCTGCTCGCCGATCCAACACCTGAGACCGTCGTTCTCCTCATCGACTGTCTAGACTCGGGCCCCATCTCCTCCAGGGACATCGCACACCACTCCGAGAAAGACCCAACCATTAAACAAATTTTAAACTGGGTGTGGAGGGGGTGGCCCAAGGGGCCATTTGGGGCAGAGCTCAACCCATTCGCCACAAAACGAGACGAACTGTCCGCTATCCGGGGTTGTTTGTTGTGGGGGGACCGAGTGGTCATTCCGAAACAGCTACGAGTGGCCGTGCTAGAGGCCCTCCACAAGGGTCACCCGGGGATAGTGAGGATGAAGGCGTTGGCCCGGAGCTATGTGTGGTGGCCCAACATGGACAAGGACATTCAAGAGTGGGTGGCCACATGCACACCGTGCCAAGAGTCCAGACCGGCTCCCCCAGAGGCACCCCCGAAAGAATGGGAGCGACCCCAGGCACCATGGTCCAGGATCCACATAGACTTCGCAGGGCCAATGCACGGGCAGACTTTCCTCATCGTGGTGGACGCATTCTCGAAGTGGCTGGAGGTAGTCCTGATGACATCCACCACCACAGATGCTGTTATCAGGACGCTCCGAGGACTATTCGCGACCCACGGATTCCCGGATGTGCTAGTATCAGGTAATGGGCCACAGTTCACGGCCAAGTCTTTCGAAGAATTCTTAGCAACACAGGGAATCCGGCATGCCCTTGTCGCCCCATTCCACCCGGCGTCCAACGGCCAGGCAGAACGGATGGTGAGATCTACCAAGGAGGCACTAAGCAGAATGGGCCCGGGTGACTGGAGAACCCGCATAGACCACTACCTCCTAATCCAGCACATCACGCCGAGCGCCACCACCGGCAGGAGTCCAGCGGAGCTGCTCATGGAGCGCCGACTCAGATCCCATTTAGACCGCCTGCACCCCAACTACTCCTCCGACACACCGCCTGACTCAACAGGAAAGATCCGGGCATTCACCATCGGAGACCCAGTCTAGGCCCACAATTACACAGGGGGAACCCTGTGGATGCCCGCGACCATTGTCGGAATATCGGGGCCGAGATCATACTCCGTCAGGCTCGAGGATGGGCGTCACTGGAGGCGGCACATCGACCAGCTCCGGGGACGAGTAGAAAGCTCCCAGAACCGGCAATCGCCACCGACACCAGCGCAGGTCGAGCCGCACCCCCCACAGACCGGGACGGAAGGACTTGGGGACTTAGCAGACTCTAACGGGGCACGGGCAAGGCCTCGAACAACGATGCCAGCCAAGACATCCGAAGGGTTCCAGGAATCCCCGTCCAACGAGTCCGGAGAAGGAACGGGGCCAACCATCCAGCGCGAGGACACCCAACCATCGGAACCGCGCAGGTCCAGCAGGTCGACCCAGAGGCCCGTCTACCTGCGCGACTACGTCACTTACTAGAATGTTCCATCCTAGGGGGGAGGGGTGTTAGATACTCCCCCCCATCTAGTTGTTGACAAGGACAATCACAGTCTCCACTCAGGTCCTCTCCTTTCAGGCAGAGCAGGGGACCCTGATTGGCTGGAGAGCTGGGCAGCTTCCCCTTAAAAGGGGGAGCTGCCAGACCCTAGTCAGAGCTTGCCTGAACTTGACCTAATAAAGAGCTGTTGTCACCACTTGCCTTTTGTGCCTTCATTACCCTATCTAACACTAAAGTATTCCTACTCAGAATGCCACAGAATGGCACTTTATAATTTGATATTGAGTATATATATTTTAGCTTTGCAATCAGAAACATACTCTGATTGCATAACTTTCAAAATGGAAATAAACTTCTGTGGTTGCTAGAGAACTAATTTCTCGGACAATGCAAACAAATATATCTCCTAACAACTGTTCATTAAGCAATCCAGAATATAAATTGTTCCTTATCCCCCATATTATTTCTGTGCATTAGAATCCTCTTCCTAATTCTAGTTAAGGTTAGTACAATTTCTATAGCAGATGAGGTTTTTTTTTTTAACCCTTGGTACCTATTGGCAATTCTAAGCCTTCACTGCCCTTGTCGTTTGCGTCCCTTTCCAATCTTCTCAGCAAAATGATGTTATCCTTAGCAAGACCTTCTGATCAAGTCCTGATTGTTTCAGTTTTATTGAGGAATTTCCCCCAAAACAGTTATTTTCCTTGATAGCATCTTTTAACCACATCAGGAGCCATGGTCATTTCAAACTCAGTTGTCTCAGTGCAAAAATGATCTGCAACTTCCTAAGGTTCAATAGCAGGAAAGTATTTAATGCTATCTTATCTGAATCCCCCGAGTATAACGGAGGTTTCGTCTCTTAATATTCCATTATGTCTGACATGCTCCTGTCAGCCATGCACAGATATTGAATCTTGCACTCTGGCCTTGCAGGTTATCATGTGTGCTTCTCCACGCATACCCCCCAACTCCCACCCCAGCGTTCTACCACCGTATTCAACTTCAGATTTGGTGCTGGAAAATCTCTTCTTTTGCTCACCAGCTTATGGAGAAAGAAGCACCTTTTAAAAAATGCCAGGAACAAATGGTATCCTTGGACCAGAGGGGGGAAACGGGATTGGAGTAGGGGCATGTTTGAAAATTAATCAAGAAAAGAAAGATGCACAGAAGGCAAGATGGCTACAAAGTGAACGTCTTTTTCATCTCCAACTTGTCCAGATTGAGCTGATAGTTCCATGCATTCTTATCGCATCCTTATGAATTAAATGGTAAAACTCTTCGGTTTATCTTGAGCATTCGTCAGCACTCGAAACCAGTGTCCAGATAATGATTTATGAAAAAAATGTGATGCAACGTCATCACGCAAACTGACTAGTAAACAAGAACAAACTAGACCAGTTTTTTCCACCTCAGTAAGCTTCCTAAATGTAAATCCTACTCTGATAACTGTGTTGTGGCCCGCCAGCAGAGCTGGCAGCAGATTCGGACAGTGAGGAGATTGGAGAGGAACATGGGCCAGTCCTGGAGTCTGGGTAAGGCTCTGACGAGTGCTCTACATTGGAGGCAGAGATGGGGCCAGGGCCATCTGACTGTTATCAGCTGCCTTCAGAGTCAGACATCAGTGAGGCCGATGAATAGTTGGAGCCTGCTCCCAGTGTATGTTTGCGCAGAGTTGCCAGATGAAGGGAACAACTAAGGAGCAAGGGTCGACTTGGGAAGTAAGGCCACAGGTGAACGGTGAATGGCCCCTCCCATAGGGAATAAAAGAGGAGTGAAACGGGAGGGGACAATTAGTTAATTCCTGCATTCTTGCCAAGTATTGCAGCCTCTGAAAGATATCACTCTCCAAGCCTGATAAAGGTCGGTAATTGTGAACTAACTTGAAACACTGTGGGAGAGGAAAGACTTTGCTGGAGAGGAATTCACTGTAAATTAAATAAAAGAGGTTTATTGGGACGAGGACTCGGCTTCATGCTGCAGGGGAAGCCTAGGTCAGAACAAACTGCCAGTCGCTGTGATTAATGAAGAGTTGGAAGACCAACCCAGGAAAGGCCTGGTCTAAATAATGGAAATAAAACTCTACAAAGGATGTTAGAGCGCCATGATTAACTTGGAAAAGCCAAGACTATACTACAGCAAAATGGGCTCGGAAGAAGCCAGCCAAGCTAAAAAGTATCTGTACAGGTAGTCCTCGACTTACAAACACAATTAAACCCGAAATTTCTGTGGCTAAGTGAAATATTTGTTAAGTGAATTTTTCCCCATTTTATGACTTTTCTTGCCACAATTGTTAAATGGATCACTGCAGATGTTAACTTAATAACATGGTTGTTAAGTGAATCTGGCTTCCCCATTGACTTTGCTTGTTAGAAGGTTGCAAAAGGTAATCAATCACATGACCCTCATCATAAATGTGAGACAGTTGCCAAGCATCCAAATTTTGATCGTGTGACCATGGGGATGCTGCAATGATGATAAGTGTGAAGTGTGAAAGTGTAAAAATAGTCATAAGTCACTTTTTCCAGTGCCATTGTAACTTTGAATGGTCACTAAGTGAACTGTTATAAGTTGAGGACCACCTGTAGTTATTTATGTATTTCCTGCCTTTATTATTTACATAAATAACTCAAAATAGCAAACATCTAATATTCCTTCTTCTTATTTTTCCTCACAATCACTCTGTGAGGTGGGTTGGGATGAGGGAGAAGGATTGGCCCCAAATCACCCACCTGTCTTTCATGCCTAAAGCAGGATTAAAACCCACAGCCTCCTAGTTCCCAGCCTGATGCCTTAACCACTAGACCAAACTGCTCTCGGATGAATATGTTCTGATGTAACTACCCTCTTTTTATACTATGGTATGTTACCAATGTCAATGATAGATAGTCTCTATTGAGGTGTATTATGTTTTGGCAATCCAATCTGTCCATTATCATAGGCTACTATTTCACATGAAGATATCTTTTCACTTTTTGGAAAATGTGCTTTTCTTATTTTAATGTAAAATAAATAAAGGCTTATTGGTGGAAGGTTCAATTCTTGAATAGAAATGAGGTTTTAACATTACTTCTCAACAATATCCAGCTGTAGTCATAGATATTTCACTCAGTAAAACCTAACTCACAAACCAGTCAAAGTTAAGTGCTTTGTAAGTCCTAGTAGTATAAAAAGGAGGAGCAGCTTCATTGAAAGCTACGCAGGAGACTATAAAATTTCTAAAATGCCACAAAGCCACACCTATGGCAGCACCAGATACTGCTGACAGTGTAGATTCAGACAAAGAAACTATGAAGTGTAATTTATATGCAAATGAAATGTTAATCTACAAGACTAAAATTCAGTAAGGTAAGTCTGTGCCAGACAAAAATCATTTGGACCTTAGGCCATTCTATGACTTTCACTTCTTACAATTTGTGTGTCTCTGTGTCAGTTTCTAACATTGTAAAATTCTAAACATTTCACACTGCTGTTCCCCAGCTTTGGATATGAATCTGTTTTTGGGACTAATGGATAACTAATATCCCAAATCATTCTACATAAGAATAAGACCATTATTATCAGGCAATAATCATGTCTGAAAACAATTAGATATACTGCAGTATAATTATGTATATTATTATGAGAAGATAATTTATCTCTTCTGCTTCTGCTATTTAAAATCTCAATCTCTCTCTCTCTCCTCATCCCTCCCTCCTTCCCTCCCTCCCTTCTCGATTGCAGCAATTAATGTACATTTTCAGAATTTTCCCTTCAAATTCTGTGCTGTCTGTCTCCCCTTCAAATACACAAACTATAAGGATACTTATTACCCTTTGTCATGTTAGCAGTACATTGCAATTTAAGTAGGCTAAGACCGTCTTATTTTTAAAGTGTATGTATCTTTATACAAAAGAATGCTATTCTGCTAATTTTGTTTACATTTTTTAATGTTTGCATTGATAGAAACGGGAAAGTTGTTTTTAAAAAAAGAAGGTAAATTTAATGTTCTTCCATTTATTAATCAATCAAATCTTTATTATGGCCTTCGGTCATGCAACACTACAATCAAAATATATAAACCTATAATTATTAACAAAACTAAAATGTAGATAAAGAATTTAATAAAATTGCCTAAAATAAATATAGTGCAGAATGCTCTCTACAGGGATAGTTCTTTAAAATTAGATCAATTTATGTCATCTGAGATTCCCTGTACAGAGAGCCACAAAGAGAAAAAGGCTTAAGCTAACGGTCCCCAACCTTTCTGGCACTAGGGACCGGTTTTAGAAGAAAAATGGTCTTGGATAGACCGGGGGTGGGATGTTGGTTTTACATGCAACCTATAATACAATACAATAGTAGAGTTGGAAGGGACCTTGGAGGTCTTCTAGTCCAACCCCCTGCCTAGGCAGGAAACCCTATACCGTTTCAGACAAATGGGTATCCAACATCTTCTTAAAGACTTCCAGTGTTGGGGCATTCACAACTTCTGGAGTCAAGCTGTTCCACTGATTAATTGTTCTAACTGTCAGGAAGTTTCTCCTCAGTTCTAAGTTGCTTCTCTCCTTGATTAGTTTCCACCCATTGCTTCTTGTTCTGTCCTCAGGTGCCTTGGAGAATAGCTTGACTCCCTCTTCTTTGTGGCAACCCCTGAGATATTGGAACACTGCTATCATGTCTCCCCTAGTCCTTCTTTCTCTTAAGCTAGACATACCTAGTTCCTGCAAGCGTTCTTCATATGTTTTAGTCTCAAGTCCCCTAATCATCTTTGTTGCTCTTCTCTGCACTCTTTCTAGAGTCTCCACATCTTTTTTACATCGTGGCGACCAGAACTGAATGCAGTATTCCAAGTGTGGCCTTACCAAGGCATTATAAAGTGGTATTAACACTTCACGTGATCTTGATTCTATCCCTCTGTTGATGCAGCCTAGAACTGTGTTGGCTTTTTTGGCAGCTGCTGCACACTGCTGGCTCATATTTAAATGGTTGTCCACTAGAACTCCAAGATCCCTCTCACAGTTACTACTATTGAGCACGGTACCACCTATACTGTACCTGTGCATTCCGTTTTTGTTGCCTAAATGTAGAACCTTACTCTTTTCATCATTGAATTTCATTTTATTAGATAGTGCCCAATGTTCAAGTTTGTCGAGATCCTTCTGTATCTTAAGCCTATCTTCTGGAGTGTTGGCTATTCCTGCCAGCTTGGTGTCATCTGCAAATTTGATGAGTTCCCCATTTATTCCCTCATCCAAATCATTGATGAAGATGTTGAAGAGTACTGGGCCTAAAACAGAGCCTTGGGGTACTCGACTGCATACTTCCCTCCATGTAGATGCAGTTCCATTGAGGACTACACGTTGAGTGCGGTTGGTCAGCCAGTTACGAATCCATCTGGTGGTGATGCTGTCTAACCCACATTCTTCTACTTTATCTAGTAGTAGGTTATGGTCTACCTTATCAAAAGCCTTACTGAAGTCCAAGTAAACTATATCAACGGCATTCCTCTGGTCCACTAATTTTGTCACATTATCAAAGAATGCAATAAGATTAGTCTGGCATGATCTATTTTTGACAAATCCATGTTGACTTTTGGCTATTACTTTGTTTGCTTCTAGGTGTTTGCAAATTCATTGCTTGATTATTTTTTCCAGAATCTTTCTTGGTATTGAGGTCAGGCTGATAGGTCTGTAGTTTCCTGGATCTATTTTTTTCCCTTTTTTGAAGATGGGAACCACATCAGCTCTTTTCCAGTCCTCTGGTAGTTCCCCGGTGTTCCAGGATCTCTGAAAGATATAATTCAGTGGTTCTGAGATCTCGTCTGCTAGTTCCTTCAGAACCCTGGGGTGTAATCCATCCGGTCCTGGTGATTTGAACTCGTCTAGGGTAGACAGGTGCTCACTTACCATTTTGTTCCCTATTTCAATTTGTGTTCCTAATCTGATTCTTGTGGTGCTGCTTTTGACAGGTTGGACTGTTTTATCCCTTTGATAAATTCCTCACAGATGAAGCTTCACTTGCCAGCTTGCTACTCGCATGATTCATCCTAACATGTCATAGACCGGTCCATGTCCAAAATCCGAGGATTAGGGACTCCTGCCTTAGGGTTCCATGGAGCCATTTGTACATGGCCAAAAAGACTTCTGAAAAGGAATGTTTTTATACTGCTCCCACAAGACCAAGGAAGGTAGTGCCTCTAACCTGGCCAAGATGAAATCCCAACAAAAGTTCTGAATTAGAATTGAAGAGAGAAAAAATAGTGGTACATGTCGATTTGAGAATCTCCAGGAACTCCAGGATTGGCTATTAGGCTTTGACTAGTAAAGTGAACGTCCCAGATAAGTTGCTTAAGATGACTCCTGATATTTTTAATGGACATAGACTCTCCAAAGAGACTGATAAAAGAGAATATCTGTAATATTTAACATTAGACTGAATGTTAATCAAGAAGCAAACAATACTCCAATAAAGGAACTGCCAAACAAAGCTAATAGTAAACAATCAAGGAATCACCAAGAATATTCCCACCAACAGGGAAAGCCATTAGAGTATAAAATGAAAGCAAGCCCCATTCTTTGCTAATACTGATGAAGTTACCTAGTTTGGTAATGAAACATCTGCAATAAACAACCAAGCTCAGAGAGCACCAAGAACCTCACTCTCCAAAGAGAGAGGAAGACTGGAGTTTGCCATTAGGTCTTGTTAAATATATATTTCAATTGTTTCTAAGAACCATTTACTGTATATGCCATATTATGGAGGGCTTGCCTGAAATTGTCCCATCTTTCATTGTAAAAACATGTCTCCTACTCCTACTACTTTCCAGTCTACCCACATATCAAGCATCATCTTTCATATAGTTTCTAAGACCAGGAAGCAAGGTTATATGGTAGCTGCAGAGAGATGGGTAATAGAAAGTGACAGCAAGAGTGCCATCCGCAACCAAGAAACCAAGTGAAGAACACAGTCAAAAACAACCTAAAGCACCTTGAAAATAAGGTAGAAAAACCAGAGAATTAAATTTTCAGGAAATTGAGGAAGATATTTCAGCTCAGTATTAACATAAAGCACCTATCTCAGCTTTATTTCCAAGTATATCATAGTACTGTGTTTTTGTTATATAACATAATTAATGCAAGGTTTTGTCCAGCTTTGATTGGCAACAATTCCTATCTGGAACAGGGGAACATAGTGATATCAGTCCAGCTTTTACATTATTACGGCAATTCACTCAGGGCTGCCTTTAAAGACCATCTGGAACCTGCAGTTGGTACAAAATGCAGCAAGCCATGCCTTAACTGACATCAGATGCCATGAACTCATTACACATGTGCTACAGGTCTTGCTTTGGTTGACAAAGGTTTCTGGTGCAATTTAATGTATTGGTTTTAACCTATAAAACTTTATAGGCTTGGTGCCAAAGTATCTTCAGCATGATCTACTTCAACTAAAATCAACTCAATCAGCAAGAACATCTCCAAGAGAATTACTTGTAGCTCTCCACTACTGTGAAGTTGGGAAAGGGAGGCCAGGAGGAAACAGGGCTCAGTAATGTCTCCATAATTTGCAATAGGATCTCCCAAGAAGTAGATCTGCATCATGATTGTCCTTCTGGAGTTTTTCTAGAGGGATTTTTAATTTAATTTATTGAGGGAATGCCACATATGCTTACCTCCCTCTGTGAGAGAATTGGGCAGTTTCAAAATCTGATTAAATAAATAGATACCTTGCTTGGTCGCTATTTTTTGTATTTGTTCTAATATTATACGATGGGCCTTTTCAGCTTTTATATTTTGTATTTATGCTTGAACACAGCTGAGACCTTGATTACAACAGTTGGGAGAAATCTGCAACAGTTGGGAGAAATCTATTAAATAAATAAACAAATCTATATAAATAAAAATGTAATGTTTGTTTGTTCAAAATCTCAAATCTCTGAAAGTTCTTCACCGATTGCTTTGAAATTTTGAAACAATGTTGCATTCGGATACCCGCATGTTTCTATATATGTATATTATATAGATGTCACACCTGTGACAGGTAAAAACATGCTTTTCTCCCCTCTCCTCCCGCCGGGCCTTTGCTGTCTGAGGCGGGGTGGCGCCTGCGCCATCCCTTGGCCGCCTCCCCCTGCCCTTAAACCAGCCTCCCCCCACCAAGCCCAGCAGAGCTCCAGAGGAGGCGGAGGCGGAGCATCTCCTCAGCCTGGCCGGCCGCGCACGCTCTCCACCACCCCTCACAGCGAGCCAGCTACGGCCTCACCAAGGCGGCTCTGACAGGGTGGTGACAGCGGTGTCAGCCTGAGGCGCAGTGGGGCTGGGGCACCCACTGGGTACCCCGTGAGGTGGTGGCTGCAGCGGCGGCAGCATCTCTGGATGGGGCCTTCTCATTCTGCTCCTCAGGGGATGCCAGCTGCCTCCTCTCGCTGCCGCTGCTGAGGGAAGCTGGGTCGGGGGCGGCAGCCACTTTCTCCTCCTCTCCACCTCAGCCTGGCTGGGCCGGCGCCTGAGGGAGATGTCGTCATCATCGGTGGCGGTGGCGGGCCTTCCACCGGCCCCAATGCAGCAGCAGCCACAGCAGCCTGACTCAGCAACGGAAGCACGGGAGAGGAAGAAGATGGTGCAGCCAGCAATGCTGCCTCAGTGGCCTGGCAGCAGCAGCAGCAACAGCAGCAGCAACAGCTTGGAAGACTTCCCGCCTGACCTGCTGGCCCAGCTGACGCCGCCTCCCCCGGCCGCCTCCCCTGGCCTCCAATGCCGCTTCCATCTCGGTCTCCTCCTGCCCTCCTGGGGCATCTTCGCCGCAGAACCTGGCACTGCTCTTGCAGGGGGAAGGAGGCATTGGGGGTCCGGCAGGCACCCAGTTGAAGAAGAAGAGCAGCTTCCAGATCACCAGCGTGACTCCAGCGCAGATCTCGGCCAGCCTCAGCTCCAACAACAGCATCGCTGAAGACACGGAGAGCTATGACGACCTGGACAAGTCACACACCAAGGACTTCTACTCCTCCAAGATCCTGGACGTCTTGCTCTCCTGGGCCACCGACTTGGGGGAGCCCGAGCGCAGCTCCTCCGAGGAGATGCTCAACAACTTCCATGAGGCCGACAGCCCCGATGCTGTTTCCCCCAACCTGCCTCACCCAGCCCAGCAGCCCCGAGGCCTGACCAACAGCAGCACCCACCCCCCGCCCCATTATGCCCATGGGAGACACCCCCAGCCTCCCTCCCACGCTGGGGTCTGGAGGGGCCCCATCCAGCCCGTAGTTCCGGAGGCTGCCCATCACGGAGAGCTTGGAGGGTGCCAGGCCGGGGCCTGCGGGTGAGTCCTCCGTGGCGGCTCTTGCAGGGGCCACCGTGGCTCACTTCCATGCCTCTGCCGCCATGGCCCTGCCCGGAGGGAACCACCCTGGGAATGTTTCTTTCTTTGCATGCTTTTGGTAAATGTGCCCACTCCAATGTCTTTCCAGCAATTGAAAATTGTTTCTCACATGGACAATTATATGTTGCGTAGAGTCGGCAAACCAGACAATCTCTATATCTGCACAGACAATGGAAAAACAAAAAATATTGTATACCCACAAGCATTGTGAAATTAAACATATTAGAAACTTGCGCTTTCTCTTTTCTTTCTTTTCCATTTAACCAGACTGGGCCACAGCAATGCATGGCCGGGTACAGCTAATAGATGATAAAAATAGTGGAAAAAGATTTAGCAGATGTTGTGCAGACCTCGCTGAGGCAGCAAAACAAAGCAGTTTGGCAGCCGCCATTTTGTCCCTGCCCACAAGCAAGGTCCACAGAGCTCAAAAGGTAAGTGTGAGGCAGTGCACCTATCACAATATGTAATTTTGGGCCATGTATTGTATCTTTGAGCATTTGTTCAGTGACCTGTCATATCTCGAGGATCACCTGCATTAGTTTGTTTCTATTGATAGGCTATCAAAAAATATATATGGATCATGTCATGGGAGAAAATCTCATCAAATCTCATCATCAACTTTGCACAGGTAAGTCCTTCAAACCGAAGATTCCAAGAACCCTTCAATAATACCTTTTTAAAATGTATATTTTGGTTGAAACAGTCATCTTGCCTCAACGAGGTCTCTGGCGAGATGGGCGGAAGCAAATTTAATAAATAAATAAAAATGCCTACACCTATTCTGTCTTCAATGCTCTGGAATGAAAAGCTGATCAGACATTTCTTCACTGCCTGGGTTATATACTATATACTCTGTTGGGGGCCTTTCAAGTTATATTCTGAAATGAATGAAAAATTATTTACTTAGCAAATAAATAGTTTGCAGAAAAGAGTGGAGCAAAATATTTAGCAAATACAATAGTTCTTTGAAATAATACTTTGGCAAATTAGTTTTGTTCCAGACTTAAAAGAAAAATCAATATACCTAATGTTGCTGTGGATATTAAAAAAATATATTAAACTTTCAGTTAGTTATCTAGACCACAGCAGAACTGAATTGTTTCATTTTAGCTCTTTGCTGCTAACAATAATAGAAGGCTCACCAAAGCTTTTGGTCTGAGCACCTACAAGGACTTAGAAAGGAACAGGCTCCTGAGAAGGTGCTAAACCATTACAACAACACAAATTCCTTTTTGCAGAATTTATGGACTGTTTTCCAGAGAGGACACGACAGCAAGGTAAGGCTGATAAATGGGGCAGGTGAAAGGATGAAATAACAAATAAACATTTTAGCAGAAAACATACGTAATCTCACATCTGCAGATCCCACATTGAATGCCTCCAGGATAAAGTACTATGGTAGTTGCCAGATTAAAGTAATCTTTTAATATTTGATCTCATTTTACAAACCTTAAATACTTAACTATAACATCCTGTAAGCTATATATTTGTTACTAATATGAAGCAGATTTATATACTAACCTGGGAAAAATATGTCTTTATTCCAGCATTTCAGTATATTGGATCTTATAATTATTGCATTTTTCCTGGATTTCCAGTGTGCACCAAAGCAGCAATATGCAACTGAGGCAGCTATGGGAGTGGGAGGTGAAATTAAAAAAAAAGTCAAGGTGGCATCTACTACCACACAACCGAAACACCAACTTTTTTACATGCAACATATCCAAAAGGAAGTAGGTCCTCAGTCACAAGAGTGTGCCCATTGTGACTTTTTTGCCCTACCTCCTTATGCAAATGCTCCCAATAATACTATGTGAAGGAGTCAGCTACTATAAAGGCAAAAATGTATTGGGGAGAGACTTTAGGAAACTGATGCAATCAAAATGGAATCTGAAAATAATGGTTTTATTCAGTCAATGAGACTGAGAGACAGCTTGGTCTAGTGGCACCAGACTAGAAAATAGGAGATTGTGAGTTCTAGCTCCACCGTAGGCATGGAAGTTAACTGGTGACTTGGGCCAGTCAATCTATCTCAGTGCAACTATTCACACAAGGTTGTAGTTGCGAGGAAAATAGGAAGATGATGATGTGTTGGATATGTTTCCCATCTTGAGTTATTTCTAAAAATAATGAAGACGAGTTATAGTTAAATTAAAAAAAAAAATAGACACAAAGTTGCATCATTTCCTCCAAAATAACAAATACTAGGTACTACATATCATAATAAAGCTGCAAATGTCTTCTCAATTCTAGCTTCATTCCCTTTGGAACAGCTTAAATCATTTTTTGTTTTGTTTTCTTTTTACATTTGCAAAAAGATTACATATCCAAACATATGTAATTTCCTCAGAGAAATAAGAACTAGATTAGAGAATCCAGGAACCTGTAAATTCTATTACTGCTTTAGGCATGAAAACTCAGTGGGGTGACTTTGGGCCAGTCACTCTCTCTCAATCAGCCCAATCCGCCTCACACAAGATTTTTGTGAGGAAAATAAGAGAAGGAAGGAGTTTTAGATGTGTTTGCCATTTTGAGTTATTTATAAAAAATAATAAAGGTGGTATATAAATAAATATAAATGAACATGCTAGATTATTTGATCCAATCCCCATCACATTATTTCTTTCTCCCTTGCATGCTAGTTCGGGTGTGAGATCAGCAACAGTATCATTCAGTCTCCAGCTAGCAATTGCCCTATAACATTTTAACAAGGAATTCCTCAGAGTGATGTATGATGACATGATGGCAGCAATTTCTAAGGCTACAGAGCAGGTAGTTGGTTGGCAACTGAACTGAAGAGGCCTCCCCTTTAGGTACACTGAAGTAGCACTTCAGATGACAGATCATGAAGATCATGAGACTTCCACATATCCTTATTCTTCAGCTTCTTAACAGAAGACTACAGTGTCTCCATTTCCTCTCCATGAAGCTAGGTTAGTCATTGCTCTTTCCTGCTGTCTAATTGGAGGTTGGTAGGAGTTTGGGGAGTAAGGAGAACTCATCCTGTTGTGCAGCTGAAACCCAGGCTGTCAGTGACAAGTACACAGAGCTTTTAATCTGAACCAAGACTTGGTCAGTTCAGTTATTCAGCCTCAAGCCCAACAGATACAAGCAGCTGCAAAAAGAAATCAATCTCTAATTTGCTTCCATAGGGATGTGTGAAAAATATATATTGAGGGCTATTTATAATTTATGTTTGGCAAGTTACAAAGCAAAGCATCTGGTTTTCAGCTCCCATTGTCTTCAGTCCTTTTTTCTAAAAGATCTTGGGTCTTTTTCCCCAAAAGGTCTTAGAGCAAGGAAAGAAAAGAAGCACCTCAAAAAGAATTGGGAAAAGGAAGAAAAAGGAGGGGTGTGTGGGTGTTTGAATTGCATTGTTGTAGATCTGTGAATATATGGGTTTATCTGGGAGTAAGAAAAATGAGTATATACCTACATATTTAGGAATGTTCAGTGGGGAAAATCAGTACACAATTTTGTGCAAAATTCTGCTGTTATGTGGATGTTCTAAATTTTTCCAAATTTATGCTGCTGAAAGTCATCAGAACATCACGTGGATGCTATTTGTGTATACAAGGAGTCTATAAATAATTCTAAACGTTAGCCCTTGTTTCCTTTAAGTTCAAAAACAAAGTCATCCAACAAGTAATGTACAAAATAATGTTAATCTCATCAGTTTGATTAATGAAAAGGATAACTAGGGCCAGGTGTGTAAGTGCTTCATTAAACAATCAGCCCTACCCTATGTAAATCTGACATACTTTGGCTCCATTCATCATAGTGAGGTTCCCACCACATAGATTGTAGAGCAGGGGTGTCCAACTTTGGCAACCTTAAGACGTGTAGATTCCAAGTCCCAGAATTCCCCAGCCAGCATAAAGCAAGGTTCACTAAGAATGTTGATGCTTATTTAATGTTTCCCAGAAAATACCCAGTCGCCCTTTCAAACCCGCTGGACAAATCAATTAAACATTAAAATTAGCCTGCGAGAGGGACAAAACACAACAACTTATTTTATTTCACAATAAAAAAAGTCATACTAACTGACAGTCATAGAGGTGGTGGTGTCATAACTGGGAATGCTGTACAGTCTCAGGACCTGGATGATCCTACCATCACTGAAGCAGCATGAACTCAGATTTGTGTCAGAACATTCTGCAAAAGATTATTAATCCACGTCTCCATCATCTGAATCACAAATCATAAAGCAATCCCAAATGTGCAAGGAACAAAATAGATTAAGATCCAATTCAATGTTTTAAAATGGCCAAGTCAAAGTCCAGATATATACTCACAAAAAATATTGCGCTGAAGACCAAAAATAAGCAATTCATGCTTGAAAAACCTCAGATATTACTGAAATTAAGCAATTCACCATGAAGGAATAGGCCAAACATCCAACAGACCACTGTGATAATCAATAACAGACAGCTTTTGGTTGCCATTAGTGCAGCTACAGATGGTGCAACCATTTATTGAAACCAGTAGGGTGATGATTTGTTCATCTTGGCACACAGCCCCTTGGATATTATTTTTTATGAAATAAGTGAAAAAGCATCCAATGTTGGCATTTCTTGTTCAATGAGACAGCCTTTATATGTATATCAGTAGCACTCAAGTAAAGCTCCAATAACATTCAGTGTCAAAGATAAACAAAAAGGGAATTATGTGAGATATGTGCCTATGGAGGGTAATGGACTTCCCGGAAGCAGAAAGCACATTCCAGAAAGTAAGAGGTAGCACAACTCAGAGCTGAATAGGAGACAGAGGAAGAGAGTAAGGTTCGCCACTCTCTAGAATCTCCCAGTGTGTATATGTTAGGTTGAGAGTAATAAAGATTTAGTCTGGCAAGATTCTGTCTATTTGGTGTGAGCAAATAAAGAATTGAACTTTAGCTGAATTGTTCTATGTCATTCTTGGGCTTAGCTTGACAGATTAATCCTTTTGCACAGAATGGCAGTTGAAGGAAGGACTTAAAAGAAAAAGAAGTGTGACTGATTCTTGTCTATTATTTGTAGTCAAGTCAGTGTGAAAATACTTAATAATGGTCTTTGTATCTTCTGATGTTTATCCTAATTCCAAACAATTCTCATTCTTTCAATCAATCCTTAGTCAGTTTCTTAAAGCTTTGCCTAAAACATTTCCCTTTTAAAGCCTAAACCATTAATCTCCACCCAACTCTTCCTCTAACAGCAAACAATGATGCTGTTATTTGGTTTTTTGTATGCCATTTTGGAATTTAGACATAGAGGCAGTGTTATTCCATTTTTCCTTGCTGAAGCCATAGCTCTATAGTAACTTTCCCAATTTATAAAATATGCTTTCAGCCTCCATTAGCCAAATCATCACAGATATTGGGTGTTGCTAATGGACACTAGAATCAACACTATCTGGGAAAATATAGGTTCCTCACCCTGCCATAAGCAGAACAAAGAATCAGGGAGGAATTCCAACAGATCCTTTTACTTAAAATATGGTTATGGTGATGCTTATATTGTGTCCCATAAATCAACATATACATTTAATCAAGAAATCTGCAAAGAACTGAATGTATTAACATCTGATATATTATAGAATAAAAGTGGGGCAACAACAACAACAATGAAGATGTTGCAATAGATAGAAAGACCAGAAAAATAATGATAGTGAATCATGCCCTTCATACTTGGAATGACAGACCTACCAAGGCAAATTGGTGGGTGTGGATTGTTGCAAGTGCATCAGATGGTTGAAGAAGAAAAAAGGGCTTTGGAAGAATATCTGAAGGACAACGAAGAAGATGCACTGAAGTTAGTATACCAGGAAGGCTTACTGATTACTGGAGAGATCAAACTGGCCTACAAGAAAGACTAAATGAAGAACAAAATGGAGGCATGGGAAGACAAAGCACTACATGGCCAGTACATTTTAAAAAATAGCAGGGAAAGCAAATAATAACAAGACCTAGCAATCTACGAAGATCTACAAATAGAAATATTGTAGAACCACTGTGGCAAAGGCAAGCAAGGGTAGTACCAATAGTAATAGGCGCCTTGGGTGCAGTCCCAAAACAACTGAAGCATCACTTGAACACCATTGGCATTGACAAATTCGCCATCAGTCAATTGCAAAAGGCAGCTTTAGTCGGAACAGCTTCCATCCTGCAATGATATCTGTAACACCATCAAACATACAAATCTGTCTATCCTAGGCAGATAAAAATACCAAATCTGACTGATTGTGAGAATAACAATAACAATAACAATAACATCAATAATATATATGAATAAATAATAATATAAATAAATAAATAATGCCATGAAAGCAAAGATACAAAAATCCACTGACAATCCATACTGCAGACTTTGCAACAACAAAGTTGAAACTGTTTCACATTTAATATGTGAATGCGGCAAAATTGCACAAACTTAATACAAAGCTAGATATGATTGAGTTGCTAAATTAATCCACTGGTCATTATGTAAAAAATATGACTTACCTGTATCCAAAAAGTCATGGGAACACAAAGTTGAAAAAGTTACTGAAAATAAGAAGGTGAAGATCTTGTGGGACTTTCAAATACAGACGGATCATCATTTGGAACACAACATGCAAGATATCATGGTTGAATAGGGCTGAAACGTACAATTTATTCACTGTACCAGGAGATGCCAGAGTTGAAGAAAAAGAACTGGGGGAAAAAAATCACAAAATACCGCAACCTAGCCATCAAAACTACCCGATTATGGATGAAACACATAACAGTGATATCCATTGTCATCAGGGCACTTGGTAGCATGTCCAAGAATTTTATAAGATAAATCAACAAATTGCAGCTTCCTGCAATAATACCAGTGGAACTGCAAAAAACTGTGCTACTCGGAACATTGTATATTTTAAGAAGGTACTTGGTTGATACCTAGGATGCTGGCAGCAAACCGTATCAGCCATTAGCACCAGTCACTGGTATTTGTAATGCATTTTGGAATGTTCAGTTGGATGAGTTTCATGTTTAATGAATAAAGTATAGATGAATAAACTGCCAAATTCAATCTAAACTTTAGGCTGACTGGGCAACTAATCATATTAATAATAGCTTACATCCTGTGACAATATCTTTAATTTCATCAAACAATATCTGTCTATTTCAGGTCCTTGGATAAAATGCCAAATCCAATCTAAACATTTGACAATGCAACCAACAACATAACAACAAACATTTGTCTACTTCAGATCTTTGGGAAGGACTCAATACAGATAATTCTCGACTTACAATCACAATAGAGCCTCAAATTTCTGTTGCTAAGTGAAACATTTGCTAAGTGAGTTTTGCCCCATTTTATGACCTTTCTTGCCACAGTTGTTAAGTGAATTACTGAAGTTGTTAAGTTACTAACATGGTTGTTAAGCAAAATCAATGGGGAAGCCAGATTCACTTCTCAGGTGGTCGCCATAGGTAATTACATGAGCTGGGGACATGAGTTAGTTGCCAAGCATCTGAATTTTGATTCACATGACGATGGGGATGTTGCAATGGTCATAAGTATGGAAATTCTTATGTCACTTTTTTCAGTGCCATTGTAACTTCAAACAGTCACTAAATGAACTGTTATAAGTTGAGAACTACCTGTAAGTAAATAAAAATGCCAAATGTAGTCTAAACCTCTGGTGGGCTATGCACCCTACAGTAATGATAATGGATAAAAAATGGCTTTTCTGTATCTTGCATTATTGTATTTAACATTTTCTACTGATGCATTTATTTGTCTGTCTCTTATCTATGATATGAACCATCAGACAAATAGCAAGTGGCAACTGCATTTTTGAAAGGAACCCACATGTACTTGGTTCCTATTCAGAAGCACTGCTACTTGCCAAGTAAAGTTACTGCATGGACAGGGAGGAAATTAGTCTGTAGAGTGGCTACTCTAAATGGAGAAGGTGCCAAACTGGCTCGTAGCTTCACTGCTTCACTTCACAATCTGTACACAGTCACTAGTCACTGATTGGCTGCCATGTTCTCCCTGGATGCAAAACTCATTTTCCGTGTCAACTGCTACAGTACTCTAAGGTGGTAGAGGGTTCATACGGAGCAAGTCCTGAGTATTCACTTGGTTACTGCTGCCATTAGAAAGCATCATTACCTGAAGAATTGGTTCAGGAGGGCTCTCCTGAATTTGTAAGTTTTGGTAGTTGTTCAAGGAAGGTAATTTCTGATGTTAAACCTGTACTTTGTAGCTGACAGGGAGAAGTGTGGAAAACTGATCACCATAATTCTGACATCTGACCAATAGTTATGTATTATCGAACATCTGGTCAAATTCAACATTCACAATTCAATTCTATATTCACTTACCTGAAAATATATTCCATTAAATGCCATTTCATTCTTATGTTTGGGTCTACAGTATATGTATAGATAATTATTTACCTTCAAATGGTTTTAGGCAGACTTCAATACTTAGAATGATGAAAAGTTTCAAGGAAGTGCACTTATTCAATCTTTGAAATGAGGCTCCTGGAGGCTTTCTGTCATGTTGAAATATTCATGATTATTTACAAAAATACAGGAGGAACGTAATGGTGGAGCATACATTCAAATATTCAGTTTTTCCACATCAGATTTCTAGGGAAATGGGCAGCATCTTAAATACATCCGAGGGTATTTTTCTTCTCAATTTACCTTCAAAGTTCATCCACACTCCAGATATTTTCAAAGTATTCAGCCATTTTTTTTACTTTTGTTAAGGCAAATTATTGGGAGTCAAACCCCCTATTAAAAAAGGAAATTTTGCCATTATTGACCAAATAAATATATTGGCAAGAACAACTCTGAATTTAAAATATCCTACCCCACGAAAGCTATACAAACAAAAACTTTATCTGCCCTATAAATTCTCCGCTAATCTGTTTAAAATCCCATTTAATGATAAATTATTTGTTAATTACAGTATTAATAAAGCTCTATCACTGACAATTGATAGGAACAGAAAGGTGAGATATAAACTTAATAAGCTTATATATGTTGTCAGGCAGAATAGACATTATTATTTAATAAACTATATTAAGTCTTAATATAATAAAGTTTTAAGACATTAAAAGAATAAGCATTTAGAAAACTCTTCCAGCCCAACCTCAATCTTAATTTATTTGGAAAGTTTTAACTTTTGAAAAAGGGTGAGGTCCACTACGCATGCCCAAGATGGTGTCCTGTCGCGTTTGAGGAGAGCTTCGGGGAGATGATTGTCCTTCTTGGGGCTTGCAGGGGTACCCTATTCCATCGTTGGTTCCAGGTCCAGCTATGAGAACTTCCTGGGACCTCGGGGGATACCCTTAAGCTGCGATGTCCTGCCTTATAGCCGGAACATCGTGAGTGAAATGGGGCGGTGAAAGGAGAATGGAGAGTGTTGGTCGGCTGCCGGCGTGGGTGTGGTCAGCAGCTGCGGCGGGACACCCGGCGGGACGCCCGGCCTGGGGTCTCTGCAGCCCTGAGTCCTTTTGGAGAAGGGTGGCATATAAATCCAAATAAACCAAACCAAACCAAACCAAGAAAAGGGTTGTTAATTAGTATTGCTTAAATAGCTTTCAAACAAAGTGAAGATAATATTCACTGTGGAAATAACAAATGCTTTTCACATTTAGTAAAAGGGAATCTTCTTGCCAGTCTCTGAAATGGTTTGGTTTCTTCTTTCTTCATATTGTAATCTGAAACTCACATGATGAATTTGCTCAACAAACAGGTCAACTGGACTTGCAAAGTTTGTCCAGGTTCTTTCGCAAAGTGGAGTTGATTTTTTTTTTCAGGTAGTTTATGTCTATCCAATCATAATCTCTTTATAAAGACACGCAGATCCCTTTTTCTAATACTTTCTCAATTTATGCAGTCTTACCTAGGTATCTTTTTTCAGAAGCAAATAGTGGCACTTGCTTGCAAATAAGTACAAAGGATTTCACATTTGTATGGATAACTATGCATTTTAACAATAAATACATATGTAATGTATAAAACTATTGTATTGTCTTAGCTATATGCACATAATGAAGTAACTAATATTAAGGAAGCATTACGCTTTTGTTCCCTGAAATTATAACGTTAAAACGTATGTCTTTGCTGTCCTATAAAAGACACCAATACACAGTTCTGTGTTGGTGATGTCTCTATTCATCTGAGAAATGCATGGCTTTCAAAAAATCCCTGTAGCTGTATATGATCTCAATTGCTGTACCATGATGATCACTCTCTGAATTGAGCATTGAATCCAACTGCCAAGTCTGATTCACACACACTTGTCAACGCTACTCCATTCTGGTGGATTATCATTATTTTAATATGTACATTATTTCCATTTCCATTTCAGCATCAGAGGTGATGCTAAATGATACAAAACCCCTGCAAGTAATATTTAACCAGGGATGCCTATTATTTCCCCAAAACTTGATGACTGTGCATGTAGGAAACTCAACCTAAGCTTACAGTCACATGACTGCTTATTTAGTAATAGATCTCATTAACTTCTGACATGACTCCATTCTATATTCTAATTAGACTGGCACTCGTTCCATAAAAAATCATTGTGTTTTCTCTTCCAGTTCCTCATCAGATCTAGTTTTTTTAAAATCCTACTGTAGTTCTTACAGTTTTGCCCTTGGATCGCAGATCCCTTCGTGATACTCAACAGTGAAAAAATACTCCATTACTATCCAGAACCCGTGAGACGATCCAAAACAGACCTTGAGTGCAGTTTTGCTGGTCTGTCTTGATCAGCTAAGCAGTATGGGAAAACCCCAAAGCTTTCTAGACCCAGTGCCACAAGTTGTTCATTTCTCTGGTTGGGTACTTACTTAATATTAATGCCTGATTGTCTCCAGGGAGCTAACCCGTTGAACTGTACAAGGAATTACAGTTAATTCCCCCATTTGGATTGAAGAAAGCCTCCCCCTCCCCCTGTATACAGTCTTATTCATATTTCTTTCCTGTTTTGTGATTCTCAATCGCAGTTTTCTAATAACAGATCATTTCTTTTTGTCTAACTTTAATCTGGTCCCGCTTGACAAGAACCATCCTTTTCACTGAAGGGTAAGACCACTTAAAGAAAGGCCAATAAGCCCCAGCGCTGCTCAGCTGACGAGGGTGATTTGTCACCCTGTGCAGTGGTGGTCACACCAATGGATTTATCTCAAGGTAAATGGAGATGCTGAGACCTAGGACCCGGAGCTTTGATTAAGGCCCCCTTTTTGTAGTGTTGATAGATGTTGCTTGTGTTTATCTATTTGAAATGCCACTAAATCTGTGAATACAATGGGAAAAGAAAGTACTTTGCAGCGGAAAACATATTAGTGATTTATGTTTCACTAAGAAGCACAATAAAGAGACAGAGGCTATTAAGGAGAGCTATTTTCATGAGAGATTGCTTCACTTTAATACATTAGCAACCACACCTTGATGAAGATTTCCATGCATGCATAATGGTGTTTACTTTTCTCTTCGGTTTGGTGCAACAAGCAATGGCACTGCCTCGACCCAAATTCTTTAATAAGCTGGAAGGGAGAGCCTTCAGCCAGCCAAACACATAGTAATAATGTACTTTGCATGTTAATCTTATTTTGAGAGACAAGGGGCAGTCGAACGCGGTGACCCAGGATTTTCATCTGTACTTCCCAGCTCTGAAGAGTTTCAAATCTTGCTGACCATCATTGCCAGGATCTATTTGCCCCCTTTTCTCCGAGAGAACCAGCAGGTGTGACACCGAGCAGTTATAATGCATTGATATCACTTCTAGCATGAATCAATGTCAACAAGACGCACCCATTTAAATGAATAGGGTCAGATGAGAGCGCTGTATCACCCTGACTTAGGTGACAGTTACAAATGCATAACCTAGTATGCATAATAGGAGTGTACAAACCAGTAGAGATTTGTAAACTTGGTTCTTTTCAAGCAGAACTGACCCTACATGAAGGGGAAAAAAGAGGAGGCAGCTGAGAAGTCTGAAAATAAGTTATTCTATAATTTATGGTATCCTACACACACCCAAACAGCACTGGGGGGGGGGATCTTCTCTTAAAGCACCACCACAACCAAAAGACAATTAGGAAAGGCAAGTTATGACTGCCTGACATTTACTTAAAATAAAAAAGAATAAAATGTACTTGATGAAAAACACTTTCCTGATGAGTAGGGATGGGCCTTCCTTCTAGCCCAGTGGTTCTCAACTTGTGGGTCGGGACCCCTTTTGGGGTCGAACGACCCTTTCACAGGAGTCGCCTAAGACCATTGGAAAACACATATTTTCAATGGTCTTAGGAATTGAGACACCAATTTTATGGTTGGGGGGGTCACCACAACATGAGGAACTATATTAAAGGGTCGCGGCATTGGGAAGGTTGAGAACCACTGTTTTAGCCAGTTTTGACTCCTGGCAACTGCCTGGACTAGCCCTTGCATTTTTGTTGGCTAGATTGTTGGAAGTGGCTTGCCCTTACTCCAAACCCACTTCCACATTTCCTATAGGAACATCTTCCTGTTACAACTACCCAGTTGGCCTTAAGGCCATCGGCTTATGACATACAAGGGATTTCTTAGCATCGGCCCCAGTGAAGGCTGCAAGGGGACTCTTTCACGGAAGTCTTTGCAATCTGACGAGAGCACCTTGCGGATGACAGATGCCAAAAACCTGCTGCTGTGCTTCTTCAAAAGGGCTCCACATCTTTCTGATAGATCCAGCAATCCAGCAGTTTTCTGGTTGGCATTAAGGGATCTAACTCATTATATCTACCTTATCTAACTTTTCCACACACACACTGTATGTGTATATACCGTGGGGGTGAGGGTGGGGTGGGGGGCATACCCACTCACATGGTATATACACATAGTGCATATGTGCGTGCATGGTATGAACACATTAATATATCATATATCCGTGTGTGTCTATATGTATGTATTTGTGTGTGTGTGTGTGTGTGTGTGTGTATTGTGTGCCAGTGTGTTCACAGAAAAAAAAGTGACAATAAAGGTTATCTTATCCTCTCCTACTTTATATTATCATTAAGCATTAGACTCCAAGGAAGGTTTCCGAGAGACTCTTTCGGTCAAAGCCAGCAGGGAACCAGGTGGTTCCTGGATGCAGACTCGGATGCAGGATACCGGCCAGCAAACTCGCTCGCTGGTTCGCAGAAGGGGCGCGACTGCCGGCCGACCGGCCTGCCAGCCACTTGGCACAAGGAAGGGCAGCGGCGGCCCGGCGGAGCTCCTTAAATCTGGACCGCACACCTGCACCTCATTTGCTCCGCCTTTCCTCGTCGGGACGCTGACAAGTTATTAATTGCGGCCATTAGCCGCAGCCGCCTGCCCGCGATCTCTGCTGCTCCCTGGAGGCGAGGCGTTCCGCGCGCCCGGAGCCCGAGCGAGCCGAGCGGGGAAGCGGAGGGGCGAAAGGAGCCGCGGGCGGCTCCGAGGAGGAAGCGGCGGCGACGGCGGCGGTTGAATAATGGATTGGAAAACATTTCTTTGTCCTTTTCTCAGGCCGGCAAATCCTCCTTCAGGTGCCTTGCAGATCACGCGCTTACCCATCTCGGAGCCTGTTAAATAGCCTGGAGAGGGCCTTGGCCTCGGCCTTCGCCGCGCAGGTTGCCGAGCTTAGTTGGAGGAAGGACCGGCAGCCGGGATTGGATTTTGAGGGGAGCGAAGCAAAATGGCAGCTTGGTAGAGAAGAAACGTAGTTGGTTTGAGAGCGAAGGCCTTCCGGCTAATCCCCTAGTCTCTTTGGCTCTACCCCGCTTTTGTTACTGCATGCGAGGCAGTTTGTGAGGGAAAGATTTGAAGGCCTTTCGGGTCCTTTTTTGCTGCTTTGCGGGAACCGCGGAGACACCCCATGAATCCCCTTTGGTTGAGTACAGGGAGTCCTCGGTTTACGACCACAATTGGGCCCAAAATTTCCAAGCAACACGGTTGTTAATAGAGTTTTGCCCCATTTTACGACTTTCTGGCCATTGTTAAGTGAATTGCTGCAGTTGTGAAGTTAGGAACATGGTTGGTAAGTGAATCTGGCTTCTCCATTGACTTCGCCTGTCAGAAGGTCACAAAAGGTGATCCCATGACCGTGGGACACTGCAATGGTGATAAATGCCAGTTGCCAAGTGTTCAAATTTGAATCGTGGCCATGGGGACGCTGCAATGGTCATAAGTGTGAAAAATGGTCATGTCACTTATTTCAATGCCGTTGTAACTTCGAACAGTCTCTAAATGAATGGTTGTAAGTCCAAAGCTACCTATAAACATCAGGAAGCCCTCTACAAGTCCCTTTCCAGTTAAAAAAATCACACCATCTACATTTTAGAAACTTCTCCCTAATCTGAGAACATGTTTATTCATATTGAAGAGAATTCAACCAGGACAGCCTTGTTTTGCAGGCAAAAATACAGCTGATAGTTCTATCCACTTTCTCTTATAGAACTAGAATTTTTGCATCTCTCTTTTGACTTATTAAATTTGTATGTTGCAAATTTAAGTTAAATTTGACTTATTAAATTTGTATCACTAAGTGACTCTGGGCTGTTTACCAAATCATAAATAACAATAAAACAAAGGGTTAAAACAATTAAAAGTTAAAACATTACAGTTAACATTAAAGGGGATTTAAAAACCATTTTAAACAAGCCCTTTTTAAAGCCATTTGATGCGCTCTGCAGTTTTGGCCATCTCATTGTCATGTTCGTGAAATTGCTGTTTCCAAATAGAGATTTTTAGAATATTCTTCTGATTGTAACTTCCATTGTTAAAGCTTACCTAGTTTTCATTTAGCTACTAATTGATAAAATAGATTGCATCTCCTTTCATACATTGAATGATTTGCTTTGGGGTCTTTTTAAAGAAACTTTGCAGGTCCTTTTGGAAATCCAAATCAATAGTCCCTTAATTGAATCATTTCATCAAAATGTTCTAAAGTAGTCCAAACATTTAACAAGGCAGTTCTTGATTTATGGCAAAAGCCATATTGATTCTTTTACATATGTTATTTCATCTGATGAAATTAGTGTGATTCTGGATTTGATAGCACAGTACTGTTCTTGTACTGTATAATTAAAATAATGAAGAAATTCTGGGAAGTTGGTCTATGACAGTTTTCTTTTATACATTTTTATAAGTCTAGCTAAAAACTAAATTTTGGAGTCCCATTCCCAAGCTGCAAATAGAGAAATAGGGAAGAGAAATGATCCATGGTTCTCTGCCTCTGAAAATTATTTTCAGTGTTGTTTCAGGGAAGTGACAAGTGGCAGCATGCTATACAAAATTAATTTTAAAAAAATTTAAGAAGGCATTATATTGTTTTAAAGTATCCTCCCGTGAAGTGGGTAAAACTGAATGACCACCTAATTGACAAGTATTTTTTTATCAAAAACATAAAACTAGCACAATATGGCTACAGCACAATATGAGAGGGGTGTAGGGCAGTTAAGCCATTAATTTCCACTTTCCAAAATCCCAAACTTTGACCCAGAGTTAGAAAGCACACATACTAACCTCTTATTACTTAAGCATTCTTCCCCTTAATTATTGTTTAACTTGTTTATATTTAAAACACAGGGAAGTATAGTAAGCAGCATTTGTTAATTATGGCACAAGATATAAAAATAAAACAGTAGCTAGAAATTAATATACTCTTGGTCTGGTTTATTATTAAAAGCAGATAAAAATTTGCAAGTAATTTACTCTTGTTTACACTATTGCAAAGAGGAAGTCAGCCAGAAAATAGAGCATTTACAAGTAACACATTTTCTTGCTTTGAAGCCTAATTTTGGACTAACAGATAGTAGTACAGACACGCTAATTTTTAAATTTTCAATCAAGCTTTTCCACAATTAAAAATAATTGCAAGGTATCATTCCATCTACTCAATAAAATCCTGATGTTCCAAATGTTGGCCCTATTGGTAAGTTAAGTGGACAGTACCAGTCATGATTCACATACCTCAGAGCATTTTTTTTTAAAAAAAAAGAATATTCTGAAATATAGCAAAGAAATTGAATCTTGCAATGACATGAAAGAAAAAGTCAATTTATGAAGTATAAAATCTTTCATCTTTATAAAGCTCAAAACAATAAGTGCTTCATATGCGAATCTACCAATAATTCTGCAGAGCTAACTTTGACATTGGTCTTCTGATGTCTTTGATAGACAGGGTGTCACTGTCTTCAGGAGACATCAGGCCATTGGATAAGAATACTGAACAAGCTAAAATAATAATAATTTTTTTTTCAAAAAAAAAAAGAATACTGAACAAGCTGTGTACATACACAAGGTATGCTTGTTTCTGCCAGCATGAATGGAGATCCTATTGAAGTGAGGAGTGTTGTTTTAACACCGAGTTTTGTTTTGTGTCTATGGCAAGTTCACATGAAACTGTCTTTCTGCAAAGAAGCAAATCCATCTGTGTTTTCTCATCTGCAGGTGTTGTATACCCCCCCCCATTTTAATTAAACATGTTAACTAATATGTTGGTATTTGGTAAAGGGATGTGAATTATAGCCAAGACAAATCATGAATGGTAATGAGAAACCCCATGAGCAGCTGATGTAGCATCAGCCTGCCCTTAATTACTTTTGATGATTAGCAATATAACAAAAATTATGAAATCATGAAAAGTCAGTTCTTTGTGCATGCAAAGTACACAAAACCGTTTCTGGCTTCATTATGAGAAATACAAACTTCTTTGAACAATTGAGGCTATAAGAAGTACTTTTTCTGATGCATATGTATATTTCTAAGCAATACATTCCCAGAGAACAGCTTCTTTTTTCCAACAATTATTTCCTAAACGTAAGTTCTGAGTATCCCATGTCACAAATGGTATTACAGAATTATGGACCAATTCATAAAAGTACCCTACTACAGTGGTTATCTTTTGATGTGGGGTATAGAAATGTACTAGCTATGCTTGTAAACTTTTAGGGGTCTGGTCATGTAAGTATTGGAAAAGTGTGCATCAGATTTATTTGAAGTGCATATCTCGTATAGACTGACTGAATTTCTGACTTCATGAGCTGAAATAGCACCATTACAAAATGATCCAAGCGGAAGTACAAAGCTTAATGAATGATGCAGTACTTTAGTTCTGTGTTTCTCAACCTGGGTCACTTTTATGTGGACTTCAACTCCAAGAATTCCCAGTCAACCAAAGGGGAGCCACTGGGGAGTTCTGGGAGTTACAATACAATACAATAGCAGAGTTGGAAGGGACCTTGGAGGTCCTCTAGTCCAACCCCTTGCCTAGGTAGGAAACCCTATACCGTTCCAGACAAGTTGAAGTTGAAGTCCATTCAACATAAGCTTGTTAAAGTTTGAGAAACACTGCTTTAGAGTGCTAAAGAAAAGTAGACCTGTTTGTAGAAACTTATATGTTCTTCCCCTTTCTGCATTCAGGAAGAGAAAAGGAAGAATTGAAGATGTGTCTTATTTCCCAATCATGAGGAATAGTTCATAATGGATATTCCAGCCTGTCCTTTGATGAAGTGTTTTGCCTGCAATAAATTGGGATGCATGGAGATGACCTTCAGCAATTGCCCATTGCAATACACTGTTCTATTCTAATCTCTACAGAAAATTTGTGGAAGATTTTAGGGATTTATGATTTACCATCTTTAAATCATAGAACTTGCCATAGATGAATATTTTTCTATTTTTAAGAACTATCCCAAAATTAAAGTATTGTTTATATAACAGTCTTCCAAGGAAATTTAGTATAATTCTGATTCAAAAAAGATATAAGGAAAAGCTGTTGTTTTGTAATAGGCAGGTTCCTTGCCAAAGGACACTTCTACGCTGACTAGAGTTTACTATTTGGCTGTCTATGTGCAACAAAGGGATTGATTAATCATGTTCACTACCCAAATTTGTAATGGCTTCCTTTACACAAAATGTTCTTATCTATTTGTCTGAAACTTGGCATGATTCATGGCTTTTCCACAAGGGGTCTTTGGATCATTTTGGAAGAACTCGACATCTTTGTGTTCTCATACTGTTGTCTGTGTTCAGCAACTGAGCTTGATATATTTCTGGCTCACCTGTAGTGTATCCAAAATCAATAAACTAAAGTTTTCTGTTGACTTCACTGAAACTCTACTGAGATTGTTGTTTGGCAGGATTCCTGCTTCATCTCTCCTAATTTCTCAGATTCACAGATGCACTGTAGCATTTTGTTTACAGGTCCTTCAAGGGGAAAGGTAGCTTGGTTGCTTCAATGGTCCTCCCCCAACAACTGCTTAAAGTTTCATTTGCATACAACCAGACAGATGCATGCCACCCAGCTGAGTCCATTTTAAAATGCAACTAAGATAAACCTCAGTCATTTTGGTTCTTTGCAGGTCCTTTCGATGTTCTTGGGTCCATAGTAGTTCAAATGAAGGTGAAATATGTGAAATTTGCCAGAATTATCCTCAAAATTGTCCAACTGATTCAAATTGTAATTGTTGGTAATGGTTTGGGAGGGTTTTGTTTTCTCAAAAGTATCCCTATAATGTGTGAACTTTTCATAGAAAAGTTTCCTGAAAAAAACAAAAATACCATCGCCAGGAGCTGAAATAATGTCCTCTCCAAAAATATTTATACTACCTTTGCATCCATTGCGGTAATTTGGTAGGACTTATTTCCATAGGAAAGGTATCAGAATTGCAAAGGAATAGATATCTCTAAAACAGTATACTTTTCTTAAAAAACAAACTCACTATATATGTATGTTTGTGAGTATGTATATGTTTTTGTAGATTTTCACGGGTACAGGTATGCAGGTCTTGGCGTATTCCCATGTAAGATTGAGGGTATCTTGGCGACGGTTCGACAAGGTCCCACTTGCCATCTTCAGGCTGGTGCCTTTGGCTTCGTACTTGTGCGAGCAAAGCGTGAACGGAGCTGCCGTCTTTCTATAAATATTGGTAGGGTGTGTGGAGTGCTGGCTTTGTTGTTGTAAGCGGATTGGTTGGCTGTGTTGAAAAGACCCGAATACGCCAAGACCTGCACATATCTATGTATCTATCTATGTATATCTATCTATCTATCTATCTATCTATCTATCTATCTATCTATCTATCTATCTATCTATCTATCTATCATCTATATCTTCAAAAATGCCTAATTTCAAAAACTCTATACCTATTCATTGGTAAATGTTTATCTCTTGGTAAGTGTTTGTGCCACATTCAGGGTTAGATCTTTTTTGTTAAGAGGTGAAAAAATGTTTGATTTTTCTCATAGGAGTCAAATGAGAGGATGAATCTTTTTTGGGAAGCAATCTAAATTAAAAAGAGAAGCTTCTAATTTAGTCCAAAGCAGGTTATTTTCTAAAGCACTGTACTGGACCTCAGGTTCTACACTAGATACAAGATTAAGACTGCACAGGGAGAGAAATTCTATCACATTGAATGAACATTAACTTGGACAAAGCTAGTATAATCTTGTCTACTCATAAAAAAATTATTGCTCAATGTAATGCGAAACAGATGACAATCAACCTATCTAGCATCCATCTATAAATCAGTAAAGTGCCCAGTGGCTGTGTAGATATTTTAATAGAAATGAATATGTGTAGCTCATGTTGAACTGTAGAATCCTGGGTGCTCTGAATGCTGATCGCTCTACCCACTATAGCATGAGCAAAGAAAGGATAACATAGCTGTACATTTCAAACATCTTAGAAATCACCAAGAGATTATTACAACCACCTGGCATCATATACAAACCTAATGAAGCCTCTCAGTGTATCTTAAGCAAGCCAAAAGACCCAGCAGCCCCAGAAAAAAAAGGTCATCTACAATAGAGGTGTCAAACTTGCGGCCTGCAGACCAGATGTGTCACGTGCTGGCCCCACTTGGTTTAGTGAAGGAGGGAAAAAAACTGATACATCTCATGACACTGCCATGACGATGTGAGTTTGACACCCCTGATCTACAACGTACAGTATAAAGACTGTTAACAGCCACTATGTAGGATAGACAGGCAGAAGATTATCTGAATGCATCCCTGAAGACCAACTAGGAGTCAAAAAACACAATGAAAACTCCTTAATGTCACAACTGGGAAACTCAGAGAATCCTAAATCAAACTAAATCCAAAAATGATAGGGAATTCCTCAAAGCTTAGCATTCGGCCATCAATAGACACGGAGAAATAAACCATATTTACACACCATTCAATAGACAATAAAAAGAGCTGAGGAGGAAACAAAAATACCAGAATATCTCCTCTCCTACAACCAACACTCAGATAAACAGGGATTAGCACCAGACAGACAAGCAGTAAATAATACCCTAATCAAAAAACTCCCAAAGGGAAAACAACAAGGGCACCAAAGTGGCAGGGCAAGCTACTGTATATTAAAGAAGCAACACTCACACTCAATGAAGTCACCTAGTTGGATAATAAAACAGCTGCAAACACCCAAGCTCAGAGAAAAGCAAGGACTTGGTAGATATTTTAGCATTTCTGGGTGCAACTTGCTTTAGGCAAGATCTTAAAAGTTGCACAAGTGCTTCCTAAAAAAAGGAAATCACATAAGTACTTTATCAGATGACAAACTAAATCATGTAGCAGTTCCATGCACTGCACACTTTTCATTAATTCCCAGAGGTGTATATATTATCCTGACCAAATAAACTACTGTAGGATGTAACACTGATTGCCTGTAAGAAAACAAAACTGTCTGCTCAACACTAGGAAGCATGTTTGTTTTTAAAATCCCAGTGTCACAAACAGCTATAACTGCCAAGACTGTGGCTGCTTTAGTGAAGGAGGCATCATCTTATGTGTTCAATGCAACATGTCACAGAAAATAATAAATAGAATTGTGATTGTAAGACTAAATTTCTGTCAAGGGGCTGATGAGTCACTATGACCCTCAAGCTTTGCTTTCACAGTTTATTGCCATCATCACAAATCTGTGATGGAATTACAGTCTTTTAATTAGCAGAGTCCCATTCATTTTCTCCTAGATAGTTACACAAGGAGAAAGGGAATAAAGCATCTAAAACGTAAGGAATGTAAGACTTGAATTATTGCATTTTGGGGCATCGTGTCTGAGGTATTTAAAATATTTGAATTCTGGTAGCAATTGAAGTATGACTTCAATCCGAAACAAACATGTTTTGGTTAACTTTTATGTATGAATTAAAAACCAAAGTTCCTGAGGAACTCTGCTACGTTTTACAGTATACTTTCTGAAATATTGTTATAGAAGTTTAAAATCTGGGAGTGCATTTGGAAAGTGAGGAAGTAGAAACTATTCTCTTAGTGCTTCTTTCAATAGAGACAGTGTAAAAACTCAATACATACATACATACATACATTCATACATATATACATACATACATCATATATATATGATGTATATATATGTTGTATTTGTACTGATAAATAAAACAGAAAGAGGGAGTAGTGACCTTCCTCCCATATTTAGGGGTTGTAACACAATATATATATAGAGAGAGAAACGTTTCAGCAAGATCTCACTTGCCATCTTCAGGCTGTTGTCTTAGGTTTAGCCTTAGGCTTAGCCTTAGCCTAAGACAACAGCCTGAAGATGGCAAGTGAGATCTTGCTTAAACGTTGCCAAGACAATCTCAATCTTACACGGGAAAAGACCCGAATACAACAAAACCAGCATATTATGGAATATATACACAAATCCAAAGTATGCTGTGACAGAGTTCACAGAATCAAAACAGCTTTCAAAATATGTTAAATGTCCAATAATAATAAAACATAAAATCTGTAGAATGTATTTATTTGCAATAAATTCTGCTGTTGGTCAAAAAGAATGCATTTCAGGCAACCAAATGCAAAATAGTATTATTAAATAAGAAAAATGTTTGAGAAAGTTTTAACTTGGTGTCATATACTTGTAAAACAAGCCATTCTAACTAGTTCAAGGAACAGCATCTGTGAATAAAGAATGCATACATTTTGAGTCCAAAGCAGCCTCATGTTTTATTTATTTTATCTAGAAAGGTCGTTAAGTCAGTTAATTAAGCCAACATAAGGAAATTATTCTAACCAGTTAATTTTTACTTTGAAACTTCAGCTCACGAGTATGCATGTTCCATATCTGTCAGCGTCTCACTGAACAATATTTGAAAAATTATGAATATGGAGCTGAAATTTGTTTGATGTTGTAACTGAGAATCTTATACCATATCCCTCCTAAAATTGAATGAAGGAAAATATCCATGGGGTCCAATGCGGATTTTAGCATTTTCAGTAGATTTAAGCAGAGTAGTTTTGGGTACAAATAAGGGAATATAATCTTCTTTGTTTAGGAAAACAACCTTTAGATCAATAGAATAAATTAATATAATTTTACACACACATATACACAAATATACACACACATACTGTACATACTATATGACTGATTGCATACTCAGAAACAGAAAATTAGTTAAACGCTGTATAAAATGTATCGATTGAAAGATCAAAATGCATGATATGTAACTTCAGAAATTCTTTTTAGAATTTCTGACAGTATGTGAAATAAAACTTAGCAAAGAGCAAACTTTATTGAATCAACACTCTTATAAAATTATTCTTCCACACTGAGCTTTTTTAAGTGCACCCTCCATAACTCAGTAAGCTACCCATGCCCAATTAAAGTAGAATATTTTAGGAAGTTTTAGTACACTAAATATTTCCATTAGAAATTTCAGATGGATATTCTATACATTACCTTAAAGAAGGAGATACTCCTATTGATTTGGTATGTATTGATTGATTTCATGCTATCAGATTGGTGTTAACTCTTAGCTACCATATAGGTCACATGCATATACATTTTTCTCCATGATTGTTGGATATGAAATAACAGAATGATGAATGTATTCTAATGAATGTTTAAATTGTAAGAAACTGATGTGTGTAGTAGAGACAAGATTATATTCCTGGTATTTATGAATGATTAATTTGACTTTGGATTGGCCCTTACAGAATTGAAAGGATATTAAAAATGGATATTAACTTCTAGTAATATCTGCAAGGAAGTGAAGGTGTTCTCATAAAAGAGGAATGGCAGCAGCACTATCAAAAAAAACCACAGGATGTATATAGCCCTGTAAGGTGTCTGGAACATAGGTGTTGAAAGAGATTCTCAATCCCCCAGGTCATGGTTATCTCAAAGGTCTTTTTCCAAAATGCAGGTAGACTTTCTTGGGTTTTTTTTTCTTGAATATGTTTCACTTCTCATCAAGAAACTTCTTCCGTTCACAACTGAAACCAAGAAAGTTGTGTTGCCTTTTGGAAAAGCACGTTTGGGATAGGTGTTGAAAGTTCCAATCTTTTACTCTATAAACTCAGTCTTGCTCCTAAGCTAGACCACGTGACCAAAAGCATCGTGCCTGAGTAGGCTTCCAAAGAAGTTGGTGCATTACATTTTGGAGGCTTCTAATTTACACACATTCATTCATACTCTCACAGATGGGAAGTCAACACTGCATCATTATTTCCCCAGTTTAACAAAATGGCCTCTTAAGAAGACTATTTGGTAGAAATCACTAGAAAATCGAACAGTGATGCAAAGAGGAATGAGACTTTTTTTCCTTCACTTAAGAAAAAATAACTGATATGGCAACTAGAAGTAGGCAACTAGAACTATCCTGAAGTAGCAACTAGGAATCGCCTACTTATTCTTTATTTGAAGGTAAATTAGGACATGAGGCCATCTTAACACTAGGTGAGTAACCAGTCTAAAATGGACAGACACCAAATGGCACGAGGAGTTCTTAGGAGAAGTTAAGAGATGAAGCAAGAGAAAAAGTCTGGAATATGAGACTAACTACAGAAGAGAGCGAGACAATGGAGGAAGGTGGATGAGAACTGATTAAAGAAAGGGAAGTCCTGTTTTGGGCAATGAAAAAGAAAAATCTCAAGTATAGATAAAATGAATGAAAGAGAAAAATGGAAGCCAGAAAGGAAAAAGGCAGTATCGCAAAGATAACAGAACACCGTTTGCTGAAAAAAGCTATAATATGCATTGAAAATGCTTTTATAAAATCATAAGCAAGTGGTTTAAAAAAGTACAAAGCATGGAACCAGTAAAATTCTGTTTCTGGCAACAGGTGCTAGGAAATAGGTGATAGTTACACAGCAGCCTCCTAGTTTCTCTTCTAAAATCAGGAGTTAGGATAGCCTTTGGTGCAATTTGTTGGAGTGCTAATTCAGCCATTAAAATGCAGCCCAAGAAATTCCTTATTCTCTTAGACTACGGGGAAGCTATATGGACCATGGAAAGATTTAAGAATTTCAAAGGATTCCATACATTAAGCCCAAGAAGTTGGAGAAAATATTATGAATGCTGTTTAAGAAAACTGCAGCAAAAGAGTAAGGAAACCGCAGATAAAATACCCAGAGATATTTACAATTCAGTAAGTGTACTTTTCGTCCTGCACAGCTTTCTCTTGTCTGCCATTAAGGGAGGCTTTGAAATTGCCACCAGAGTTTCATAAAGTGAGACTGAACTCTCATGGGAAATGTAATGTGTAGCCAACCTGTTCTTCGTTCCCGATTGATTTTAGGACTACAGCATTAAATATTGTGAAGTCTGCGTAGGTTGTGCTTTCAAATGCCTTCCCAAGTTTTTATACTAGTTTACAATTGGACCCACACATCCTTGGGATGGAGCACTTACTCATAAACACATAGTAAATACATTTTGAGAAAGAAACAGAAATAAGTAGGAAAAAGCAAAGCCAATCACAAAAATGAAAGGCAAGAGAAAACTAAATTCTTCATTTAAATGGCCACCACCCCAATTTGATACCAGTGAGATCTCCTTTAATTTCAGAGAAATCTCCCTCCTGAATGCTTTGGAAAGGTTAAAACACAATTTTCTGAAACTAAGTTATTAGACAGAGGAGCATTAACCTTTGAGTCCTACAGACTTTTACTCTTTTTTATCTCCTTTTCATTTTTGTTTGTAGGTCTGTTCATTTTTTTCCCCCTGTGATCACCATCCTGTTGCTAGGTAACAGCTGTTTTGTGCACAGGCATGTAAGTCTATCTGTCTCTTAGCTTTGTCAGCCTGGCCCAGGGTATCCACCTCCCTAGCGCTTGCTGACGGCAATACAACTCCTCACAAAAAAGCATTTATCATGCCCCGGCACAGTAATGGCCACTCCAGAGAGGGGAAATTGAGCTGACCTGAAGGCCAAAGCTGTTAGGGAGACTGGTGGGAAGGGTAAGAGGGTCACAGCACCCTTTCCCCACCCACTTAGTGGGCAGTAAGCAGTGCCCCGGTTTTCACTAGCGCATCCCAAGGCTTTTCACCTGAAACAAATGTTTATTTGACATTATCAATAAAAGGAAAAAAAATACGATTTCAAAGAAACCAGATATGGATCTAACTGAGGTAAGCAACAGTCTTGTATGCAGCTATTCTGCTTAAAGACCACCAAAATCCAACGGGTGGAAATTTCCAAACCGCAGAAGAGTTGAAATGCACTTATGGTTTTTCTATCTTGCCATTGTCATAAGGAAAGCAATTGTTATTTCTGCTTCTTCCATCATCCATCTTTTTTTTAAGCAAAAAAGGTATAAACCAAAATTACAGTTGTTTGGTTCTGACCAGTCAAAGCAGGGGTGTTAAACTTGTGGCTCGCAGGTCGGATGCATTATGCGGTGACCACACCCATCCCAGGTTTAGCAAAGAGGGAAAAGTCATGATACGTCATGTGATGAGAACATGTCACTGTGAATTTGACGCCCCTGAGTTAAAGCCATCTACCTGTCAAATATTTTGGAAGGAAATTATTATTACAACTACTATTACTACCATTTCTTTTTTTAAAAAAAATCCAAGTATCTGCTTTTAGAAAAAAAATTATTTCTGCCTCCAAATCACTCTTTTCACTCAATTAGTTAAAATAAACAACCTCTGGTTTTCAGTTAATCAAGTGTTGCCCTTGAGATGAACAGAGGTTATGTAAAATGTTTTTAAAAGCAAAATACTATTAGTAGAACGCTTAATTTCACTTATTTTAACAAGGGCCAAAGTCATGTTTACTTGCCAGCTAATATAAAAAACTAATGTTAACTTTAAGAAAACCTATAAATGTTCAATGACATTGCCAGATGTATGCATTAATTAGATTAATTTGAGAATAAATTTTCACTTCATATGATTATAAGCAAGATTATTTCACTTCCAGAATATGACTTTCATAAATGGTGTGCACTACCATGATATTCATAAATAATATGAATCTCGCACAGCAGTGATACCTGTTTAGAAAAGCTCTATAATCAATATATCCCTTGTGTGATCTGTCACAAAAGCTTTGAATCTATGCAAGCTATCATTCAGCTATCATTCAATGTCAACGAGAGGAGCAGATCAAAAGAGCATCACGCGACCTCTTGTATTATATATCACCGCTATGTGCAGGAATCAGTTCTTACAAACAAGATGCACCTGGCTTCAGGTGTGATCATCAACCATCATGGGAATTTTTATACCAGCCTTTCTCAATCTTGAAAAGATTTTCAGGGTAGCCTTACAAAAAAAATGATTTGGTCTACAGCTGAGGCATGAAACATTAACTTCCCCACATCTGTGAGTGCTAATACTATATGGTGCACGAACTTTAAAAATATGTTTATTTTTTTAACCATGAGCTCTCACTAGTTCTCACCTGCAGAACCTGAGGCTTTAACAGAAGACGTCAGGGAAGGCTGGTGTATAGTATCTAATTTTGGAGTATAAAATATTTATAAGAAGAAAGGCCCTTCTTGTGAAAATGCTATCCAGACAATTATAGGGAGACTCCAAAGTTTTTTTTTTTTAAGAGTTAAGAAGCCAAGAGGTATGGTAGCAAATATTAATACTTATTAGCAAATAGACCACTGTCATTTGCAAAAGCTGAAGTGTGTGCTTTTAATACTTTTTTTAAAATATTACTTGTATTATTTTAATATTACTTTTAATATTATTGTATTAAAAATATAATCCCTTTGTACGGATGTAAACTCATTAAGAGCGTGTGACCTTAATGGACCCATAATTACTAGAGTCTGCTTTCAAAGATTAGTAAGTAGTGACAGTTTATTCATTAAGAGAATACTAGATAGTGAGCTATAGTTTGTATCAGAGGTGGTATTCAGCAGGTTCTGACCAGTTCTGGACAACTGGTAGTGGAAATTTTAAGTAGTTCAGAGAACAGGTAAATACCAACTCTGACTAGTTCCGCCCCCATTTATTCTCTGCCTTCCAAGTCCCAGGTGATCGGGAGGGAATGGGGATTTTGTAGTAACCTTCCACTGGAGTGGGGAGGGAATGGAGATTTTACAGTATCCTTCCCCTGCCAAGCCCACCAAGTAAAGCCCACCAAGCAAAGCCATGCCCACAGAACCGGTAGTAAAAAAAATTTTTTTTGAATCCCGCCACTGGTTTGTATATAGTTATTTGTAGTAAGAATATTAGTTAGTGTATTCAGTTATAAGGCAGTACAATATACTAAATGGACAGTAAAAGCAAGTGTCTTTATCTTTCAAGCTTTCAAACAAATTTTACCACAAAAGGGGCAAAGAGTCAATCTCAGTTTTAGTATAACCTCTGGAAAGTCGTCAAATAAGAATATGAACTTTAAAATTGATCAAGATTAATTTCACTGACAGCGTATTATAACATATTTCTCTTTTGGAGACTCATTTGTTGAGCAGCAGATGCAAAAAGAAGAAGAAGAAGAAGAAGAAGAAGAAGAAGAAGAAGAAGAAGAAGAAGAAGAAGAAGAAGAAGAAGAAGAAGAAGAAGAAGAAGAAGAAGAAGAAGAAGAAGAAGAAGAAGAAGAAGAAGAAGAAGAAGAAGAAGAAGAAGAAGAAGAAGAAGAAATAAGTCTGCAAGAAGGCAATTAGAGTTTTACCATTGATAAAATAGTAACATGTCTGATTTATTAAAGCATTGCCAAATAGCTGCAGAATAAAATTTGTTTGAAAAGTCCCTAAATTGCAAGGAAGTAAACATAAAAATAATGTCTACCAAGTTATCAATAAATCTAACATTCTAGGAATTTCTGTGAAATTTTCATTTACTAATTTCCTGACTCCTAAAGCAAGAAAAGATCTATTGAATGCATAAGGCCTGTATAAAATCTTGTACTCCAATATTTATAATATAGTCTAGTATTTCCCTTTCTCCAGATTAAAAATTATTTTAAATCTAAGCTATCCTTGTGCCTGAAAATAGTCAATGTCCAGATTAATGTATTCTGCACGTAAAAGTGTATTCAGCACAATTTAATGGTAGATTAATTTAAAATGGTATAATGTAGAGTCACTTAGAGGGGCAACTAAAAGTGACTTTTTCAGTTTTGCATTAACCAAATGTAGAACGTCTATTTTAATTAAATTGCTATAATAATATTCCAATAACGCTTTAATCCAGTATCACATGTTGTGAATTTTATTGGATTCTAGTCAACTAGAAAGTTTTTAATTCTTACATTTATACTCTTCAACACAAAGGCTGCTGAAGCAACCTACAATAAATTGGGATGCGTACTACATGGTTTGACTTAAACTGGTTAGTTAATGTCTACAAAATTATTGGAAACTAAAGTATTGTCATACACATATTTCATTTTAGTTTGCAACTAAAGTATCTGGTCTCAAACATAGCTGGTTTGAGCGTAATATTTTGCTCTTGTTCCATTTCGTTGACACGGAATATCCTTGAAGATGTTCAATTCAACCTCCCTTACAAGTGGGCAACTACTATTTAGTCAGCAGCAGAATGCATTTGCTGAAATGGATACCATATGTGTATTGTGTCACAGAACAGTTGCCTAGGATGAGAAATTGCAAGCCAATAATTCACTGTAATGTGCTAGTGAATTAACTAGTTTTGTCTCTTTTAGCCTTGGATTCTTCACTTATAAGGATTACTTTTGCTGTTGGGTCTAATGACTAAAGAAATATCATAGTAAGACAACGGTACAGAGAAATTATATGTATAGATGTAATCCCCACTAGAGGCATTAAAGACACTGGGGGGGGAACCCTACTAATCAAATGGGGGTCACCACCACTCAGCCATGTTTAGCATCCCACTCTCAGACTCTAGCCCCCCAAAGTAAAAGGCCTTATTTTATCCATAACTTCACTTCCCTGACAAGACTCTAAAAATAGAATTTAAAAACTGAGCCATAAACTTTGTAGAATTGAAAACAAAGCAACAGCAATGAGTCTCCTGATTGAAAGGACAGGATGTAGAAAAGAGGCAGATAGCTGTTGTAGAATAAACTTACTGACATAGGATGACCAGATTTTGACAGTTAAACCGGGATGCATTAATGTAAATGTATATACAGGTAGTCCTCGACTTAAAACCTTTGAGTCACAAAGGCACTGAAAAAAAGTGATGTATGACCTTTTTTTGCACTTACAACCATTGCAGCATTCCCATGGTCACATGGTCAAAATTCGAACGCTTGCGAATTTGAAAGAATGTCCTTTTTTCTTAGATTCCAGAACCTGCCAAAGGAAGAAAACGAAGATCTTAAAGAGATTATGAGCACAATTTTAGCAGATTATATTAAGGGAGATAAGAAACAATTATGGTGGGATATGGATCTAACATATAGGATAAACTCAGCATATGCCAGAAGTCACAACGTTCCCAGAGAGGTACATGTTAAATTTGTCAGGAGATCCACAAGGGATGAGGTGCTTGCGACCCAAAGGGAGAGACCATTGAAATACAAAGAGGAACAGGTCACCATTCTTAAACAGATCCCCAAAAAAATAAGAGAGAGAAGGAGGAAATATTCCTCCTTATCAAAAAAATTATACAACATGGGGGTCTGGTTTAAATGGCTGTTACCAGAGGGGATGATGGTCTTCTGGGAGGGAAATAGGATCAGAATTAATACAGTTCAAGAGGTGGAAGCCTTTATTAAAAAGAATCTTTCCCCCCCAGAGGAGGAACTTAGTGGGAGTAGGGAAAAGGACAGCAAGACGCAAGATAAGGAGGGGGGCGTTGAGGCCCCTCTGGGGTGCAGGGAACAAGAAGCAATATCGAAAAGGCTTAGATCACAAAAATGAATGTATTTGGAATAATTGTAATTGTTGATACTACAAAAAGTAACAGAGAAAAAAATAGTAGAGCACATGTTTGATAATATTGGTTAAATTTGTTCTGATGCTTTCTTTTATATTTTATTTTTAAGATTGTTAAATCTGTGAGTTTCCTGGGGGGATTCTCGCCACCAGTGTGGAAGCTGCAAAAAATTTTCTGTATACCCTTTTACCCTTCCCTATATATTTTTAAACCAATAAAAATTTTGCAATAAAAAAAAAATTAGAACGCTTGCCAATTGGTGTGTATTTATGATGATTCCAGTTCCTGGGGTCTTGTGATCACCATATGTAACCTTTTCAGTTGGCTTCTGACAAGCAAAGTCAATGGAGGAAACCAGATTCGTTTAATGATGGCACAATTCACTTAACAACGGCAGTGATTCGCCTAACAACTGTGAGGGAAAAGTCATATAATGGGGCATAAGTCACTTAACGTCTGTCGTGCTTAACAATGGAAATTTTGGCTCAATTGTGGTTGTAAGCTGAAGACAATTTGCATTTAATTTATGAATTAGACAAAAGCTACAAAAAAGGACTATATGAAGACAAAAACAAAAAAAACCCAACACAACTTGACTTGATCAGATTTTATGCATTTAACAGAATTTATTATCTCCCAAAACAATGCCATTAAAGATCGGGAACTATTGCTCTAGATCAGGGGTGTCAAATTCACATCATCACGGCGGTATTATGTGATGTATCTGAACTCCCTACCCTTTGCTAATCCAGGCATGGGCGTGGCCAGCGTGTGACGCATCCGGCCTGCAAGCCAGGAGTTTGAGAGCCCTGCTGTAGATATTCCCCCAGCAAGTACTTATTTCTAAAATTATCTTGTAAGGATACTTTTGTTTTTTAAGAGCATCTACAGAACTACAGAATAGCGGCTGAGTTTACAGCCCACTCTCAAGATAAGCAATGAATTTAGGGTTGCCAAATCTACTTGGTTCTTCTTCTCTGTGCAGATATTATTCATACTCAGAAAATGTCTTCTACAGATATATTCATGCCAGGCAGACACATGGCAAATTGAACTAGAAAGCAAATGATTGTGGAAGTAATGTCCATATTTCCAACATGGGTAAAAGTTTATGCTGTCAGACATTTGCTGCTTTCCTCCCACACCCCCAATTTCATTCTTCTACCACAATGTTTCTTTGCTTGTGTTCTTCAAATGAACTGCTTTGCTCTGATATAACCGCTTTGCCGTTACAAACCACAGATGATGCTTATGCTCTTTCCAGAGAGGGATCATGTTTAGTCTGGTCAATAACGAAGTCTGCAGTTCATTAAAATGGGCTGCTCATTGCTGGGACCAGTTGTTATGAAAAGTAAAATTTAAACGTTGAAAAGGACTTGCCCTGCCCACTGCAATATCAACAAAAAGCTGGTGAATCTTAATCACGTTGCGAAGCAGATGAAATCACAATATATTATAACATACCTCGTAGACGATCCTCACTATGACAAGGACCTAGGAGTACTAATCTCAAATGATCTCGCCCCCATGCCCACTGTAACAGTATTGACAAAAAGGCATTAAGAGTTTTTAACCTAATTTTGCATAGCTTCTTCTCCGGTAACATTGTATTGCTAACTAGTGCATACCAAACCCTTGCCAGACCAATTCTTGAATACAGATATCTGCCCGGAATCCACACTGTATATCAGACATTAATACAATTGAGCAGGTCCAGAGGTACTTTACAAGAAGCATACTCTACTCCTCTATTCACAATAGAATTCCTTATGCCACCAGACTTGAAATTTTGGGCTTGGACAATCTGGAACTGTGCCACCTGGAGTATGATCTAAGTACACTACACAACATTGTCTGCTACAAGGTCTTACCTGTCAACGACTTCTTCAACTTGAGCTTCAACCTCAATAATACACGGACAAACAATCAATGCAAACTGAAGGTAAACCACTCCAAACTCAATTTCAGAATATATGACTTCAGCAACAGAGTGGTCAAAGCCTGGAATGTTCTATTTGACTCCATTGTTACATCCTCTAACCCTCACAGCTTCAACCTTCAACTGTCTACCATGGACCTTACCCCATTCCTAAGAGGTCCATAAAGGGGGCATGCATAAGCACACCAGCGTGCCTAACGTCCCTGTCCTACTGTCCCCATCTATTTGTCTTCATTTATTTCGTTCATATTTATGTTTATATTTATACCTGCTATCTTGTACATGTTTGACAAACTAATAAATACAAACAAATACAAATATCTTCAACTGTTTCCAACAGTTTAACATGGGCAGTTGTGTAGACTTGGATATTAAAGGATTCAGTGACAAGATATGGTTTGCCAGCAACACTTTGCACTGCATTGCAGACAATGGTGAACTGTGCAACCCACTCCAGCTAAAGAATTTTCAGGCTTTGCTTCTTTCAGTTTTCAGAAAATATGGTTCTTTTTCCTCCTCCTTGCTCTTAGTTTACCACTGAAGTTAGGATTTGTGCTGTCAGCAAAAAATCCAATCACTTTTTTCCCCGTGTAAATTGTATTTTTCCAAGAGTCCTTCCATATTTCTCCAAACAGGATGGCAGAGGTTTCAACTGACAGAGAGATAAACTTTAAAAAGGTTACCTTTGCTGGCTCACAGTCTCAGTTTAACATCTTTTCTGTTAGAAGTGTCAATTGACACAGTCTCTTTTCAGCACATCCAGGGCCAAAGGTGCAAAATTTACTTCCAGAGTATTGGGTTTTTTTTCTGTACAAGCCCAGTCAAACTTTTCAGCGTACTGTTTTTCTAATTTAAACAGAACTGCAGTCCATTGACCAAAAGCTGTGTTAGTATGTCACAGGCTCACAGCACATAACATAATGTGGCTCTAGCTGCTACCTCTTTTAATTGTGAATTAGATCCAGCCTTTTATCTCCCATTTCATCAGGTGGTACCCACAACAAAACAAAACCCAGGAACTGATTAACTAATACCATTTCTTATAACTATTATGGCTGCCTATGACATCCCTGCTTACTCCTCTCCAAGTCCTCGCACAGATATGATGAGCAGCAAATGCAGAAGCTATTTATCATCTGGCAGTCCATACAAACTTACTGTTGGTCTTGCAAGTTCTGCCGCTTGCAGAAGAAGAGACTTCTGTTGCCCACTCTGCTATTGTTAGTCAGCTAGACAAGACAGGCTCCCCAAAATCAGGACATTTTTGTGATTTTTTGGGGAAGAGGTGTCTCGCATCAAGAAGGCCTTGAGAAAACTGGGATTGTCCCAACAAAACCAAGTCCAGTCCCAACAAGGAAGTTCAATAATGGGGCTAAGTCTCCAGAGAGATAGTGGGCTCCTTCAATGGGAATATTCATTAGAGGCTGAAATAGTCATGTCTTATGGATGGTTTCATTTAAATTTTGGCTGGATGGAAATGCTGAGAGTTGAAAGTCTTAAAGTGGCTGAGGTTGAGAAACATTGCTCTAAGGTGCCCAACTAGGTCTCTTGGTATAGTAGGAATGCTAAAATGAGCTCCTGGGTCAGATGTGGTATGGTGGACTTGCCTGTCTGTCCCACAATATCCCTTCATTCCCACGGTATCATAATTTGTCTTTCTCCACTTCCACCTGCTGCTCATTTTGAAATAAGATTCTTGATGGCCTTTTCTTGATCTATAGTGGTATATGACAGTGATGGCAAATCTTTTCGGCACCTAGTGCCCAAACTGGAACAAGTGTGCACTCACCGGAGCACCGGAAACCCAAAGGTTGGTTTTTGGCTGGTTTTCGGGCCATGTTCTGGCGCTCCGGCACCCACAAAGACCAGCTGGCTGGCCCATATGTGCGCACCTGAAACCAGAAGAGCAGCTGGCAATGGTACACGTGCCCGCAGAGATGTCTCTGCATGCCACCTCTGGCACGCGCGCCATAGGTTTGCCATCACGAGTATATGGAAATGACTTTGAGAGGATGAGTCAAGAAGTGCTGCCTAGGGAATGATTAGAAAAGAGACAACATAGTGTTCTGACCTAGGCTTCCCAAGAGCATGAAGCAAATTCCTTGTCCTGACAAAAACCCCTTTTATTAATTTACTGTGAATTCTGCTCATTAACATCCAGCAAAGTCTTTCAAGGTGAACTAATTGTCTCCTGCAAATGCCACTTCCCTTTCACTCCTCTTTTATTTCCTCTGGGGGGGGGCATTCATCATCCACTGGGGGGGGGCATTCATCATCCACCGCCTTACTCCCAAGTCAGCCCCTGTTCTTTAGTTGTTCCCTTCGTCTGGCAACTCTGCGCATGTGCACACTGGGAATAGGCTCCAGCTGTTCATCTGCCTCACTGATGTCTGCCTCTGATAACTGATAACTGGCATATGGCTCTGGCCCCTTCTCTGCCTCTGACACAGAGCCCTCATCAGAGCCTTCCCCAGACTCCAGGACTGGCCCATGTTCTTCCCCAACCTCCTCACCGTCCGAATCTGCTGCCAGCTCCGCTGGCCACTGGCAGGCCACAACACATAGCCACAACTGGCTAGTGGACAGGATAAGAATTTCAGAAGAGAAATTTCTCAGGTTTCTAGTTTCTCAGGCTGTAAAAGAGACAGTGGCAGAATTATACTTTCAGACTTGCATGATTATGTTAATGTAGCTCATCTGGTTAGGTTTCTTGCCTGATCTACCTATAAGGCTGATATGTTCCTTCTGCTGCTGCTTCTACACTTCTGTCTTCCTCTGCTTCCTTGTGTCAAAAGCTTGGGGTATATTCAAAATGATTTCACACATATGTACAACACGGACAGAACTTACGGCACAATGTTGCTTCCATCATTTTGACACGAGTATTGGATCCTACAGATCTCTCTGCCCCTTGATATGCCCCCACGTCTACTTGATCCTTTCCAAGTATTATATTCTCCTCTATCTTCCCCATTGTATTTTCCCATAATTCTTACTCATTTGCTCACTTTTTAGAGGTTTCAGATTTTTTTGTCATAAGAGAACAGAGACTCCACGGCATGAAAAACAAATGTTATTTATTTGAAGCATTTTTATCCTCTCCATTTAGCAAAAAAAAAAAAAAAGCTAAGTAGTTAGTTCTTGCCTTTACACATCCAGTAAAAAAAGACTTGATGCACAAAGAAAAATGACGGCAAGCACTATATATATTTTGACAGGACTCAAGTCCTGAAAAGCACTGAGTTTGTTTTGTTGGCAGTAATCCAATCTGGTGTATCATTTTCCACCATACCTGCCCCGGTATGTTGTTTTGTGTTTTTAATTGCAGTAAAGAAACAGCTTATAGCCCACAGTTGGCAATATCTGTATTGTGCAGCTCATTGAAGGGGAGAAAATATTTCCAACAAACCTGTGACAGAAGCTCAGGAAACACTGTCAATATTTTTTTCCATAGCGTTAGTTAATGCTAGGAAAATACAGCTGTCAATTCTCTCATAACAGCTGAGATTTGGTAGTTTGTAATGAAATACAAGCTGTGTTAAACGGGAGGCATTTTAAAACTGTTGCTTCAAATACATGTTGCTAAAACAGTCAAGTCATAAGCTTCATATGCTTAATAGACTGTTTACAGACTTGCATACCAGAAGTCCAAATTAATGGGAATATATACTGAAACAAAAGAATGCCTGATATTCTTTTGATGTGAACTATATGTGGGCTTTCCTTTTAGAGCAGTTAAGGGTTCCCACCCCCTTGCTGAAGATTAATGATAAACTTTAGAATGTTTTTCTTCACATTTGCCACAGAAACATAGCCTTTGCAGAAATGAAAATGAATGGGTATTCTGTGTTGTGATTCAACTATTTATTTTTGCATCCCATAAAGTTTTCAAAGTGCTAAGCAATGCCACCTTATCACAAGCATTCTCTTCCCGACTTCTAAATTGGGTAATTCAATTACTGGACGAGCCTGGGGAATTAAAAGTATTTTAAGTTCTCTTTAGAGTCCCTTTGGAAATGCATTTGTTAGTATGTAGGGCATAAAATTATTTTTTGCTAGCAGAAGCTTTTTTTTTTTTGGTATGCCCTCAGTTTCAGCTGGACTCAACTTGACCTTGCAAAGGCTTCCATAAACAAGGATGTCCATCATACCATCCCTATGTTCTCAGTAGAGCTCATTCAAATAGAAGCCAGGTTGCATTATAAAATAATTTCTTTTCTTTAAACAAACATCAAAATGTAAGAGGAGAGTGTAATATCCAAAAGTGCTAATAAGCCTGCATCATGTTGTTGAATTGATGCAGTCACCACTATATTATCTCCCTCCCTCCCTCCCCCCCCCTCTCTCTCTCTGTATATGCGTGTGTGTGTAGAGAAAGAGAAAGAGAAAGAGAGACTGACTCTTGAAAGAGTGCAGAGAAGAGCAACAAAGCTGATTAGGAGATTGGAGACTAAAACATATGAAAAAGGGTTATCAGAAACTGATATGTCTAATTTAATGAAATCAAGGACGGGGGGGGGGTGGATATGACAGCAGTGTCCCAATATCTAAGGGGCTGCCACAAAGAAGGGAGGGGGTTCAATCCTATTCTCCAAAATACCTGAAGGCAGAACAAAAAGTCATAGATGGAAACTAATCAAGGAGAGAACCAATGTAGAATGAAGGAGGAATTTCCTGGCAATTAGAACAATTAATCAGTGGAACAACTTGCCTCCAGAAGTTGTGACTGCTCCATCTCTGGAGGATTTTAAGAAGAGATTAGATAACCATTTGTCTGAATTGGTATAGAACAGTGATGGCAAACCTATGGCACGCATGCCACAGGTGGCACGCGGAGCCATTTGTCAGGGCACGTGAGGCGCTGCCCTGTCAGCTGGCCAGCATGCATGCGCGCGCTGGCTAGCTGAGTTCACCTTTTTAAAAGCCATTTTTCGCCCTCCCCAGGCTCCAGAGGCTTTATAGGAGCCTGGAGAGGGTGAAAAGAGCCTCCCCCGCCCTCCCAGAGGGCCTCCTGAGGCTTCAGGGACCGTCCGGAGGCTTCCTGAAGTCTTTGGAACGCTTAAAACAACCCTCCGAGCAATCCGGAAGTGACTCGGGGGGGCGGGGGAGGCTCTTTTTGCCCTCCCCAGGCTCCTATAAAGCCTCTGGAGCCTGGGAAGGGTGAAAAAAACATGTAAAAATGGGGGGGGTCGCACATTGTGCACGCATGTGCACTGGGGGGTCGCACATTGCATTATGGGTGCGGCACGCCTGCACACGACCCCCCTGCGCTCCCCCCACTTGTGGCACGCGAGCCAAAAAAGGTTCGCCATCGCTGGTATAGAATCTTCTGCTTGAGTAGGGGATTGGACTAGAAGACATCCAAGGTCCCTTCCAAATCTGGTGTTCTGTTATATTTATGTTATCCAATAATACAGTATGTCTCAAACTGAAGAAGAAATAAATCTAAACTATATGAATAAAGTGATATTGAAAGGAGGTGTGCAAAGAAAGTTATGAGTTTGTCTATTTGTTCATAATACTTGCATCTTGTTCTTGTTATGAAAAAAAAATGGGATAACAGGCCACTAATCATTGTAGAACAGAGCCTGAGACAGAGAGATTTTCAAAAGCAAGCAGTGAAAAAGTTAAGACTTAAACTCTATTTCCATTTTCCTGAAAGCAAATCCTTTTTTATTCCATCAGACTTACAATCAACATGTAATTTTAAGGTCTATTCTTCAAGAGGAATTCAATTCCTGGGGACTTCATGAACTTGGACTTGTTTTGGCGTAATACCAAAGTAGTTTTCCTTTGGCTTCTTCTGAGACCTTTTTTAAATCTGGAATTGATGGCATTGGCTGGTGGTGTCCCATCCACTAGATCTCAATCTGTAGAGATAAAGATGAGGATCTACATGGAGAGAAGAAAGATTCATTATCAAGGCAATGAATTTCCATGTACCATACAATTTCCCATAGAGTGTGTTAACATTCCACAAAGACCACAGACAACAATACCCAGCCATCATGCATGTAAAGTTGTAGAGTTCTGATCGTCTACATTTTGCACTAGAGCAAGGATAGGCCATCTGTCTTCCATGGAATACACCCAGTCCTTCCAGATCAAATTTACTGATTGATACTGAAATTAAGCAGCATCTATTGGAGGAGGGTGTTGTTTATGATTTTGCAACAAAAATACATGGTGATAAGAAGCATTGTATGTTAAGCTTGCAGTTATACTTTCAACCCTAATGTCTATGAAGATTCTCAGTCATCCAGGTCATGGGTGTCCCAAAGGTGCTTTTTCAAGAGGCAACTAGTTCAAGAGGTTTTGTCTTTGAAGATGTTTTACTTCTCATCCAAGAAGCTTCTTCAGCTTTCAACCTTAGTCCATTTTATTTTTAAAAATGTTCTACAAAAGCAAAATTGAAGGACAGAGAGTGGGGTTTTATTTATCTATTTATGTGTTGGGCTATCAGATGCCAGATTTAATAGGAAGTTCCTATCTAGGTATTAAAGCATAATATTCCTGAATTTTAGATGATGAAAGATTGGGAAATATTAGTAAATGTCCATATGGAATATTAATTTAAGAAAAAAAAACATTTTGGCATCTTTTTATTACAATTCTATCCAGTGCAATAAAACTGAAAGTCAAGTATATTCATAATTTGAAAACTCCTATTTTTTTTTCTCTTTAAAGATTGATTAAATTGATTATTTTTTTGTTAAACATACTGTACTTCAGGCTCGTTTTGCTTTGTAATTAAGAAAAAAGCCAGAAACGTCATTTGGACATTAAACATTTAATAGATATATTTTTCTAGCTTTATGCATTAGCACAAGACAGCCTATTAATGAAATAAGTCTTCCTTCAGGGTCAATTTAGATGGGCTGCAATCTTCTACAAATATATTGCAAATGAGGATAATTTAATGGTCTTAAAACTAACTGCAAAAAAGACTGGCTTAACTCCCCTGACAACACCACTGAAGAAGGAGGTGGGGTTGGACATGACTTGCCCACTCTTCATAATTAGCAAATATTTAATTTTGATCCTGCTGAATTACATAATTGCAAATATTATCTTCTTGCTGAGGTCGGTCTCAGCCTTTCTGACCTGAGAGGTTAATTCTGACTGAGAGAAAGCTGTGATTTGCATTAGCAAGTCAATAAAACTATCACTAGGCTTTAACTTCCAAAGCCAGGGATTACGATGACTCTAAATGCTGAAACAAGGAAAAGCTGTCTATAATCATACAAACCATGAGCATAATGATCGACAGTTCTGCAACTACTGGTAAAGAAAAAACGTGTGTCTTAGTATGTCTTAAAAACCAGAAATAGCATTGCATGACTTTTGGGGGGATTAGAATCAGTCAGTGCATCTAATACGGTGAACTTTAGTCCATGGAAGTTTGTAGCCGCAATGAAACCAGTGTATAGAACCATGATGGCGAACCTGTGGCACGTGTGCCACAGGTGGCAGGCAGAGCCATATTTGCTGGCATGCGAGCCATCAGCTCTGGAGTGCACATGGCGCTAGCCAGCTGATTTTTGCTGATTTTTCCCCAGCCTCCTGTAGGCCCTCCGGAAGCTAGAAATGGTTCGTTCCCAAACTTCCGGTTGACCTATTGGGCCTGTTTTTCGCCCTCCCCAGGCTTCAGGAAAGACTCCCCCTCTGCATGGGGGGGAGGGGGTGGTCCCGCATGCAGGTGGGTGGGATGCATTGAATTGTGGGTGTGGGCATGTGAGCGTGCACGATAGCGTGCGCGCACACAATTTTGGCACGCCTTTACAAAAAGGTTCAACATCACTGGTATAGAAATTACAATAGCCCTAGACAGCTTTAAGCTTCCTGCTTACCATTCAGAATGGGATTTAACATAAACTGGGGTTCAATTATTATCCTTGGGTATAGGTAGCCTTTTCTGTGAATCCAGCCACTTAGGGCTTAGTCAGCAAACTCAACCAACCATGACTCAGCATAAGAATTGCACCCAACCACTGAACTGATGCAAAAAAAAAAAATTTGGATTTAGCGCATTTGGCTTGTTTCTAAGAAAACATATTCTTACAAAGGATCTTTTTCATTTTTTACAATATGTGGATGTCTTAATCATTTTAATGCTAATGTTTTAATATTTGCATCTCAGTTTCTATGACGTTGTAAGCCACCCAGGGTGGCTTGACGGCAAGATGGGTGGCATATCAATTGAAACAAATAAATGAATCTCTTTGTCTGCTGAACGTGGCTAAGACATAAATTACCAGCATTTCTTTAGCCTACTCAAGCTGGCCAGAAGATTTGTTCTTCTCTCAAGATTTGCTACCTGTGTTTCAATAGTGATTTTGAAACCAGATGCATTATTTCGTTACTTATTTTATTTTAGACATTTTATGCTCTTCGGCACAGCCTCTGAATCCGTTTAGCAAAAAGGAAAAATGTCTGAGTTCCTACACGAATGTGAATGTTAGGATAAGATTCCAGCTGGTGTAACAAGACCACAATTTTCACAGTATTTTTAAAAAAGGGATAAAAGTTATACGACATGTTCACATTGGGATGGATCTGAAAAAGTGAGCAGTTTCAACGAGGGTCCCTGCGAAGCTTTGTTGTGGGATTATTTTCATTGTAACCACAATTCATCAAGAGCATCTTTAAAGGAGGCTGATACACTGCCCACATTGTTCCCCTCACTTGAGCTACTTAAAAGTGCAAACCTCTGAGCCTCACTGGAGGCACTTTGCGCTTCCCTCTGTTTTATGGCACAACCTTAGATACAATAATGCAAAAAGGTCAAGACATCATGTAGGCTTTGGCATTAGACAGCAGAACACTAATTAGTTTTAGAGACAATGGCGTTTTGTGTGCCATTCTAATATTTTGGTGGTTAAGTTGTGCTTGAAGATGAAGATTTCCCAAAGGAGACAAAGGGTCTTCTATTCCCCTGTTGTCCTTTCTCTGTAATACTTTAAAATGCCCATAAGAGGCTGGGATGTTTTTTGTTTTTTAATGTGAAGGATTGCTCAGAAGCCGTGTCCATTACTGATATAAAAAAATTAAGATACAAAAGTGATCTGGTTGGTCATTAAGTTGATAGCTTGATTAGGAACAGGAAAAGTTGTTTGCTTTACAAACATATATATGCTTACAGTAAAAGTAAAGGTTCCCCTCGCACATACAGTATGTGCTAGTTGTTCCCAACTCTAGGGGGCGGTGCTCATCTCCATTTCAAGCCAAAAAGCCAGCGCTGTCAGAAGACATCTCTGTGGTCATGTGGCCGACAGGGTGCACAGAAAACTGTTGCCTCCCCACCAAAGGTGGTTCCTATTTGTCTACTTGCATTTTTACTTGCTTTCGAACTGCTAGGTTGGCAGAAGCTGGGACAAGTACTGGGAGCTCACTCCATTATGCGGTGCTAGGGATTCGAACCGCCAAACTGCTGACCTTTCTGATCGACAAGCTCAGCGTCTTAACCACTGAGCCACTGCACCCCTATCCTTACCCCACTTAGATGTATTTCATTATTTGTTGTTTTGTTTGTTTATTAAAGTTGCCCAATTCCCACTGACTTTGTACAATGTCCATTCTAAAATTGAATGCCTTCTACATGCTTTGAACGTCCCCTTTTATGACTCCCAGACATTCCTAGACATCTAAGGTAAAAGCTCCCCTCCTTGCCCAAAGGCAAATTATCAGGAGACTTTGGGTAATCCTGCGGTTTACATAGTACAGAGTAGTTTATTTTTTTAAACAAAATACAAAGAGGAATTCCTAGAAATGTTCCAGTAGTAGCTCAGCAGTGCGGAATATTAATAGATCAAAAGGGAAAGTGACAAATGGGTGTGAGAATTTTAAAAAATGGATCATCAGAAGAGAGACAAGGATATAAAGATCGGAAAGAGAATGTTTTCTGTCATTAAGAAAATTGGGGTTGTTTACAACTTTCTCCAACTGTTAGCACTGTTCCTTGTAGTAGTGAGGATTCAACTCGACATGAATGAAACTGTGCTATGAATGAAACACAATGCTTATGTCAGGGGTGTCCAAACTTGGCAACTTTAAGACTTGTGGACTTCAACTCCCAGAATTGGATAGCTGGCTGGGGAATTCTGGGAGTTGAAGTCCACAAGTCTTAAAGTTGCCAAGTTTGGACACCCCTGGCTTATGTGGTAACCTACAAGGGATCCATACTGTATGGATCTGGGCAAGATTACATTTCTTTGCAGGGATCGGTGCTGAGGATACAGTCTGCAAAAGGCCAGATCTTAGTCAGGGAGTTTGGGGAGGAAAAGGAGAGGAGCAGTCAGTGGGAGGAAAATCTAGATCCATTTTTATGATCTCACAACTGCTAATTTCATTTTTGGGGCCCTTTTGTATCCAGGCAATGCATAAAAAACACGCAGCTGTGCTTTTAAAAACTTACCACGCGATAATGGCAACTTTGTGAAGCAACTGTCTGCAAGCATCCGCTGAAATAAAGAGTCATTGTCAACTTTCTAAAATTAAGCCGGAGTTGAATAATCTTCTCTGCGGAAAGAATTATACTCAAAGTCTCCAGGACTGAAAGGCTGTGCCCTTGGGATTGCCAACTTGTCCAAAGAAGAGGACACATTGATGATTTACGTACGTATGTGTCCATTCCTCCACTCATTCATTCTAGTTGTAGGCCACCAAAATAAAGACTTACAGGAATTTACCGCAATCCAATAAAAACATGCAACTAATTAAAATGTCCATGAGAAGCATCATTGAAATCAAAATCAAGGCTTCCTCTAACATCCAACACATGCTACTTTGACTTTAAATTCTTTCATCTGTTAGGCCCTCATGGTCTGACAGTAATGCCATTCCTACTATGAATCTTCTCATTTATGTCGAACAGATGCCATTTTTAAGACCTCCATCTCTATTAAAAGCCTTTAAAGGAGAATATTTGTAGCTCAGGGTTAAAATGAAGGGCCCCTTGACGGTCTCTGAGCTTGGTTGTTTTCTCACAAGCACTGATAATGTTACGTAGTTTGGTAATGAAATGTCTGCAAGAAAACAACCAAGCTCAGAGACCACTAAGGATCCCTTTAAAAAACCCACCTTTTCTTGGACATACCAAGGAAGCTTTCTCCTGTGTGTCTTCCAGGCTATAAAATTAAATCTCTAAGAAAGTATTTTCACATGTTGCTTAGTATTTAAGAAAACGGCACACACACACACCCCCAAGGAAACAAACAACTCTTTTGCCATGCTTTTCATTGTTAGTTGCATTTATTTCAATGTTACCTATACTAATTTTATTTTATTTTTCTTGATTTAAATTGTATTGCTTTTATTCAGATAGAATAGAATAACAGAGTTGGAAGGGACCTTGGAGATCTTCTAGTCCAACCCCCTGCCTAGCAGGAAACCCTACACTACCCCAGACAAATGGTTATCCAACATCTTCTTTAAAACTTCCAGTATTGGAGCATTCACAACTTCTGGAGGCAAGCTGTTCCATTGATTAATTGTTCTAACTGTCAGGAAATTTCTCCTCAGTTCTAAGTTGCTTTTCTCCTTGATTAGTTTCCACCCATTGCTTCTTGTTCTACCCTCAGGTGCCTTGGAGAATAGTTTGACTTTCTCTTCTTTGTGGCAACCCCTGAGAGATTGGAACACTGCTATCATGTCTCCTCTAGTCCTTCTTTTCATAAAACTAGTTCCTGCAACCGTTCTTCGTATGTTTAGCTTCTAGTCTCCTAATCATCTTTGTTGCTCTTCTCTGCACTCTTTCTAGAGTCTCCGCATCTTTTTTTACATCGTGGTAACCAAAACAGGAAGCAGTATTCCAAGTGTGGCCATATCAAGGCATTATAAATTGGTATTAACACTTCATGTGATCTTGATTCTATCCCTCTGTTTATGCAGCCTAGAGCTTTATTGGCTTTTTTGGCAGCTGCTGCACACTGCTGGTTCATATTTAAATGGTTATCCACTAGTACTCTAAGATCCCTCTCACAATTACTACTATTTTGCAAGGTACCACCTATACTGTACCAGTGCATTTTGTTTTTCTTGCCTAAATCTAGAACCTTACTCTTTTCACCATTGAATTTCATTTTGTTAAATAGCGCCCAATGCTCAAGTCTGTCAAGATCCTTCTGTATCTTGAGCCTATCTTCTGAAGTATATCTTACAGCACGTTTGGGCAAGAAGTGAAATATTGTAATTTGCACCTACTAAATTGTAGTAGAAAGTAGTAGAAAGAAGGCACCCTTGTTTAAGCACAATGTCAGATTAAAATAGGAAATAGTTTGGAAATGCAGGGAAATTAGACTCTTTAGGGTGTGAGATGAAATTGAAGAGTTAATTCATGTGAATATTAAAGAATGGAGAAAATTCAAAAGCGAAACTAGAAAGCAAATGTTTATAGTGGATGGGAATATTCTATTTCAAATACATTTCTGAGACAGAGACAAATTTACATCCTAAAAATCACACTAGCACAAAATATAGACATCAAATAATATAAAATAAATGCAATCCATAAGAACGTATAGGAAAATTGTAAAGCTTTAAAAAATAATAATAAACCACCAATATCAAGCAAACCATACCAATAAATCATAAACACTGAATTCACAGGACCTGTAGAAATCAAATATAGACCTGAACCAAGAATATATATTTTTTAAATTCCAAACTGATTGTATTGACTCCTTTGGGGACTCCACATTTTACCAAAAAGAATCTACGTGAAATTACTGAATTAAAGAACTAAACCAGCAATTCCTATTCTAGTTATTAAAAAAAGGAGAAAGTTTCACATCTCTGGCTGATCACAAAAGATACAACCAAATAGTTATGGTATCACACATTACCACACTGGAAAGACAGATAGATTGATATTCTTGGACCCCTCCTCCCCCCATACTTCTTTAAAAATCCAGTTTAGACCTACTATCAGAAACATCCATAGTATCTGTCAGCTCTAAAGTAACCAATATTTTCATCAAAATGGTAAAAACAGTGTTGTCTTGTGACACAAGCTCTGCCCTTTCATATGTGGGTGTCATGTCATAAAAGAGTGGAGGTTGTGGTTTGACAGCACATTGCTTTTGCATTAGCCATACATACTAACAAAGCTTTAATGCTTCTAGTTCATGAATAAAGGCCAATGTACGTGTTTAAGATAGGAATAATTTTGCAAGATCCAATCTGGGTTGCAGAGGTGGGTTGTTCCCGGATCAGCCCGGATTGGCCGAACCGGTAGTGGCACTGGCGTGAGGCTCCGCCCATCTGCTCGGATGCTTCTGCGTGCACGAGCACAAGTGAAACGGTAGTGCTGGAATTTGAAATCCACCTCTACTGAGTTGGTCACCAGGATCAGTCTTCCAAGCACAAGTCCGAAATCTCAGAAGACAAAACCTCTGTCCCAGATTGGATCCTGCTACTAATTCAATTGTATCAATGTTGTGTGTGTGGTTATGTGTGTCTGAAAATACATTGTAAAAAAAACAGGTTCCATATGGCAGCACAAAGGAGCCTCTTATATGAAGAACGATCCTTTCTGTTGCATAAGGACTTCCCCTGCTCCCCAACAATGCCCATTAGTTAGGTCTAGATACTATTTTTGAGCTGCAAAAAAAACAGACAACCACTAGAGGGCAGCAAAAAGACATTTTAAACTTTAGCTATTTCCTGCCACCTAGCAGCCATCCCAATGTTTGCAGCTCAGATATGATAGCCCTCCTTTGAACATAATAAACCCCCACAAAAATGCAGTGCATCTTATTTCCCTGTTACCTTTGCAATAGTTAGGCAGAAACCAAGATTTCTCAGGTCAACACTCCAGATGGGTTAAGAATTCAGCGGTAGCCACCTCTGAGTAATATTCTTGCTGGGACTGTCATCCTGCATTACTGCAAATGTCAAGGAATAGAATGGAGAGGGTCTTGGATGGCATCTCATGCTTTAACGGATCTTTGGAAATTGCTTTTCCCCCTTCTTTCTCCAGTTTATATTTCTTTTTTTGTTTTTATCCATTGTATGTTTTAGGGAGCAATATAATAGATCACTTTGAAAGAAGGTGGCTTGTAGTGCATCATGATGCAGTAAGTGTCTCGTTAGCTACACTCAATATTTTTAATTACTTGCCTTTATTATTGGTGAGGCAAAATGTAGAGTCAAGTTTCAAATAATACCTTTTATTGGTTAAAAGCTGGAATATTGACAGTCAGGCTTTAGGGATACAGAAAACTCCTCTGCAGGTCAGAATGGGATTGATTCTGGAGAAAAAAACCTATCTTCAGGAAGCTTCATTGTCGATATTCTATATTGAGTCCAATAAAGGTAGTCTTTCAAACTTGGCTCTGAAATTTGTCTATAAAGAAAATATTTGAGCTTCCAATGGCTTCATGCTTATGACTTGTATCGGGCGTCTAATTTGTTACATGACATCACATATTTGAAATTTACCTTCCTAATAAAAGTAAATTACCAGTGTATCAAGGTTAGCTATTGTATCTATTTAAATGAGTAAAACTGGTCCAATTCATGGATCTAGCTTATGAAGTGCAGTAACCATAATGCCGGGCTGGTTCTTTTGCCAAATTATAACTTTATAGTGAAATGTTTCTAGATCAGCCTTAGAATAACACCTGTTTCACTTTGAGAATAAATGGACATGATAAAAAAGTGCACTTTGTCCTTTTGCAACAGAACTCTAGATCCATTTAGTAATGAAACATCATTCAGTACTTTATAGTGCATAATTAAAAATGTCAGGTAGGATTTAAATCTGTCAGCACAATAGAAATTCTCTCTCTCTCTCTATCTTCTATCTATCTATCTTTCTTTCTTTCTTTCTTTCACTGTTTTCCACATGTACTCAAAATCTGATTTAGTGGAGAATATGAAAGACATATGGAGAAGTGGAATCCTTTTTAGTTATTCCATTGAAAGAAATGACTTCCACTTATGGAAACATATAATTGATTCCACCTTTTGGATGAAGGTGGATAAACCCAACAAAAGAAACTAGGGAAAAAATCCTACAACAAATAGTGATAAGCAAAAGTAATTCAGAACTGCATTTTTCCATTTATATGAACATCCGTCCAAGAAGGTAACTTACATCCAAAAGATTTTTCAGAGCCCTAGCCATGGTCAAGTCCATCTACTTTTTAAAATATCCTCAAAATATATGGAAGTATAACCAGTTCCAAATTCACAGTTTCCCTTTATGTTTGGCTGGCACTCAAGACACTCTGAAAAATACTTTTGCTCTGATTATTTTCCATTTGCCATGAATTCATGGAAGAAGTTGTAGATTGTGCGCTCTCCTTTTTATGTATAAGGTGCAAATTACTGCAAGATCTTATTATTAAAAGAAAGATTAAACACAAATAATAACTATTCAGACAGTAAAGAGACAAAAATAGAATGGAGACAGAGGATGTGAATAAATTGATAAAGTTCTGCCCCCAATGTTGGATTTGTTTGGAGAATGGTGATGAATGTCCTTATGATTTGCAATTCTCATTTTCTTATGACTTGACAAAGCCTCAAAAATATAACAGGCCTATTTAACGGAGAGATAATTTGCATATATATTTTCAAAAGCAACGCAAAAGCACTTTGTGACTCACTCTTCAGTAGGCACAAAATTTAGAATAACTCTGTTTATCTGCGCAAACTTTCCTTAGCCTGTTGCAACTCCAAAGGTCTTTACAGTTAGAGATGGGTGTTTGGTAGAATATCCCAAGTAATGTAGACAAAGGCTTATTTTTTCTTCCTGCCTACAAAGGACTTCAAATCTTTATTATTCAGCACAGCTGCCTAGAATAGGCCACACTGGTGCTTTTGTGTAGTGATAAAAACTGAGTGGGAGTGAATACCATTACCCCTTAAAACATAATTATCTTATTCTTTTGATTTTTCTGCACACTGTAATCTAGTTGTGTCCATATTTGGAACATATCCGGCTTGGATATGAAGGAATAATTGATATAATTTAAATCATAATTAGCCTTGCAATAGTGGGATGTAAAGCAATGAAGAAAACACTAAAATGTTGGTATGGGAGATTGTGACAAAGGGCTTTTTAAGTGTGTAGAAGCATTTTTATGGCCTGAGTCATGTCTGAAGGTCTCCATTTTCCAGAATTCTTCTACTTCTGGGTAGATGTGTTATGTATCTGTCTTTGACAATTGAACCCAACTGACAGAATGGCTGTGAGTGGGTGCCCCTCTGCATCCAGAAGTTTATCTGGTCTTGGATGGGATTGCACTACCCTAGATAGAAGTGTTGTGTAACCTGGGGATCCTCTTGGACTCACGGCTCCTGCTTGAAAAGCAGGCAATAGCCATGGCTAGGATGGCATTTGCTCAACTTCATGTTCTGTGCCAGTTATGTACTTTCCTGGATAGTCATGCTCTCTGTTTGGTCATTTGTGCCCTGGTCACATTTTGTCTGGCCTATTGCAATGCGCTCCATATGAGGCCACTCTTGAATAGTGCCTGGAAGTTTCAGCTAGTACAGACTGCAGCTGTGAGAGTCATATTGGGTGCCCAAAGAACAGCTCATGTAACACCTTTGCCCACAAAATGGAACTGGGTAACATTTTGTTTATGGGTCCAATTCAAGGTGTTGGCTGTGATCTATAAAGCCCTACATGAATGGGGCTAGGCTACCTACAGAATCATCTTTAGAATAGAATAGAATAGAACAGAATAGCAGAGTTGGAAGGGACCTTGGAGGTCCTCTAGTCCAACCCCCTGCTCAGGCAGAAAACCCTACACCACTTCAGACAAATGGATATTCAACATCTTCTTAAAAACATGCAGTATTGGAGCATTCACAACTTCTGGAGGAAAGTTGTTCCATTGATTAATTGTTCTAACTGTCAAGAAATTTCTCCTTAGTTCTAAGTTGCTTTTCTTCTTGATTAGTTTCCACCCATTGCTTCTTGTCCTACCCTCAGGTACTTTAGAGAATAGCTTGACTCCCTCTTCTTTGTGGCAGCCCCTGAGATATTGGAACATTGCTATCATGTCGCCCCTGGACGTTTTTTTCATTAAACTAGACATACCCAGTTCCTGCAAACGTTCTTCATACAGTATGTTTTATCCTCCAGTCCCCTAATCATCTTTGTTGCTCTTCTCTGCACTCTTTCTGGAGTCTCAACATCTTTTTTACATCGTGGCGACCAAAACTGGATGCGGTATTCCAAGTGTGGCCTTACCAAGGCATTATAAAGTGGTATTAACACTTCACGTGATCTTGATTCTATCCCTCTGTTTATGCAGCCTAGAACTTTGGCCCATCACGTTGGCCCATCCCACCTGGTTAGGCAGGAAAGGTATATTGTAGGCACTTTCAGTTAAAGAATTCCAACTGGTGGGATCTAGAAAGAGAGAACACTGCCGAATACTCTTTCCCCGAAAGTGAGGCAGCCCCCACCCCCATTCCGAAAAGGAATTATAACATGTCTCTGCGGCCTCACATGGTAAAACCATAGGGGCACACAACCATGGGATTGGTTGGTGCCCTAAGAGTCCTTACTTTGCCATTTTCAGTAATTTTCAATAGGGTTTAATCATCCTTGCCTCCTTTTAAATTCTAATTTTTTAATTCTTATATACTGTCTTCCTTTTTACCACCCTGTAATCCCTTAATTTAGGGTAGAGTCAGGGTGACTGGATGGAGCTAAGCATTTACTGGCTGGATGCTGGATTCCAGTTGCCCTTCATAATGCCACATGGAGTTCATTCTTATACACTGTGTTTATATTTTAACATTTTATTGTACACTGTCCAGAATTCTTCTTGGAGAAAGATGGGCAGATCAAAAAATAAATTCTCATATTTCTTAGCCATCTTCTGTGTTCAGGTGCATATTTCTAGCCATTGTTTTCTATTACCAGAGAAATATAATTTAAGTACAGTGTTTGTTTTAATTACGATCATAATTTAAAATCATAACGATAATTAGGAGCATATCATGTGCCAATATATTAGTTTATTTTTAATTGAAGGAGTATACGTGCATAAACTTTTGATGTTCAAGTCCCTTAGCCTTCAGCCAGCTGATTATCTATTAGAGAAATAAAGTTAAATTATTGACTGTTTTATTTTGGGGGTAAAAATCTCTTGATTTCACACGGTCTTTCTTTTAAAAAAATATAGCATCCCTGCAAACATTAGGAAAACAAACGAGTTGGAGTTAGTAAAACTATAGCATTAGTTACTGAACAAGAAATAATATCAAATGTCATTGAACGAAGCTCAAATTGGCAATAAGAAAGTGCAATACCAAAAATTAAAATTGACAATAGCCAGTTCAACCTTCTGTGCCAAGGGAATATTTATGATAAGTTGGTAACCTACATATCGGAAAGAAGATGCTTCCTTTACTCCCATCCTAAATAATGTGTATTATTTAACAGCAAATTTCCCTAGCCTATAATTCTTCAGAGATGTGTTAGGAACACCAATTTCCCCAGAATCCCCAAAAGATTTGGAGGACCCCTGAATGCGCACAACAGAATCCGTAAGAGCAGCTATGCATTGCATGCGCACTGACCAACTGCTCTCTTCTGGGTTTCAGTGCTCTACCATGCGCACACACGCACCAGTTTTGACACTCAGTGCCGAAAAGGTTAACCATTACCGGTATAGGTAGTCCTTGACTTACAATCATTGTTTAGTGACCGTTCGAAGTTACAGCAGCTCTGAAAAAAAGTTATTTATGACCGTTTTTTTCCCATTTATAACCATTGCAGCATCCCCCCAAAGTCACATTTTCCAAATTCAGACGCTTGCCAACTGACTCATATTTATGACGGTTGCAGTGTCCCGGGGTCCTGTGATCACCTTTTGTGACCTTCTGAAAAGCAAAGACAATGGGGATGCCAGAATCATTGAACAACTGTGTTACTAACTTAACAGCTTCAGTAATTCACTTAACATCTGTTGCAAGAAAGGTGGTAAAAATGGGACAAAAGTCACTTTAAAAAAGTCTCATTTTACCATTAAACCTTTGGGCTCAATTGTGGTCGTAAGTCGAGGTCTACCTGGAAGGTGTAAGATTAATCTTATAAGCCAAGGGAAAAGGTTGGCAGTTGTGCTCAACAGAAGCAACGGCATGTAGCAATTGTATACAGGTAGTCCTCAACTTACAACCATAATTGAGTTCAGAATTTAAGTGAGAGATTTGTTAAATGAGTTTTGCCCCATTTTATGACTTGTCTTGCTAAGTGAATCACTGGAGCTATTCAATTAGTAACATGGTCATTAAGTGAATCTGGCTTTCCCATTGACTTCACTTGTCAGAAGGTCGAAAAATATGATCGCAGGACCCCGGGACACTGCAACCGTCATTAATGTGAACCAGTTGTCAAGCATCTGAATGTAAATCACGTGGCCGTGAGGATGCTGCAACAGTTATAAGTGCAAAACATGGCCATGTCACTTTTTTCAGTGTGATTGTAACTTTGAACAATCACTAACCTAGAACTTAGACTTAGAATAACTTTATTGTCACTTTGACTGCACACTAATCGGCATGCTTTAAAATGAAATTTCATTTCCTACATCTCTCAAAGGGATGAACTGTTGTAAGTTGAGGACTACCTGTATTAAAAATTATTGCCTTGAATCACAGGTAATAAGGTGGCATGGAAGGTAGCAAACAAAAGAGCAGGGAAAAGCGGTGATTTATCAGAATCTCAGGGCAAATTGAGGAAAATTGATGAGAAAACAAATTTTCTAGATTGCAGAAGCATTGTGCATTCAATGGAACGTTTCAGTAAATGAAACTAGTGTAACAAAAACACCCTCAAGCTAGAAAGCCTCTCATGAAAATTAAATTAAATAATTAACGGAAGCAAAAGGATTACCAGTGGGAAAGAAGGCAAGAGGAAGGACAATAATCGCAATAGAAAAAGACCAACAATAGGTTACAATCTGCACAACATAACATAAACGTTCTGAAAGAAATATTGTCGTAGACTTTTGCCTTTGAAAATGTCTAAAATCAACATTTAATGGTTTACATCTTAAATATGAAACATTTTCAATTATGAATTAGCACGACTTGTTTGGGATAGTTGGGTGTGATTGTGGATCTGTTTCAGATTTTGCCTTATCCCTTGAAAAGTCCTAGAAAGCTTCTAGGTAATAAGCTTACCTAATTTCGTAGAAAATTGAGCAGCTATTCTAACAATATCAGTAATAGAGTTTCCCAGACAGAACAGAATAGCAGAAAAGGCCAGGTAACAATATATTTAACTCACTTTTTTAAAGATAATGGAGAGCATGTCGGATAGGGAATTAAACTTGCTGGGCCCCGTATCGAAAGAGTGAGACCTCAAACAATAAGATTACACCATTGTTAAAGTATCAGCTCCACCCACCAAAGTGAGGGCAAGCAGACTTGTGTACCTAAAAACACTGCTTTTTTTGTGAAGAGACAAGTAGCCTTTGGTCATGCCTCTGGGGTAGATGAGATTTGTAATCCTGGACAGTAGAACATCTGGAAGAAACATCTTGCAGTGAAAATAAAGCAGTGGGGAAAAATGGTAAGAAACAGCCTATATTTCTAGTGAGTGTGATGCTAACATGAAGTGGTTAAGATTACTTTTATATTGTTTCCCATTTTACTGAGGAAAATTGCTTTTCCCAGAATAATTCCATTTTACTGGTGGAAATCGCTTCTTCCAAAATAATACCATTTGATCCATGATCATTCTTACCCATTCTTAGCTGGTTCTTACCCATTCTCAGCTAGTGACTCATATGCAATCTGATCAAGATCTATTCAGAATGTTAATGTTCCTAAAATTCAGTGAGGTTGATCTCCAGGTAAATGAATATAGGATTTCAGCTTATATCTAAAAACCATTATTGTATTTTGTTTTCTGATAATTTTATCAAGATCTGTCCCGGTCTAAATTTGGCCATCTCTTTTTTGATGAGGAGGCCATGTCTCAGCCACAAAAATAATAATATTTGCAAGAATGAACAAATATTGGTTGAAATCATGCCTTGCATATAAAAGGTTACAGGCTGAACATGCAGTTCAGGAGTTAGGATGCACCCATCTAGTTTAAGCTTGTCCGACTGTAGATGTAGTCCTCATTTAGTGGCTGTCTCAGACAGCAACTGTTTGGAGTTACAACCATGGTGAAAAAAATAACTTTGCAACAAATCCTTGTTTTTGTGATCTTTGCAAGTCTGTAAAAGCTGAAGTAAGCTAATAAACACAGTCGCAGTTTTATATAGCAACCACTTCACTTAAAGACTGAACTGCCACCCCAACTGTGGTACCTGTATTTTGGATAGAAATCCACACAATTGTTAACATAGATTGATTACTATAAGTCAAAAGAATTGGGAGATGATACTAAAGTAGAATAAAATATGGATTAAAATATAAGAATGAAGCCGTAGCATAAAAGGGACAGTTAGAAGCTTGCTTAAAGGGACAGAGAAATGTCATCAGCCTTCAACCACAACATGTTCCAGCAAACATCCCTATGTCAAAAGTCTAAAACCACAAGGTTCAATTAAAGTTCGCATAAAGACACATAGTCAGTACCTATGGCCCAAGACAAAAGGAGAAGTAAGACCCCATCTCCTTATAAGGCTTTTTCCTCTAGGTAACCAATAAGAAATGAGTTAAGTGTTTCCATGTTACGCTGCCTTTGAGAATGTGTAAGAATGTGTGCTTCGATAATGAAGGTTGTTCAGAATTTGCAATGCTAGCCATGGGCTAGCTTTCTGAACCTGGCTGCCAAATAAACTTTTCCTGTATCCTGAGAATACAATACAATAGTAGAGTTGGAAGGGACCTTGGAGGTCTTCTAGTCCAACTAGAAGTCAAAGCCTGTCATTTTCTGCAACAATTCCACTAAAACCACTAGCTACCTATGAGTGGTAGAGTGCATGTCTGTGTGATATAGACAGGTATGTTTCTGGAAGCTAGAGATGAAAATAGATAAAACTGATAGCTACCTGAAAAAGAGCTCTTCGATAAAGAAGGAACTGCCATTTGTGAGAGTGTCCAAACTATGAGAGAAGTTTTGGCTGGGGAGAGAAGGAAAAAACAGAAATCTCAAAACCTATGAAAGGGAAGTATCTCAAAATTCAGAAGACATTCTCAAAAGAAAGAGCATGAAATCTTGCACTAAGGTAGGAGCCTCTTGTTGGAGACTTTGTTTGTGTTGAGGGCAGGACTGGAGCACAAAAGCTGTAATCAGAAATCCAGCAGAGTAAAAGACTCAGAAGCTACCCTGAGTGTGAAAATCAGAGCAGGGACAACTTTGTGGTTTCCTCAACTGACTGTTAAGCAGAGACCATTAAGGGTGGTGGTAACTGCTAGACCAGAGGTGGGTTTCTGCTGGTTCGGCCCGGATCGGGAAAACCGCTAGTGGCGGCAGTGGGAGGTTCCACCCGCCTGTTCAGATGCTCCTGCGCAGGTGCAGAAGCATCACGTATGTGCGGAAGTGAGCAAACCAGTTGTAAAAAAAATGGAAACCCACCACTGTGCCAGACCCTAGAAATTGGAAGCTAGAAAGCAGCTAGAATTCATGAAGAGGGAGACCAGCAAAACAGGCTCCTCAATTCACTCAGAAGAGAGTTTCCATTGAGAGACTGGAGATGGGTAAAGTCTGAGAGGAAATAAGGTGTTTTCAACAGAAGACAAATAATCTTTTGTCTTTCTGTTGAGCCATCAACTTCAGACCCAGACACTCCAAGATAGAAGCTGAAAGAAACAGAAAAAATGTTCCTGGGGAAAGAGAAGAAAAGAGTTAATAAAAGTAATAAAAATCTAAGAACTTCAAGCAATAAAGGAGTAAAAAAAAAGTGGTAACAAAGGCAAATAATAGGAGAGGGTTGAGATCAGAAAGAAAGTTACAAAAAACTTAATGTTCAGGTGGAGCCAGATATTAAATACAGAGAAAGAGTCAAGGATTTTTTTTAAAAAGGATTTTTGTAATTATGGACATTAGGTTAAAATAAGTAATAAATAAAGTGAGCAATCAAAGGAGAAGCTTTTTAAATGATGCAAATAAAAATTGAGCCTTTTATTATGTGAACCTTGAGTAGATTTGGTATATCATTGTACAGTAAAGCACTTTTGGTAATAAAGATTAATCCCATGGCAATTTTATTATAACAGTCCTATAAGGTAGATTAGATTAGTAACAGGCTAGGAACAGTAACAGTGACCTTGATGACCGAGAAGGTTTTGAGTCGAAAACCTCCAATAAACTACCTACCACTGTGCCCTGTGTTTTGTGTGCAGATGAGTTCATATTAAATATTATTCTGACATATACTGAGGTGATACAATTGGTGCTGAACAGTAGAACCCTGTTATTCCCTAGCAGAAAGAGATCAATTGAATACATAGGGTGCTTCCAACCCTTTAGGGTGCATTTGAAAATTTGGGAAACACTTGAGCTTGCAAATTCATAAAATGGCTGCAAAGGAAGACATAACCAGTTAGGAATCATCGAACGATCCTGATCTTACTTGCCAGGACCAACCATCCCTCCCCCCATACCAAAGCCAAATATTTCCTATTAGCCTTTCTCTGAGCATTCAGACAGTCTTCAAAGTACTGGATAGATTTTTTTTCTTAATTTATAGAAAGCCTACAGAATCCATTTAGAAAGAGCTAGTAAGGAACTTCTGCTGGATTCCTGTGCAGTGGAAGAGTAGAGGAAATCCTTTTATTCTATGTGGCCAAGCTATCTTGGATCCAATTCCCCTCTTATTTATTTTGTACACTTCCATAATAGTCCTAATCAATAAAGCATAGGTAAAGATATCAATAAAGGTAAAGGTTCTCCTCGCACATATGTTCTAGTCGTTCCTGACTCTAGGGGGCGGTGCTAGCTGAAGAACCAAAGACATCTCCGTGGTCATGTGGCTAGCATGACTAAATGCCGAAGGCGCACGGAACGCTGTTACCTTCCCACCAAAGATGGTTCCTATTTTTCTACTTGCATTTTCACATGCTTTTGAATTGCTAGGTTGGCAGAAGCTGGGACAAGTAACAGGAGCTCACTCCATTACACGGCACTAGGGATTTGAACTGCTGATCTTTCTGATCGACAAGGTCAGCATCTTAGCCACTGAGTCACCACGTCCCTAAAAGTATATTTAAGCAATGCATATATTTGAATTCAGTGCTATCAGTCGTCGGTATCTCAAAATATAGGACAAACTGGCCTGATTGTGAAGGAAAAGCAAAAACAAAAAGGAAAGGAAATTACTGTCAGATTTTTTTTTTAAAGAAGCAATTTGTAGCTGAAAGGTCAGAGGCAGCGAAATTAATCCTGTGTGAAAACTGGCTTCCCCGTTTCTGAGAGATCTCTATGATACCTCAGGACTGTAGGATTGCTTAAACCATCATTAGTAATAAGGTTAATGTTGGCCGGTCCTATTTAACTTATCAAGAATTATATAAGAGAAATGGTCAGAGAGCGAAAGGCAGTTAACGGGAATATGCTAGAACTGATTCTTCCTTGCAGCAAGGAATATTAATTGTAATCAAGGCACCTCTAGCTGAACGGAGAGCAGATGAAATCAAGGAATATTGGAAAGCAGTTGCCTCCTTATTAAAGGGCCAAGTCGCTTCAAACTACGACCATATTTGGCTACTTCCTTCCACATCACAACGACTCTTTCTTCACAGCAGCTCTTCTTAAATCCAAAGTTGCTTGGGTCATTTTTAGACAAGCTACCATAAACCTCCAAAGGACCAAGAATTGAACTGTCACAAAGAACACTTCACAAAACATAAATTGTTTCATAGGGAGTAATATAATTTGGGAAACAAATAGGGAATTGTGTCTTTCTATGTTGCACTTTATAATATATCCAAAGCAACAAAAACAGTAGAGTTTACATACCATAAGCAGATCTATAATAAATTACATCAACTCAAATGCAGCTCCTGTTAGCTTTCTAAATGAACATAAAAGAACCCAATTGATTAGTTATTGCTGTGAAATATAGTAACATTGACATTACATTCATATAAATCATTTCATTCAACCCTTCATATTGTGAGACCCTAATATTAATATAGTTACTGTTACTTTAAAACTAAAACCACTCTGCTATGCTTGTATCTAAAAAAACTTGATAATATATAAAAAACACATACACATATTGTTATCTTGATGCCTCCAGAATTTAGTTACAAAGATATTACATGGAGTAATTCATTTTTTTAAAGCCACAACATGCTAAAAGTCTCTGTAAATCCCCAAGTCCCTGTTGGGATGAAAGAAAAATTTTAAAATATGTATCCAATATAAAAAAGATTTGAAGGAGTGAACAAAATATTTCCTGGGATGATGGCGCAGAGAAGACATGATTAAGATTTACCATGAATCAAATATAGATATAGATATAGATATAGATATAGATATAGATATAGATATAGATATAGATATAGATATAGATATAGATATAGATATAGATATAGATATAGATATAGATATGCTGGTCCTGTTGTATTTGGGTCTTTTCCCATGTAAGATTGAGATTGTCTTGGCAACGTTCAGCGATTCAACGTTCAACATTCATGGTCTCACTCGCCATCTTCAGGCTGGGTTTTGGGCTTAAAGCGTGGTCGGAGCTGCCATCTTTCTATAAATTGTGGTAGGGATGTGTGGAGTGCTGGCATTGTTTCAGTAAGTGGAATGATTTGTTGTATGGTTGTATCATGATTGGTAGATTGGTGCTGGCTGTGTGTTCATTGTTGTTTTGTGTTGTAACGGCCTGGGTGGTGGGTGGGGCTCGTTTGTTGATTAGGGCTGGTTTCCAGATGTCTGGTAGGCGGGAGGTATCATCACGTTTATTTATGAATATTGTTCATTGGAAAAGGGAGGTAGTTTTTTCTTTTTTTCTTACTGCATTCTTGTGTTCTGCGATGCGTGCATTTATTCTCCTGTTCGTTTGTCCTATGTATGTTGCAGGGCAGATTTTGCATGGTATTTCGTAGACTCCTTGGTTTTCTAGCTGGATTTTGTCTTTGGGGTTTCTTAAGATGTTGGCTATTTTTTGGTCAGTGTTGAAGGCTGTCTTGATATTGTGTTTGTGGAGAATTTTGCTGATTTTATCTGTGGTGCATTTGATGTAAGGGAGGAGGGCGATGCCGTTGTCCTGTTCTATGTCTCGGGTTTTTTGGGGGGGGGTCTCCCTTTGGATTAGGTTGGTAATTGTTTTTATTTGGAATCCGTTGGAGATTAATACGTTTGTGAGAGTGTGTAATTCAGTTTTCAGGTGGTCTTGGTCGGCTAGGCATTTGGTTCTGGAGATGAGGGTCTTGGCTACAGAGTTGATCTGTTCAGGATTGTGATGGGATTGTGCGTTTAAGTAGTGGTTGGTATGTGTTTTTTTCCAGTAGATGGAGTGTCCTAGGGAGCCATTGGTTTTTTTGTAGATTAGGACCTCCAGAAAGGGAAGCTGGTTGTTTGCATCTATTTCCATGGTGAATTGTATTTTGGGGTGTAGGCTGTTGAGATGTGTAAGGAAGTTGTCCAGTTTTTTTTGCCGTGTGGCCAAATCACGATATAGATATAGATATATTACAGATTATAATATAATATAATCTATAAAAGTATTTCTCTGTATCCCACTATGGGGAGTACCAAAATATAAGGAGGTGTAAGAAAAGGATTTGGGTGGGGAGAGAGTGAAATATCATCCTCATTGTCAAGGACAGAATTCACTCCATTTTGGTATCTTGGTCAAAACTTTGAGTTGCAGTGAAACTTTGGATTCTTGGGATCAGTAGTTCAGTCACTGCTTTATTTTTATCCAAGTGTATTTATTAGAATTCATTGTTTTATTCTACAGAAAGTCCTCAACTTATAACCATTTGTTTAGTAACCATTCAAAGTTACAATGGCATTGAAAAAAAGTTATATACGACTGTTTTTTTACACTTCTGACTGTTGCAGCTGGGTCACATGATCAAAATTCAGATTCAGATTTGCTTGGTAAATATGGTTCATACCTGTGATGTTTGCAGTGTCCCGGGGTCATGTGATCACCTGTTGTGATCAGCAGAATAAATGGGAAAGCCAGACCCACATAATAACCACATTACTAACTTAAGAACTGCATGATTTACTTAGCAACTGTGGCAAGAAAGGTCATAAAACGGACTACAACTCACTTAACTGTCTCACTTAACAACAGAAATTTGGGGTTCTGCTTTGCTCGTAATTCGAGGATTTAACTGCATTATTTGCTATTGCATTTCATGTTGACACCTATTGGCTTACAATTGATCTGGTAAGTAGATTTAATTAATTAAAGTGTCTCAATGGAGGGAATGATCGGCATACTGTATATCATCTGAAATACCATATTTTTTTTAAAAAAAATGTGCAAAAATATGTGCAAAAAGAAAAAGAAAAACAACTCCAGAAGTTTTCCAGTCATTGCATTGCAGAGTCTTTGATGATACCAGTACAGGGGGAACAAACAAAGGAGCAATAAAGTAGCGGTAGAAGTCAGCATCGCAACCCCAACCACCAGGTGGTTGGGAACTGTATGACATATGGATCGCTTAGAAGAAGTTCAGATGGCAAGTGGAGTGATTGAGTGGATGCCAGCAGGGAAGAGGCCACATGAAAGACCAAATCCAAGAAATTGGGTCTATGTAGCCACAGCTCTAGGTGACAATGTTAGAGCCATGTGATAAATGAATTGGCTCTCAAACTATCAATGATGATGGATAGGGCCAGTGGGAATAGTAGCCAGGAGTGCTGAAATGCTTTTGGAAGAGAAATCCAGAAATTCTTTGGCCTTCATTTGTTCTCTCTCTTTTCTTCGGAGGGAAAATACCCTAAACTATGGGTCAGAACATACATCTCCAGGAAAGGGGGGTGGGGAGAGAAAAGTATAGTTGCTTGAAAAGAAATGTTAATTTTTCCATTTGAAGATTACCAGATATTCATCCTTAGTTCATGTTTTCAAATAAGGAATTCAAGTGCCAATCCCAAATACCAAATACAATTCGATTGACAACTGTAGATATTAAACAAATACCTCATTCTTCCACTATTGGAAATCCTTGACTTATGACCACAGCGGAGCCCAAAATTTCCATCGCTAAGCAAGAGTTGTTGTTAAGTGACTTTGCTTGTCAGAAGCAAGCCAGCTGGGAAGATGACAAAGGATGATTGCATGACTAGCGCGGTAGGGTACACTTACGTTTACCACTGGTTCGCCACTGTGGCACGCACGTGCCTTCCACGCATGCATTCAGCCTTCTGTGCATGCACTTTGCTCACACGTGTGGCATGCATGCATGCATGTGTGTGGCATCAAAAATGAGGCTACATAAGACATTTTGGAGCCAGGGAGCATGGCCAGGGGCCCACCCGCAGTTTGCCGCTACTGGTTCAGCCGAACCAGTCCAAACCGACTGAATACCACATCTGCCCACGACCCCCGGGACAATGCAACGGTCATCACAAATACATGCCAGACGGTTTGCAAACAACCCAATTTTGATCACGTGACCATGGGGGTGCTGCAACAGTATGAAAAACAGTCATAAGTAACTTTTTTCAGTGCTCTAATAATTTCAAATGGTCACTAAATGAATGGTTGTAAGTCGAGGAATTACCTGTATTCAAGGTATGAAAGTAACCTTGTCCAACCTTTTGACTTGCCTGAGATGTATTGAGGGAAGAGGAACTGTCTTGGGCAACTTTCCTTTATTCTTTCTATATGTTTTATTATCTTGTGGGCCCCTATCAGTAGCTATGCAGCCTGTGGGATGTGGGTTGGATACACCTTTCCTAAGGTATTGAAGAACCATCTGAGGTCTTACTAGAACTTTCCCCATATTTGAACATATCTTGTTTCATGCCTTACATATTTGAGCACCTGTGACATGGATGAAATCATTGAAAAATCATTTCCCCATTCCAAATTTCACTTACTTACAATGCAACAGCATCCACTCAGTACTTAATAATAGTAAAGGTTTGCCCTTTCCAGTCGTGTCTGACTCTAGGGGGCAGTGCTCATCTCTGTTTCCTAGCTGAGGAAACCAGCATTGTCCAAAGACCCTTTCCGTGGCAGCATGGCTATACACTGAGGCACACAGAACCCTTTTACCTTCCCACCAATGTGGTACCTATTTATCTACTTGCATTTGCATGCTTTCAAACTGCTAGGTTGGCAGGAGGTAGGGCAAGTAACGGGAGCTCACCCACCTCATAGCACTCGCGTCTTGAACCTGGGCTGTCAGACAAGCACAGCATCTTTAACCACTGAGTCATCACAGCTCTTAATAATCCTATGTTAAAGGATGAGGAGACCGGATCTTAAGTAAAATATTGTAATTAGTCTAAATTTAGGACTCGTAAGGAGAAATTCTGCAAGGCAAACAAAAGGCACAATTCTTTAAAAACTCTCTTATTCATCTCCTTTTAGGTCAGTGATTATAGAAGTTGTGAATGCCCCAACACTGGAAGTCTTTGAGAAGATGTTGGATAGCCATTTGTCTGAAATGGTATAGGGTTTCCTACCTAGGCAGGGGGTTGGACTAGAAGACCTCCAAGGTCCCTTCCAACCCTGCTATTGTATATTTAAGGTAAGCTACAATACCAGTGAATTAGGATAGGGCCACCACTACAGCTGATATAGATGAGCAGTCCGCCAGGCTAAAGCAAGTCTTCCATATCTTCTTTATTTATCTGTTGGATTCCTCTAAATAGCCCAAACATAATTTCATTAATTCTGACACCGTGTTCACTCTACTGCATAATATAACATTTCCATATTTAAACTCACCTTTGGTGTAGCTCAGCAAGTTTGCACTTGAGATATCATTGGCGGAGCAAAACAATTCCCCATCGTGCTATATGCAAAAGATGGGACAGATGCTAACTAAACACTAATATTGGGTTTTACATCTTGCAAATGCTCGCAGATTTATAAACAAATTAGCAAATAGATGAGGAGGTGAAGGGTTGAACTGGGACCCACTTCAACAGATTCAAGGAGCAGGTGATGTGTCCCAAAGCGTCATCGGTGGGGGGGAAAAGGCAGTTTGGCAGGAATCTCAAAAAAGCATCCAAGATTAACTTTAGGCACCCAGTAGGTTACCATTCACATGTGCTGTGCATGCAACAGACCGAACTGGGGTGGGGATGCGCACGAAGCTCTCACCCATTAAATGGTTAATAGGTAAAGTTACCCATCCAAGGAACAGAAAATGAAGGTCCTCACTTTGATGGACAACCGCTCAGAGATCCCCAATGTCCCAAAATATTAGGTTTCTCTTCTAATAATGTTGGAAATATTGCCTACTGTCACGATTAATCTGAGCAGCAGCGCAGGCTGATTGCAGGCGACGCAGTCACAGTGCAGAGCCTGTGATGCTTTCCACACCCCGTCAAATCTGCTACACATGTAGGGTGTGAAGGGGAAAGCACTGTGATTCCAGGTTCCTGGGTGGCTAATAGATTGTGACACGAGAGAAGGAAACCTTTATTTTAAATCAAAAAACAAAAGCCAAATAGCCATTCTTCAGGCAATGCTGAACTTCTTCAGGCTGCCTTCTTCCCTTTAGCCCTCTGGCCCACGGTTGTCTCTTTTTCTGCCTCTCCCTTTCTTCAGCGGGAAGTATTCAAACGCAAACAACTTTTGGCTGGCATCAAAGGAATAAAGAGGTATTTGCAGATGTGGAGGAAGGCACAGAAAACATTTTTCAAATCAAAGGCTTGAATTATTGCATGGGCTTTGAGAAGTTTTGCAGGCAATGTAGACACGCCATTGTGTGTGGCTCGGAACAAGCTTTCCTTTCTTCCAGAAAGGGAGGGGGTCAAAAAAAACAACCTCAGCTTTCTCGCAAGCCAATATGTATGTAATCAGGCAGCTATCTATATTTTGAAATTCTTTGCATTGTCTGGAGTATGGGTGTCCTGTTTGGGCCCAACAATAGCAACATTGATTTTAGAATTTCAGAATTTTGGTGCACAGAACAAACTGCGGAACAAAAACCGCCTGCTCACAGTAGCACAACAACAGTGCTCTTACACAAACTTGCCTCTTTTCTTTTTAACATAGCCAGAGATCTATACGCCTCATTCATCTGGCATTATTAAGGCCGTTTATTTGCCATTCCCCTTTTCTCTCTCTCTTTTTCCCCTTTTGTTAATAATAAGCAACTTGCCGACAAAATTATGTCATCTTCCGCTCATTCAGAGGCCCGCACGAGATAATTAGCTTTGTTGTCCCCATTCAACAATTGAGCTTTGTATATGAACTTACATTTATTAAGTGAAAGTATTTTGAAATGGATTGTACATTGAAGCCGGGTTGCCATGGGCAATGATCATCCTCGGAAAGCCGTGACCTCTCTGTTATGCAGCTAGTAACTAATTGAAATTATACAAATTACTCCGATTCTCTGTCTGCCAGTTTAGAGGCTGGTTCTGGTCAAGGGTCAAATGAGCTCCTATTCATGAAGCTATGTTTGAAGTGGCTGCTACCATAGCAGAGGGATGGAGCAAGGAGACTCAGACTCCTCTGGATATGACCACATACTGGGGGGAAAGAGTGTTGTGGTGTTAGTAAGACAATAAGTCCCAGAAGGCTACCTTTATTTTGCACATCAAAAGCTCTGCCTTGTCACTCAGCTTGGTTTTATCAACAGCAGCCCTGTACACGTTTTACGAGCTCAGGATAATGTTGCATTTATCCACTGAGAAGGACCTTCATTATAGGCTTAGCTTGTTTGTTGCGTATTAAAAGAGGAGACAGGGAAAATATTACAGAAATCCCTCTTCGTGTAGCCTATTGATTATGGGACTGCTGATTTTGATAGAAATACTGGTTTTGAAAAAGAAAGTAGCCACGTAGGGATAAATGCCTAGTGAATTTCCATTTGGGCTCCTGTATTGAAATCCTAGGTGAAAAATGTGCAGAAGAAATGACAATTCTTCAGACGAACACATTGTTGAATATCTCTTCTTTAGGCATTGTGGGAAAATTGAAGGGAAAAAAGGGGGGAAGAACAGAGTGAAGTATCCACACATCTGTTTGTTGGTTCCTCTTGTCATGGCCAAAAGCATGTTTGATTTTCATCAGATAATCTTGGGAGACTCAAAGACAATGTTTCAACATGTGAAAAATTCTTCTGGAGCTTGCTAAAAGCTTGTCATTTTCTATCTTCTATAAGCTTTTGCCCTACTGGTTGCCACTGATCCTGAATGTAGGTTTACCTAGAACCCACTGATCGCTATTGACAGTTCTCACAAACAATCCCTGCATCTATTCTACTTTTGTGCTTTACTGCCCAAACAAACGAACAATTTCAACCCTCCTGCAGAAGTCCTGAAATGATACAGAAGTATGGTACTGCCTGGGGGCTGCCCATTTTTTTCATCCTGTAGACAATGCATCAATTGTGGTCCTTTCATTAACGTCTAAGGTCTGGCATATTGCCTATGTACAGCATCATGTTTTCTGCTTTTCAAAAACAAATTGGAACCTAAGATATCAAATGTTTGTGTTCAGCATCTGATAGGACTAACACACCTACACTATTCTACTTAAACTTCCTAAATTCTCTCTCTGCCTCACCACTTCCAAATTTTAAGAAAAGGAATGGACATTTTAGACCTCCCTACTAGTGACATCAATAAACCACTGGTGCCTGTTGTGTAGCATTTAAACTTTTTTTCTTTTTCAAAAATAGCCTGCAGCATCCTGACATTGGTGGCCAGGAATTCAGAAAAGGGTCAGACATTTGGAGTTGCCCTTCATTTGTGCATAGATGAAATCCCTGAAATTGCCTAGTTCAGATCATTAATATTTGAAATGCAAATATCCTTTTAAAAAAATTACTGCACCCTGAGCTTATGCTATCAACATCCCTGTTTCTTTTCCTCCTGAAGTTACTCTTGAAAACTCAAGCCATAACCCCTCGGCCTTCAACCTGCCATTCCACTACTTTATTGTGTTAAGTTCCAGATAAGCAAAAGGTCAGCAATATATACGGTGCATCTTCCTTTAACAAAAGAGGGGGGGGGAATCCTTACAGCTTGTCAGTTCAAGAGTAACGATGCTAAATGTTAATCTAAATGAATCTGGAGAAGGCGGCAATAAAAGTTAATAATTTACAGAGAATCTGTCCTTTAAGAAATCTTGACTGAATGCAGGGAATTCTGCTCACAGGCATATTAAAGATGTCCCAAATGCAGGAGTTTACAAGATGCAGCATTTAAAAAGCACCAGAGATGTTTCTTTTCTTTTTTTGTTTAAGCACCTACTAAATCTACCAGCGGTCAAGAGAAGCAGCATACCATATGAACAAGAGTCCAGCCCTCTGATAATGAAGATTTAACATTTTCTGAGTTTCATATTACTGTCTGAAAGGTTTGCCCACCTCATTTTATTGGAGTTACCGTTCCAATAGATGAAGGGAGCTTTAGGGTAGATTAACGCCTTTACATTGATTATATGTCTATAAAGTAGACTCTCTTATAGTCACCAATAATCATGTTTTGAAACACCCAGAAGAGGGAGTGAGAAAGAGATTTAATGCATCAAGGATGAGAACAAATACATAGTAAAAGAGAAGGGCTCAGACAGGGCCAGCATTACCTTTAGTTAACACCGTAAACAGAATGCTTAAATAAAAATTCCACAAAGACATGATTCTAAATCAGAGATGGGCAACTATGGCCGCTTTATGACCTGTGGACTTCAATTCCCAGAATTCTTAGGCCTGCTATGCCACTATGCAGGCTCAGGGATTCTGGGAGTTGAAGTCTACAGGTCATAAAGAGGCCACAGTTGCCCATCACTGTCCTAAAAGATGTAAATAAGCAAATACAGTAGTTTAAATCAGTGACATGCGGTGAGGTTTATGGCTGGTGAGGCTGGTGACGTCATCAAACCACGTGGTTTCTACAATCGCACGGGCGCAGCCCAACCGGAGAAGTTTCTCTTCTCAGAAATGTCAGAAAGGGACAGGCAGGCTGCCACAGCTCCACTGAGAAGACATTTCTGAGAAGAGAAACTTCTCCTTTCTCTTCCTCCCCCACCCCCCCACTTCCTTCTAGCACTGATGATGTTACCTAGGCATTTTTTGCATCGGGCGAGCCCGGGATCCTTGCAAGGGGAATGGGACCACAAGTGCAGGAGGCTCCTCAGCACCAGCCTCAGCTCAGTGCGAGCCACAGTCCCCTTCCCCTTCACACGAGGTCCCATTCCCCTCCTTCCTGAGCCAACATGAAGGGAACCGTGGCTGCGCTGATCTGAGGCTGGCGCTGAGGAGCCTCCTGCACATGTGGTCCCATTCCCCTTGCAAGGATCCCGGGCTCGCCCGATGCAAAAAATGGCGAGATCGGCACACTTGGGGCTGCTGCTGCGATGTCCAGGGAGGCTAAACCAAGCCGCGTGCCTCTCCCAGCCACTTTCAGGCTTCCCGGAGTAATTTGTTTTTTATTTTCATGATGAGAGCGGTGAGGCTCTGCCTCCCCTGACTGCACGTCACTGGTTTAAATCAATTACAAGCTACATCTAGTAACAGAATAATAGAATTGGAAGGGAACTTGGAATCTTCTAGTCCAAACCCCTGCTCAGGCAAGAAACCTGATACCATTTCAGACAAAATGGTTGCCCAATCTCTTCTTAAAAACCTCCCGTATCCTATCAATGGGACAGTACTTACACTATTTATTTTCTAGCTTTTATATTAAAAGAATCTCTGATGGCTAAAGGAGAGAGTATGGTAGATTCTATGAAATAAATAATGTTTACCATACATTTCAGTTGGGATTGCGAACCTTACAAGTGGTATCCAGAAGATAGTATTTTGATCCAATATTAAAGTGAATTTATTTGGACCAATAACCAAGGCATTAGATAATCTTGCTTGTGTTTATTCCCAGAAAGGAAAGAAGGAATCATCTCTAGTCAAATTAATAGAGACCTGTGTTATTGTTATTTGCACCTTAAATTCGGAAACATAACCATGCTTGTCTAATACCAGCTGTTATAATTGGAAGGAATAACCTGTGGCCTGAGAATCATGTAGGCTTTCTTCTGAACCCAAATCCCTCTCTGAAAATTGCCACTGAATTGCAATTCTTAAAGCTGGGGGGGAAAGAGGGAAATTATGAAATAAAGAAGAAATAAGCATATTTACGCATCAATCAAATGAAATGGTAATCATTTTTATTCATTTAGCCCAGCATTATCCTCTTGCTTTTTCCTACTTGTAACTATCTTAGAACTGAACAGGAGCAGGAATACCTTCACTTAGAAGGACCGCATTGGGGAAGGGATTTAAATAAATATCCCATAGAGTGAGAATCATTCCTTCATTCTGATGGGAAATAATGCTTTGTTTTTGTTTGGGGAGAAATCCAGAGGCCAAGAGTTTCTCATTAATACTTTTAATCTGCCTAATAAGATCTCTAGGCATGTGGCAAAAGTATCTTAAGCCATCAACTGCCTCCTTGTAAAACAAAAATAAATGAAACTATGAAATGCAAGAAAGACAAAAGCCATTATTCCTGCATAAAATTGGCATTTAAAATAAAAGTAGGTACAGAACTATAAAAAAGGAGGAATCTGGCATTTTTCATGCCAGAATGTTCTTTTGACAACTTTTTGGAACACATTAAGCCCTCATTTTCACAGATACCAGCAGTTTTGTTGGGGTTTCTAAGGTTCTTATTGAAAAAGATTCTGCATAAAGATCAATGTCATCCCTACTTTAAACACAATTTATAGATTTACAGATTAACAGAGTTGGAAGGGACCTTGTAGGTCATCTAATCAACCCCCCTGCCCAAGCAGAAGACTCTACACCATTATTGACAGATGACAGCCCAGTCTCTTCTTGAAAGCTTCCAGTGATTAAGCTCCCACAACTTCTGAAAGCAAGCTGTTCCATTGGTTGATTTCTCTCACTGTCAGAAAATGTCTCCTTATTTCCAGGTTGAGTCTCTCCTTGTTCAGTTTCCATCCATTTTTCCTTGTCTGGTGTTCAGGTACTTTGGAAAATAGCTTGACCCCCTCCTCTCTGTGGCAGCCCCTCAAATACTGGAACAGTGCTATCATGTCTCCCCTGGTCCTTCTCTTCACTAGACTAGCCATGCCCAGTTCCTGCAACTGTTCATTGTATGTTTTAGCCTCCAGTCCCCAAATCATCTTGGTTGCTCTTCTCTGTACTCTTTCTAGAGTCTCAACATCTTTTTTACAGTGTGGTGATCAAAACTGGATGCAGTATTCTAGGTGTGGTCTTACTAGAGCTTTTTAGGGTGGTATTGGTAGCTCACTTGATCTTGATTGTATCCCTCTATTAATTCAATTTACAATACAATACAATACAATACAATACAATACAATACAATACAATGGTAGAGTTGGAAGGGACCTTGGAGGTCTTCTAGTCCAACCCCCTGCCTAGGCAGGAAACACTATACTGTTTCAGACAAATAGCTATCCAAAATCTTCTTAAAGACTTCCAGTGTTGGGGCATTCACAACTTCTGGAGGCAAGCTGTTCCACTGATTAATTGTTCTAACTGTCAGGAAATTTCTCCTCAGTTCTAAGTTCCAAGTTCTCCTTGATTAGTTTCCACCCATTGCTTCTTGTTCTACCCTCAGGTGCCTTGGAGAATAGTTTGACTCCCTTTTCTTTGTGGCAACCCCTGAGATATTGGAACAATGCTATCATGTCTCTCCTAGTCCTTCTTTCTCTTAAGCTAAACATACCCAGTTCCTGCAACCATTCTTCATATCTTTTAGTCTCCAGTCCCCTAATCGTCTTTGTTGCTCTTCTCTGCACTCTTTCTACAGTCTCCACATCTTTTTATTTATACATCGTGGCACCAGAACTGAATGCAGTATTCCAAGTGTGGCCTTACCAAGGCATTATAAAGTGGTATTAACACTTCACGTGATCTTGATTCTATCCCTCTGTTGATGCAGCCTAGAACTGTGTTGACTTTTTGGCAGCTGCTGCACACTGCTGGCTCATATTTAAATGGTTGTCCACTAGGACTCCAAGATCCCTTTCACAATTACTACTACTGAGCAAGGTACCATCTATACTGTACCTGTGCATTCCGTTTTTAGGATTACATTGGCTTTTTTGGCTATCACCGCACACTGTTGGCTCATATTTAATTGGTTGTCCACTAAGACTCCAAGATCCCTTGGAGATGCAATCCTAGGCATTGGCCTATTACTGATGCTCTTTCCAAACTATTTGTGGTTTGAACTGCATACTCTACATCCAGAGCCAAGCAAAGTTCTCACATTTCTCCTTTTGGAGACCAGTAAGAAAATTGAATAATAGGGAGCATTCTAAAGGTCTCATTGGCTCCTTTTCTGAAATCTGGAAGCCACTGTTACAGGTAGTCCTCGACTTGCAACCACAATTGAGCCTAATTTTCTGTTGCTAAACAAGAGAGTTGTTAAGTGAGTTTTGCCCCATTGCACAACCTTTCCTGTCACAGTTATTAAGTGAATCACAGCAGTTGCTCAGTCTGTAATATGGTTGTTGAGTGAATCAGGCTCCCTCCTCTGACTTTGCTTGTCAGAAAGTCACAAAAGGTGATCACGTGACCCTGGGACAATGCAACCATCATAAATACATGCCAGTTGCCAAACATCTGAATTTTGATCACATGACTAAAAGGAAACTGCCACAGGCATAAATGTGAAAAACTGTCATAAGTCATTTCTCAGTGCCACTGTAACTTCACAAAGTCACTAAGCGAAGTCAAGGAGTGTAAGTCAAAAATTACCTATACCATACATATTTGTCCACTTTTGCAAGTATTTGAAGAAATAATTGCAAAACATAAATTTATTTATTAATTTTATTTAGTTTGTCGAACATGTACAAGATAACAGGTATAAGTATAAACATGGACATGAACAAGGAAATGAGTACAAATAAATGGGGACAGTAGGACAGGGACAGAAGGCACGCTGGGGCGCTTATGCATGCCCCCTTTACATTTATTTACATTTATAAATGTCCTTTGTTTTCTGAAACGTCATCAGCTAGTAAATATTGCTACCCAAGGGGTTATTTTTAGACATATTATCAGATGGACAATGTCAAATACGTTCAGTAAAATTGAGGGAGCCAAAAGGCTTCAGACATTAACATCTTCAGACATCCAGACAGTACAATTGGATGCGGTTTAAAGGAGCATCACTGAAGGTTTTTAAGAAGGACAACTATTTGTCTGAAATGTTATAGGTTTTCCTGCTTGCGCAATGGGTTGGACTAGAAGACCTCCAAGATCACTTTCAACTCTGTTACTCTGATATTCTGTTAATGGAAGGATATTAACCATCAACTAGCAATCAAACAGCAAAGTTGGAAAACAGGACAGAGGTAAAGTAAAGAAAGCACTAACAAGGGGGGGGGAACACTTTTTGAAAGCATTTTGGCCTGAATGGTAATAACTGCTTCTATCACAACAGAATTGTTCAGTTGGATTTATCACAGTAGTGTAGAAACAAACCACATTTTATCCACACTATCGCTGTATGTCATAATCATGATGGATCATAAACTCAGGGGGAAAAGAAGCAATGGTCCGTCACATCAGTGATATTGTTTCTCCCAAGCTTCCTAAATCTAGGTCCTAGGTGTCCCATCTGCAATTTAAAGAGTTCTAAATAGGTCTTCACATAATAAAACAGTGATCTATTTGAAAGACCTTATTGTGCACTGTGTCAACTAATCCCTCCCTCCTAAGAAGCTCTTCATCTCTCCTGGAGATGCTCTTTTTTTATTTTCAGTTGCTAGTTAGCTTCCTTTCTAAATCCCTCTTTTCTTCAAGCCCCTTGTCTTTACAATTATTACAGCCTCCAGGCATTGGAAGGGGGCGGGAGACAGACTGGAATCCCTCTGGATGATGAGTGTACAAGCATCCTGAATTTTAAAATAACTCTAAATAAATTGTCCATAGAACATCAGGATTTACACTGTCTTCTTCTCAAAGCATAGTATTACATGACTATTTCTTGTTTATTTTATTAATCACATTTATAGGGCCACCCATTTCACAAAAAAACAACTCCAGGGTAACCCCCCCACACAGGTATCTAATTTTCTCTTATCCTTTTCATTTAAAAGCATCATTAAAACAGCTTGCATGTAGTAAATTACATCTGCTAGAATTGAAAGACAACTCAAAATTTCAAGGGTACATTCAAAGATAGCTTAGTGGGAGAGTAATAATATGTTCTGCTCCAATTGCATACAAGACCAAGCAGAACAGCTAGTATAGGAAGGATGTAGAACATGACGCCTAATTTATTTATTAAATTTATATACCCCCCATCTGACTATGAAGCAACTCTGGTGGTTTACAGTGCCATAAATAACAGGGCAAAACTATTAAAAGGTTTAAAAAAAATATTAAAACATTGGGCACTGAAGTTAAAACATTAAAATTGACGACAAAGTGGATATAAAGACCCAATGTATAGATAGGATTGAAGTGGGATCTTCTTCTAATCTACCAGCCACCTCCAGAATGGATGTGAGTGGAAGAATGACTAAAGTACGGATGACATGCAAAATTATATGCAACTGGGCAACGTCTTCTGCAATGACTTATGCACGAGGTCAGCCAAAGACTTCCAGTTTAAAGTGACATCATTAACATTTGCAGGAGAGAGAGATAGAAAGCTGCTAGAAAAAAATAGAAAGCGGCTGGACAATAACACCATCGGATGTGATGCTCTGTTGTGTTCTTGAAACCATGACATTTGTAGCACCGTTTGGCCACAATAGAAAAAAAAGCATCTTTGAACAAGCAGAACTAAAATATACATTGATAATCTGCATTTTACCTCAATAATATTTGTTTCCATCATTATGTGTATCATGTGTTAAGCATGTAGGCTGCCTTGAGTTAGATATAAGCAGAATAAAAGATGTTATTAAAAATCTAATAATAAACTGTTTTTGATTATGTAGAAGATAAATTATTTATTTATTAAACATTTGTTTATTTAAGATCATTGGCCACTCACTCACAGTAAGTAAAGGTAAAGGTTCTCCTCACACGTATGTGCTAGTCATTCCCAACTCTAGGGGGCAGTGCTCATCTCTGTTTCAAAGCCAAAGAGCCGGCGCAGTCCAAAGACACTTCTGTGCTCATGTGGCTGGCATGACTAAACACTGAAGGCACACGAAGCGCTGTTACCTTCCCATCAAAGTGGTCCCTATTTTTCTACTTGCATTTTTACATGCTTTTGAACTATTAGGTTGGCAGAAGCTGGGACAAGTAACAGGAGCTCACTCTGTTATATGGCACTAGGGATTTGAACCACCGAACTTCCGACTTTCTGATTGACAAACTCAGCGTGTTAGCCACTGACTCACCACGTCCCACATCTCACTCACTGTAGGTGTACAAAAACCATTCAAATAGCTGAAAACATACAATGAGACATAGGCCCAAACTAAAATGATGCAATAAACAACAAAATGAACAATGCTTATGCAGATTATCTCTCAACCACATCATGGTTGTCCCAAAGGTGCTTTTTCAAGAGGCAACTGGATTTTCGGGGGGGGGGGGGGTTTAAGACATTTTGCTTCTTATCCAAGAAGTTTCTTCAGCTCTGAGAGGACAGTATGGCGAGATGTGGTGGGCAGAATATACTTGGTGGGCAGAAAAATCTCTCCCCCCCCCCAAAAAAAAATCATTAGATGTATTTACTAAATATGATAAAAAAAAGATACAAATAGTGGGAGTGGAGATAGAGTAAATGTTCTTTCAGCTTTCAGAATGATCATCTGGAAGGACTACTGATTGCTCACTGTTCTCAGCATATTACAATACAATACAATAGCAGAGTTGGAAGGGACCTTGGAGGTCTTCTAGTCCAACCCCCTGCCTAGGCAGGAAACCCTATACCGTTTCAGACAAATGGCTATCCAACATCTTCTTAAAGACTTCCAGTGTTTGGGGCATTCACAACTTCTGGAGGCAAGCTGTTCCACTGATTGATTGTTCTATCTGTCAGGAAATTTCTCCTCAGTTCTAAGTTGCTTCTCTCCTTGATTAGTTTCCATCCATTGCTTCTTGTTCTACCCTCAGGTGCCTTGGAGAATAGTTTCACTCCCTCTTCTTTGTGGCAACAGGAGCACGTGTTTTTTTTTTTTTTTGACATGGAAGAAAGCATAGAGTTGTAAGAAATCTCTAAACCAAAAAGAAATGAAACTAAGTATAATCATGTGGGAAAGACGAAATAAAATCAACTGTTCCTTCGTGCCTTTGGGCCTTTTTATGTCAGTCCACTAACACAAAACATTTTCCCTACCTTTATGGAAGTGCTTCCCCAGCAATTTTTCTTCTGGATTCCTCTTTATTAAATCATTTGGCTCAAATTCAATGATGAAAATAAATACAAAATGAAAAAGCCAGCATTAACAATGTGCCTCCAGTCACACACCCCAACGCATAATAATGATATGTTTATGCTGCATTACTCTTGTCTAATCTTCACATTTACTATAATTATTAACTACTAGTCCTAAAATCTATAGAGTTATCATTATTGTTATTATTATGAAACTCAATCCCATTTTCATGTCATAAAGATAAACCAAATCTCATTTCAATTAGTTGCAGCAGGAGAGAATGAACTTTAAAAAGACATTTAATTTCTGGGGGGGGGGGAAATTAGGAAGTTCTTCATGGAAATGTTATGGCATTTTGAAACAGATTAATAGTTCAGAATGAACACATCCACCCCGCAGCGATATGACGGCTGTGCTGTGATCAGAAGACAGGTTAAATGAGCAAAGCTAGTTGATACCACTGGCTTGGATCTAATCAGAGAGTCTTTGCTTTTTATGACTTTTATCTATACAGTTTTCTTATTCCTGCTACAATTTAGAACTGTTTCAGTGGGTGATTTGATTTGTGTCAGTGAACTCTTTGTTTCATTATGTAACTGGTTTATAAGGATGCTTTAGTGTAACTGTACTAGACAGTGGTGGGTTGCAAAAAAATTTAGAACCTCTTCTGTAGATGTGGACTGCTTTGTGGGAGTGGCTTGCTGGCCATGTGACCAGGTGGGAGTGGTTTGCCAGCTATGTGACTGGGTGGGAGTGGCTTGCCAGCCATGTGACTGGATGGTCGTGGGCAACTTGTAAAATGTGGTGAAACTCATTTAACAAAGCTCTTGCTTAGCAACCAAAATGTTGGCTCAGAAACTCTGGCATTTGAAGCACGCAAGTCTTAAAGCTGTCAAGTTACAAGACCCTTGCACCCCTAACCCTTTAGAAAAAAACTCAGGGGGGGTTCAAACTTGACAGCTGTAAGACTTGTGGACTTCAACTCCCAGAATTCCTCCTCTCGCTTGTCATCTTGATGATATGCAGGTGGGCGGGGGGAGGGAACTGGAACCGGTTCTAAACGGCACTGTAGATTTGTGGAACCTCTTCTATAGAAGAGGTTAGAACTGGCAGGAACCCACCCTTGGTACTAGAGAATCTTGGGGGTATCAGTTCAAGAGTTGTCATGGTGTATCAGAAGAATTAAAGGCGAAGAAACCTAACAGCACCAGTCATGAGAAAAGAATCATGAATACCTCTGAATAAAGACTCCGTGATACAATCTCCATGATACAGGAAGTCCGCCACACAAATCCAGCAAGAGCCACCCCATTAAAATTTCAGTGAGAATGAGTCTACTCTGGAAAAGTAGGATTTTTGTGATGGTAGAGAATCTGCTTGAGGAGAGAGGTTACTCACGGGAAACATTCACCTCTACACATGGAAAAAGAAGTCAGCAAAATGAAGCTAATATACTAACCGAACTGGATTAGAAGTCTAAGGATCCTGAGTTCAATGATAAACATGCATATTGGAGCCACCAAAATCCAGTTTGATCTAGTAGTTAAGGCACTAGTCTAGAAAGCAAGAGACTATGAGTTGGGCTAGTCATATCTCTCTCTCTCTCTCTCTCTCTCTCTCTCTCTCTCTCTCTCTCTCTCTCTCTCTCTCTCAGCACAACCCACCTCCCTGGCTTGTGGATGTGGGGGAAATAGAAGGAGGAAGGCAGTGGTGGGATTCAATTTTTTTTACTACCAGTTCTGTGGGCATGGCTTGGTGGGAGTGGTGTGGCTTGGTGGGAGTGGTGTGGCTTGGTGGGAGTGGCAGGGGAAGGATACTGTAAAATCTCCACTCCCACCCCACTTCAAGGGAAGGATACTGTAAAATCTCTAATCCCTTCCCACTCCAGGGGAAGGGTACTGTGAAATCTCCATTCCCTCCCAATCAGCGGGGACTCGGGAGGCAGAGAATAGATCGGAGCGGGGCCAGTCAGAGGTGGTATTTACTGGTTCTCCAAACTACTCAAAATTTCCTCTACCGGTTCTCCAGAACCTGCTGAATACCATCTCTGGAGGAAAGTGAATTGGATATGCTTGCCACCTTGAGTTTTTTGTAAAAATAATAAAGGTAGGATACAATTAAATTATTAATAATTAAATAGTCTTAAGACTAGTTCAAGATGAAAACTGCAAAAAGACCTCGGCTTCATTACCCAATAATTTCTTGCCCAGTTTTCACTCCACCCTCCATCTCCCCAGCATCAAAATACCCAGCACTGATTTATTTGGGTGTCAGTGACTGGTCTCAGAGGGGCCTCCTATAGAATAAGCCAGTAGAAGTTTATATAATCTAATCAAAACTTCAACAATCTTTTTTTCAGTGTATGAAAATGCCTGGCAGGCTAGTTTTCCTCTGAGTGAATGGTTTGTGTGTGTATATATGTATGGAGATAGATGATCTATTAATTTTAAAAATAAGAGTTTTGCTTGTCCTTGATTTTTTATTTTAAGTGTGGCCTCTGGCCAATGCTTGTTGACATGTCCATATGTGCATACACAAATGGATTAAATGCACACATTGGTGAAAGGAAAAATAACATCTAAGATTAGTTTCACTAGCTACCCCAACTGCTAAGGCAGCAGTGGTGGGAAATGACTGGTACGCCCCGGTACGGGCATACTGGTGCCTGCTGGGAGCACCAAGTACCGTTCTGGTTGCCACGGGATCCGGAACCCCCCACTGTAAGGCAGGGTAGTGTCAAAAGATTTCATACCTGGGAGACAATCTCTGTGTGGGTGGCAATGTCTTTCTATAGATGGATATAGTTTGTTTTGGGGGATTTCCAGATGTCATTTAACCCCAAGGTACTTCTTCCTCAAATCCTTGATTTCTGAGTGCACACATCTACTTCTCAGTACTGAAGGATACAGTATTAAAGAAATGTTCCATAGGAATTTAATCATATATTTAGACTCATATATTTACAATTCACTAACTTTAAGATATTTGTAGTTCTATCCACAAAATACATAAAAGGGCTACCCGTAGCTCTGAAACAGTGTCCTACAATTTATTCAGCTTTGTATTTTTTTAAAATAGAAATGCTTGTTTTGTCCCAATAGCCACAGCCCTTCCCCCACCTCCCATCAGTAATAGGCTTATTACCCAAATTACATTATAGGTAGTATAATTTTAATCCATGCAGAGGTTTCCGTGTCACAAACAAAAGGTAGCGTGATTTTCAAAAGCTATTCTGGAATCTCATTTAGAATTTGCCACCTAAATGACCATCTTCAGGGGAGAATCTCTGCCTAGGGCTTTCAAAAGCAACAAATGACCCCCTGCAAGCAACTGCATTAACAGTGGCTGGAAAAGAACATTATTTCTTCCAGAAAGCTATTGTTTCATTCTGATAAGAGAAAGCTACTTTGCAAAGAGGCGAGAACAATGATTTGTCTCATGATGCAGAGTTGGGCCAGTGAAATTATTTACCTGCACTAATATCGATGGAAGGGAATATTTGTAGCTCAAGGTTGAACTGTGGGGTCCTTGGTGTTCTATGAGCTTGGTTATTGTTGTTGTTTGGAGATGTTTCATTATCCATCTGATCCTGATAATGCTGATAATTCATCACTGATGATGCTATTTAGTTAAGGTAATGAAACGAGGGGTGGACTGCTGTGGGTTTGTATGGGTTCGGGGGAACCACCAACTAAGAATCTGCCCAGTTTGGACAACCTGCAAATCCCATCCCTGGCTGGCCCCTCCCCCTTGCCCCACTCTTCCCACCCCTCTCCTCCCAGGAGTCCCCACGCAGCCCATTTGGGATGTCAGGTAAGTATAGGGCCCGCATGGAGGTGCCGGGAGGGTGAAAAACGGGCCTCTCAGAGGGCTTCCAAAGCCCAGGGGAGACCGTTTTCGCCCTTCTGGAGGTCCAAGGAAAGCCTCCAGAGTCCAGGACAGGCAAAAACACTCCCCCTGCCATGGTGCAGGAGGATGACAAGCCATACCCACCCAGCAACCAGGCAGAGAACCCATTGCTAAAATAGTTGAAGCCCACCCCTAAATGAAACATCTAAAGGAAAATAACCAAAGTCTGAGAACACTAAGGACCTCACACTTGCACTAATATTGGGGTTACCAGATTTGGGTTGCAGAAATCTGGACAGCCACTAGAGAGCAATCAAAACAGGGAAAAGTCTACATTTTTGTTGGACTCTATTAGTCATCCAGATTTTTGCAACCCAGTTCTGTTGGTCTTATGAATAATTAATTGTTTCTGGAATGACTTCCATGTTTTCCTTCAGTAACAGCCTCACTGTTATTAATTCAATCAAAGGGAAAGGGGAAGATTATTTTTGACATTTGTGTTGGATTTCCCCTGATCTATTTTACTGCTGGATTCAAAAAAAAGTTTTATGATCGTTACAAATCCAGCAGTTCTAGCCGCAGCAAAATGTGATTTAGTGTAGTTGTTCAAATAAAATGGAAGGAGAAAGTGTTATAGGCCTTGGGAACTACAAGAGAATGGCCATTTAAACCTCCATGAAATTTCAAGGGGAAGAAGGAAATCTCCAGAGAATACATAAAGGAATAGCCCTCCTGAGAGCCTTTGAGAAGCAAGGGCAATTCTGTAGGGTAACCAATTGCCAAAAAAGAAGAAATGTTTCACTTAAAAAAGAAGGAAAGAAAATGCAAATTTGCATAAAATTTGCACAGGCTGATTTATGAAGAAAGACATATTGGAAAAATTGAAACCTGACCATCTGCTGTCCAAAGCTAACTGCTGCCGGGACATTTTTAAGGTTGGATCCTCCTTCTTACAGGTCTTAATCATTAAGCCGTTCTTAGATTGGGCATCCCATTTAAAAAATGATACCTTCAAATATAGGTTTGTCCTCTATAAAGTAGAACCCACACGCACCATTACTAATGGGTGATTTCTGGAAGAAATAAATATGCAAATACTGCATGTTTATATTTCCGGTAAAGATTAATGTGTACTTTCCAAAGTTGTAATTAAGATAAGTGAAGGGTAAGCAACTTTTCTAGATTGGAAGAGCAACAAAGATGATTAGGGGACTGGAGGCTAAAACATATGAAGAACGGTTGCAGGAACTGGGTATGTCTAGTTTAATGAAAAGAAGGTCTAGGGGAGACATGATAGCAGTGTGCCAATATCTCAGGGATTGCCACAAAGAAGAGGGAGTCAAACTATTCTCCATGGCACCTGAGGGTAGAACAAGAAGCAATGGATGGGAAGTAATTAAGGAGAGAAGCAAATTAGAACTAAGGAGAAATTTCCTGATAGAACAATTAATCAGTGGAACAACTTGCCTCCAGAAATTGTGAATGCTCCAACAGTAGACGTTTTTAAGAAGAGATTGGACAATCATTTGTCTGAAATGGTATACAGTTTTCTGGACTAGAAGACCTCCAAGGTTCCTTCCAACTCTGTTATTCTGATATTCTGGTAGATACATTTTAAATGTTGGAAGCATGTTTTGGACTTTTTTCACAAAGTCATCAGGAAGGGTTTCCATTTGAATAAAATATCTGCCATGGTAGATGTGGTGCTGTTTCCCACCATGATAATGTGCGATACGTTCACATATTTTTATTGAAAAGAATAATGAATGCATTAGCTAAGGAAGATGTGGCTGCCAAAGGATGTGTCCATAGACACTTGAATGGGTAAGAGCTTCTTGTTGTCTATTTCACCATCACCACCATCACCCAAGTTAAAGTTTTGTCCATAATGCCCAGACTGATCCCTCTTTTAAGTCCTCCCCTAATTTGCACCCCATCATCTTTTAAAATAATATCTTAGGTTTATCATGTTATTGGCACTCAGAGCAGCTGCCAGCCTAGCTTTATGAAAACCACAGCTGGTAGTTGTCTATGGAGATTCTTAGTCATCCAGGTCATGGTTGTCCCAAAGGTGCTTTTTCAAGAGACAATTTGTTTTTCTCATTTTTCTTTGAAAGACGTTTTGCTTCTCATCCAAGAAACTTCTTCAGCTCTGACTGGAGGGTGAGGAATGGAAAGATTTGTACTCCTTGCAGACTGTCTAAAAGAGTGCAATTGACCAGCTGGTCAATTGCACTCTTTTAGACAGTCGTTGAGGCCACTAGGATGTATATCTGTGTCCTTGGGGTCATCTGACTAATGCAAATAGGTGTGGAGCCTTCTTGGAACAGATGAAAGGACTGTGTTGTAGACCCTAACCCTAACCCTTTCAGCAGTTCCAAGAAGGCTGCACACCCATTTGCACTACTCAGGTACCCCGAGGACAAATACAACTCCAAGTGCTTCAATGACCCTCTAAAAGGGCAAATGGACAGCTGTCTGCAAAGAATTTAAATCCTTCCATTCCCCACCATCCAATCAGAGCTGAAGAAACTTCTTGGATGAGAAGTGAAATGTCTTCAAAGAAAAACAAGAAAGTCCAGTTGCCTCTTGAAAAAACATCTTTGGTACACTTGTGGTAATCACAGAGGATAAAGCTGTGGCCCCTACTAATTAATAAAGTGCATCATGTATTTTCTGTAAAGTTCTGCATGAAGAAAGAGATACCTATCCTTCCCATAATCTGATAAATGACAGACAGAGAGAAAACTTTCAAAATGAATTCTGAAATCTCTAAGAATTATTTGGGGTATCTCAAATCACATATTTCCTAGTAAGTATGTTGCCTTTAGTTGCAATAAGACAAGCAGAAATCTAGTTCATATACATTTTTGGCATGGAGATGTAGCATTTTGAAAGAGCTCTATGATAAATGTTTGCCTGAAACATAGACCTTATGGTAATTTACACCAATGATCAATATCTATTTACTTGGGAGCAGGGCTGTCAAACCTGCCAGGATGTGCCATGCGGTGGCCACACCCATGCCTGGTTTAGTGAAGGGGGGGGAGTCCTAATATGTCATGTGATGCCACCATGATGACATGAGTTTGACACCCCTACTCTGGAGTAAGCATCATGGACTTGAATAGCCATAAATAAAAACTGTAGCAAGACTTTGGTGTATATTTATTGGCAATTGACATTCCAAACTCCGTTCCATTCTATTTATTCAATAAAACAGCTATTTGACAAAACAAATTATAGTTTTACAGTATAAAACCAGAATATTTGTTTCTCTGGGTTAATTATGTTCTAAATAACTTGATTTATGGGGAACAAGAGCAAATGTTGATGGATTATAAAAATATGCTTGTGAAATGCAATAACTGAAGTTGTTTAATTATTATTTTAGTTCAGCAATATTTTTGCTAATCAATTGGTCTGTAATTATCCCTTCATAATTCTTATTAATTGAAAATTAAATCTGATCAGGAGTCACTTAATTTAAGTTCGCTGCAACAAAAGAGAAAGTATGTCAATGCTAGCATAATCAAATCACTTTGAACGATACCTATTTAGTTTGTAATAAGCAGAAATGGCAATGGATACGACTCCTTCGCTATGGAATCGCTATGGAACTTCACTGCCACATTGTTCATAGTAGACAAGGTGAAAGGTTGCTAATGGTATCACTCATATTGGAATTTGTAAAATATACTATGGGTAGTTAAGATACTGTGATATTTTCACCACTTGTACCAGAGGTGGTATTCAGCCAGTTCTGACAGATTCTGGAGAACCGGTAGCAGAAATTTTGAGAGTGGGGAGGGAATGGGGATTTTGCAGTATTCTTCCCCTGCCATGCTCACAAAGCTATGCCCATAGAACCAGTAGTAAAAAAATGTGAATCCCACCACTGACTTGTTCCTAACCATGGTATAACGTTCCTTGGCTGTGTATTTTCTGCTATGTCTTTGTGACTAACTTTATTCATCAGCAGCCCATGAGTGAGTCAGGTTTACTTAGTCCTTAGCTATTAATGTTTTCTCTCTTATTATAACACAAATCAAGGAGACATTTGAATTATGTAAAAAATCTAAAGGTTTGTCTGATGGGAAGTCTGATCATCCAAATGTGAAGCAGTGATCAATGGAAGATAGACAAAATATGGTTTGATACCATCCACACCACGAACAAAGGCGATCATGGTAACAAATGGATATAATGCATGGAGAAAATGCATTCTATGGATTCTTGTATTTATTAAGACCACATGGAACTATGACATGGACCACAGGGTCCATACCATATGGACCACATCCAGTATGGATGGCCTATTGCAGAATCAAGATACAAAAAGTGGAACCCTCTAAACCTACTTGAACTCTCAGCTTCCTTCAATATTATTATCTTCAAGGGTTTGAAGTAAAGGGCAATGCCTTCAAATCCTTAAAGATGATATTGCGCAGCAGCTCGCCTCCTTGACAGTTTCAGTTAGAAAAGAATCCATACCCTGGGATTCTTCATTCCACCAATCCTGCCCTTCCTATTTAATTTTTACATAAAGTTTACTTTTATTTAAGCACAAGTTACAATCAATACAATACAATACAATACAATAGCAGAGTTGGAAGGAGACCTTGGAGGTCTTCTAGTCCAACCCCCTGCCTAGGCAGGAAACACTATATCGTTTCAGACAGATGGCTATCCAACATCTTCTTAAAGACTTCCAGTGTTGGGGCATTCACAACTTCTGGAGGCAAGCTGTTCCACTGATTAATTGTTCTAACTGTCAGGAAATTTCTCCTCAGTTCTAAGTTGCTTCTCTCCTTGATTAGTTTCCACCCATTGCTTCTTGTTCTACCCTCAGGTGCCTTGGAGAATAGTTTGACTCCCTCTTCTTTGTGGCAACCCCTGAGATATTGGAACACTGCTATCATGTCTCCCCTAGTCCTTCTTTTCATTAAACTAGACATACCCAATTCCTGCAACTGTTCTTCATATGTTTTAGTCTCCAGTCCCCTAATCATCTTTGTTGCTCTTCTCTGCACTCTTTCTAGAGTCTCCACATCTTTTTTACATCGTGGCGACCAGAACTGAATGCAGTATTCCAAGTGTGGCCTTACCAAGGCATTATAAAGTGGTATTAACACTTCACGTGATCTTGATTCTGTCCCTCTGTTGATGCAGCCTAGAACTGTGTTGGCTTTTTTGGCAGCTGCTGCACACTGCTGGCTCATATTCAATAGAATTGTAATTGTTAATGCCCCAACTAGGATGTAACCAGAGGCACAGGCCAAGAATCCAGACATAGATGGGGCAAAGACAACCAATAGGATTATTTTCCTCTATTATTTTTAAATGTGTTGTGAACAGACATTCAGGTTCCTTATCTTCATTTCCCAGAGTGTCTATGACTAAAAAATGACATAGAGAATGAAGATGGTAAACATGACTTTTAGACAGTGACGTGCGGTGAGGTTTATGGCTGGTGAGGCTGGTGACGTCATCAGGAAGGCGGGGAATGGGACCACGTGTGCTGGAGGCTGAGGCTGCCTTAGCCTCCAGCACACGTGATCCCATTCCCCGCCTTCCTGAGCGTGCTCCGCCGGCTCGCGCTCCGCAGTCCTCGAAAGCGACTGGGGAACGACGAGAACCTTCCTGCCTCTGCTGGACTTTGCACGCTCCTCATGACTGCAATAGACGTCCAGAAGTGGCAGGGGCTGTTGGGCTGGAAGCCCAAACCCCATTAGCCACAAAAGCCGCTTCTGGAAGTATATTGCAGTCGCGAGGAGCGCGCAAAGTCCAGCAGAGGCAGGAAGGTTCTCGTCGTTCCCCAGTCGCTTTTGTGGCTTCATCATCCGGGAGCGCTGACAACATTTCTGCCTCCGCAGCTCTCGGGCGTGGATGGACAGAGGTAGCCAGAGTGGCGCCGAGGCAGTCCGGGGGGCGAGCGACCGAGGATCAGTCTGCCTGATCCTCCATCGCTCGCTCTTTCATCCGCTCGGACCGCCTCGGCGTCGCTCTGGCTACATCCGTCCGGCTGCGCCTGGGAGCTGCGGAAGCAGAAATGTTGTCGGCACTCCCGGATGACGAAGCCACGAAAGTGACTGGGGAACGACGAGAACCTTCCTGCCTCTGCTGGACTTCGTGCGCTCCTCGCAACTGCAATATACGTTCAGAAGCGGCTTTTGTGGCTAATGGGGTTTGGGCTTCCAGCCCAACAGCCCCTGCCACTTCTGGACGTCTATTGCAGTCGCGAGGAGCGCACAAAGTACAGCAGAGGCAGGAAGGTTATTGGCGCTTCCGAGAACCCTCCAGCCTCCACCGGTTGCCCAGCTGGCACCGCCCCATGCACGCACTTCGCTTCCTCCTCCTCCTCCCTCCTCTTCCTCTTCACTCCCCAAAAGCTCTTCTCCTTACCGGAACTTAGCAGGAGCCATGTAAAAGGGATGGGACGAAATATATATTATTATATACTATTATTTCATGAAGAGAGGTGAGGCTCTGCCTCCCCTGCCTCCCCTGACCGCACGTCCCTGCTTTTAGATATGGTTCTCAGCAGCTTGTTTGTTCTTCCAAGAAGAAAGGAATGGAGGGATTGGTGGAAGGAAGGAGATTACTGTGGTTCAGGAATGGGTTCCTATTGGCTGAACAACCTGTTTAGCAAAAAATCAAACTTCCACATTGCAAACAAGGAAAGGAGCAAGGAAAACAACTGAGGGACAGCAATTCAATCTGCCGTCACTGATCAGCTGGGTATCAGGCCTGCAGCCATCTTTTCTGTTGGCCTGCCTATTATTCTACTATGCATTTTCTATTGTGGGAAAATGGGAGGGGGGATTGTACAGAGTTAGATGCTATGTAGCCATAACAAAATTCTTTCTAGAAAGCCAAGGTCATCCTTTGTCTTCACACCTCTGCACCTGACCGGAACTGGATGAGTGGAACTGCCAGCATGGCAGTGGGAGATTGGACCATGTGATGGACTTGTGGGTGTGAGGGCAAGATCTTGAACTTTCAACTGGGTGGGGAAAACCGGGAAGTTTCAGATTCGGGTTTCCTCAGATGTGCCAACATGGCTCTCTTAATAAATTGGAACTTTGAGCAATACTTTGCCTTGGACTCTTATTTACTTTTGGATACTATTTGGAACCCTGACACTGGGCTTCAGAAGCAGAAATAAAGGTCAGTATAACCCGGGGGCAGAAACAGAGAACCAGTTCTGTCTCAGCTTGGACTCAGAGCTACCAGTTCTGCCAAACCAGAACCGGTAGGAACCGACCACTGCTGTGGTTCTTTCAGATACTGCAAAGAAAGAAAAGGGAGCATTCATTTTCCTTTTTGTTCCCTCACTTACCATGTATTATGTGAAGAGGAAATGATTTGTTTTATGCTGATGTTCGCTCCCAGAGGAGACCAGAAGAACAATTAAAACAAGCTTCAACCATTTTAGAAAACAGTCAAGAAGAAAATCACCAGGTTTAAAGAACAGTAACAATGCAAACATTGAATACAAAGTTTCCAGAAGAACAGGTGTGTCCTACTTGTTGATCAACTTTACTTCTTCTGTAATGGGGACATTTCCTCCAAGTAGAATAGTATTAATAAATCTATTCTCTTCTCTTCTGTGCCAAGTTAGCCATAGATCAATATACCTGCTCTCCAGACCTGTGGTTCATTGGCTCTTTGCGTGTCCACGTAGACATCTGTTTGGGCTTTGGTTTGCTGGTAAGGAACTGAGGAGAAGGATTACTTTAGCTTCTCATAAGAAAGTTTTCACAGAAAAAAAGGCAGCTTGTAGGTGGACTGATATTGGCGTGTGGTGCCATCAGAGATGGTTTTGGGGGCAAAGAAGCACAGCAATGGAAGAGCTGGCTAGAAGTTAAAGGTCTACAAGAGCTAAAATTGATTAGCAGCTGTTGAAGCTGGAATATTGGACTTTACTTTACTTTACTTTTATTTAGATTTTTAGACCGCCCCCTCTACCGAAAGGGACTGCTGGTTTCTACTCAGAGCAGGGGCATTCACAGGGAGAGAAACAGCATCAAAATGGCAGGTATGATGGGACAAACAAAGTGTACAAATTTCATTTTAAAGTGTACAAATAAAAAGGGATTAAGTTTGATCCTCCTGGTCATGCCCACTATTTGTATGCTACAGACCTTTACCCCCAAACACTACTGATCTGGAATAAGATTTGTTGGTAAACCTGAAATGGATTGAAGAGTTGACACAACTGATGTTTTGACATTAAACACAGTGATATGGGTCAGAACGAAAAGATGGACAGATTGATCCGATAACATTAAAAGAAACTATGAACATGCTATTTAATTATTGCCTATTTGATCCAGCCAAACATGTTCACTATCTCTACAACCATACTAGGTTCTCGGACCAGGTGATATCTTTGGGAAGGGCTAAATTCTGAATTGGATCATTTTTGACTTAAACTCTGGACTGACCAATTTATAGACAATGTACAGCCTTTCCATATACCATAAGGCCCTTCCTTTATTGGGGTATTTGATCAAAGGGCATTCAGGCTATATTGACCCACTAAGATGCTTGTGGGCATGATCACCTTGGGGCTGCATTCTCCAGTTTCTTCTATGTGCAAATGGTACAAAGAATAGGATTTAAGATCTATGTGTTTTTTTAAAAGTCTTCAAATAGATTATCTCAGAGTATTCCTTCTAAAACTTCCCTGGTATTGCCATTCCTGTTTTAGACAGAAGGAAGAAGTTGGGGCAGAAGGATAGTAATTTCAATTAATGTGCTGCTGTGAACAGAGAACCATTTTATATGGGACATACAGCACATGCAAAAATTATCAAGTACATTGTAGTGGGTCTAGAATAAGAATATAAAGCCTGTAACCAGAAGTGGCTCCCGGCAGCTGCTACTGTTGCTTTGGTCGTGGTTGTGCAGTGCATGCATGAGCACTTTGCGCACATGTGCAGCACTATAAAAATGCTTCTGCGCATGGGCAGTATCCAGAAACAAGATTGCGGCGCTTATGGTGCTGCCGGGCGACCCAGTTTGGGGACGTGGCAGTTCCAGTGACCCAGGCCGTCAAACCACTACCGGTTGGGCTGAATCAGTAGGAACCCACCACTGCCTGTAACAATATCTTCAAAAAGAAAGAAATTCTATATCTTTCTTTAATTTTCCTTTATACATTTAATCCTTATTATTTTAATAATAACAACAACAACAGAGATTTGGTTTGCAAGCAGATTTTTGGAGAGAGAGAGAGAGAGAGAGAGAGAGAGAGAGAGAGAGAGAGAGAGAGAGAACGCCGTACATTGCAGTGCCATCATTTCCTTCCTATCAAAATTGTGAATTGTGTGTGATGTCAAATGAAATTCCCCATGCCTCCTGAGATACAAAAGGCAAACTTTAATTCTTTTCCCGTTGTACGTGTCCCCTGCACACAGCTTGAGTAAATCATGCTCTGGCTGGGCTGTGTCCCAGTATTACTACAACCGGTGTAAGTGCTCGCCCTTCACCATTTTTACATCATGATTCATGCCCCCTGCCCGCACTTCTGGACTGCTTGCAATTGCTCTTGACAAATGGCTCATTGGTGTACTCTCTGCTTTACCTTTTCAAAGTGTTGCTATAGTTCAGAGATAAGTCAACTAATGTACACTCGGCTGCCACGCACAAAGTAAATCCCCAAGGTACACACAAAAATCGATCCATTGCCACTTCTTCAGCACAGTTCCTAGAGCCACTTAAGAACTCAGCTTTTGGGTAGCTCAGGCAGAAAACCCGAATAGTGCTCAGTAAATAAAAGTAAAATAGAATTAAGCTCCCAAATAATTGATGGTTGGTGTTTCTATCTGATCCCCTCAAAACTAATAGCAGGATTAGCTTTTCATCTGCTTCTCATGTCAACATATGTTCTTATATTTATTTATTCATTCGGTCATTGATCTATAGTAATTAGATTTATTTTGGTCACCAACTTCAGAAGGCTTTGCCTTACAAAGTGAAATAAAAATGAAAGGTAAGTTTTAAAGTATGATCTTACACCAATTCTAATTTTATATTACAATTGTTGTAATGTTGTAATGAGGCTAAAATATATGCATGGTGGTTGCTGGAACTAGGTAGGTCAAGTCTAATGAAGAGAAGGGCTAGACGTGACATGATAGCAGTCTTCCAATATTTGAGGAGCTGTCACAGAGGAGAAGGGGGTCAACCTATTCTCCAAAGCACCTGAAGAACAAGAAGTAAAGAATGAGAACTTATCAAGAAGAGATCCAGCCTAGAACTAAGGAGAAATTTCCTGACACTGAGAACAATTTCTTAGTGGAGTGGCTTGCCTCCAGAAGTTGTGGGCACTCCATCACCAGTAGTTTTTAAGAAGAGATTGGACAGCCATTTATCCAGAATGGTAAAGGGCCTCCTTCTTGAGCAAGGGATTGGACTAGAAGACCCCCAAGGACCCTTCCAACTCTGTTATTTTGTTATTTGAGGTCTCAATGGAAATCACAGAAATATTTTCAATGCCTACCCTGTTTCCCTGAAAATAAAACCTCCCCAGATAATAAGCCCAATCGGGCTTTTGAGCACATGCGCTAAAATATGCCCTCCCCAAAAAATAAGCCCTCCCAAAAATATTGCAACACAACAGCAGCCATGAGGTGACCACACTCGCTGCCTCCTCGAAAATAAGGCCAAGCACTTATTTCAGGCGTCAAAAGAAAATAAGACCCTGTCTTATTTTCAGGAAAACATGGTACATCAACATTGGGCAAGCTGATGCTCTTAGGATATTCTAGATTTCAAATGTCATTTGAAAGCATTGCTGTAAGCATAGCTAATAACAATGGATTTTTAGCGTTTTAGTCCAAACACCTGGAAGTTACTAGGTTGCCTACTCTCAGATCTACATAAAGTTGGAGTTAACCTTTGCTCTTGGTCTGCGCCCATAATGACACGCAGAGCTGGATGAAACTAATAGAACAAACACATTTACTTCCCCCTTCTACCCCCAACACAAACTAGGAGTATAACTAAGCAGTTGACTCCATTCCATGGTATGTTTGCTATAAGATGTTTATCAATTATTTTAAAAATGACACAAATATTTACGGTACTTTTCTCTAACTGGTAGGCCAAAAGCTTACTGAAATTTTTCAGAGAAATTTTATTGCATTTGTTTTTATTTTTTAAAAACCCAAAAGCTATAAAGTAGTCCTCGACTTAGAACATTTAGTGACTGTTCAAAGTTACAACGGCATTAAAAAAGTGACTTATGACCTTATGACCTTTCCAGCATCCTTATGATGTTGTGATCAAAATTCAATTGCTTGACTGGTTGCTCTGTCCCAAAATCATGTGATCACCCTTTATGACCTTCTGAAAGTAAAGTCAATGGGGAAGCCAGATTCACTTAACAGCCAGGTTACTAATTTACCAACTGCAGTGGTTGACTTAACAACCAAGGCAAGAAAGGGCGTAAAATTCGCTTAACAAATGTCTCACTTAACAACAAAAATTTGGGACTCAATTGTGGTCAAAAGGACTACCTATAAACCCCCAAGAATGATGAATTTATATCATAGTGGTGGTTTACATTTGCATTTTGCCATTTTGCATCTATAAAACACAATTTACACAGATTGGTTTAAGTAACCTCAACTCCCCCACAAAATGAAAGATTCCATCAAATCCAAAGAATTGTATGGATGACATCTTGGTATACAGTTTGACCCCTATCTTCTCTTTAAAACAGTCACTGTAATTTGCAGAATTCTTCTAATAACGGGAAATCGTTCAAAGATCTCACTTTTGTCTAACAATTTGCACATAGCTTTTGTCTAACAGACCTAAATTCATTATTGTCATTATTTATTGGATCACTGGCCCAAATATTCTTTATTCAGTCAGACTGAAACAGTCTCATTCTGGTTTTTCCTATCAGTTTTCTTCCTTAATGGCTAAAGACAGAAGCCTAGAAATAAATGTGTCTCTACTTTTAGGCTGTTGGATCCTGACTACATTTAGTTAGAAGTACATTCTATTAATTTTAATAGGTTTGTCTTCCAAATCAGTATATATAAGATGGCAGCAACATATCCATCTGACACGGCACTATTGCTAAGCGCAACGTGTCTGTGTTGTAAAAATCAGAATTAGAAGATACTAAGCCATGGTGGGAAGAGCTTAAAATAAATGGATTGATTGACCCTTTTATGACTTGTGGATTTCAACTCTCACAGTTCCTGAACCAACATGGCTTAATTCTGGGAGTTGAAGTTCACAAACCATAAAAGGGCCATAGTTTTCCATCCCTGCTCTACAACGTTGCAAATAACATCAGCTTTCTTACAAAGCAGGTCTCAATGTACAACAGAGGTGGTATTCAGCAGGTTCTGGCTAGTTCTGGAGAACCGGTAGCAGAAATGTTGAGTAGTTCGGAGAACCGGTAAATACCACCTCTGACCCTCCCTCATCTATTCTCTGCCCCGAGTCCCAGCTGATTGGGAGGAAATAGGGATTTTGCAGTAACCTTCCCTTGGAGTGGGGAGAGAATGGAGATTTTGCAGTATCCTTCCTCTGCCATGCCCACCAAGCCACGCCCACAGAACCGGTAGTAACAAATTTTGAATCCCACCACTGATTGTGCAACCATTGATCTGCCAACTGTTTGAAGTTACAACAGTACTGGGGGGAAAATGACATATGATTGGTCCTCACACTTATGACCATTGCAGCAATCCATGTGATCAAAATTCAGACACTTAGCAACCAGCATGTATTTACAATGTTTGCAGTGTCCTGGCATCAACTGACCATCATTTGAGACCTTCCCAAGCAGCTTTCAACAAGAAATGTCAGTGGGAGAAACTAGATTTGATTAACAGGGGTGTCCAAACTTGGGAACTTTAAGACTTGTGGACTTCAACTCCCAGAATTCCCCAGCCAGGCTGGCTGGGGAATTCTGGGAGTTGAAGTCCACAAGTCTTAAAGTTCCCAAGTTTGGACACCCCTGGCTTAACTGACTGATTGATTCATTTAATAACCACAGTGATTCTGGTAACAACCATGGCAAACAAAAAGGGTCACAAAATTGGACGTGGCTGACTTAATAGCAACTTTGCTTAGCTGCAGAAATTCCAATTCCGACTCTAGTTGTACGTCAAAGACCACACACACACACACACACACACACACACACACACACACACAGACGATCGGGGGCATTCATGCCCATTCTTGGTTATGTGTTTTCTGAGCTTTAGGGAGGGGGAGAATGTAAGACAATAATGCAGAAAGATAAGTGCATGCGACCAGCAGCGTACCATAAATATTGTGAAAGTATAGCATCAGTACCATAATGACAGTAAATAGGTTTCTGGGGCAGCCATAATTGAACATCTGTGGATCATTCTGATTGCCTTACCTTACCAAAGATGGGTTAAAATGGTCAAGGGGATGGAACTGTTAATTATAGGAAGAAAAAGTCAAGTTACGGAGAGACAAGATGTATTAATAGAGGATGACACCATCATTGGCTTAGTCTTAACCATGGAAAATCACTAGGTGACTTTATCTCTCTCTCTCTTTCTCTCTCTCTCCCTCCCTCCCTCTCCCTCCCCCCCTTTCTTTTACCTCACAGGATTGTTGTGGTAATGAAATGAAGGAACAAACACACATAAGCTAACTTGAACACTTACCAAAAAATTAATTATAAATCAAGTCCATTAATAGATAATGATTACCACATACTATCAACTGCATTCGAGGCTTGATGCTTTTAATTCCAGCTATTGCTAGGGTAGAAGAACAGCAGGACTGTCTAAGCTAACACAGTTTCACTCACATTCTGCCTATTAATAAACAATGGTTTGGCTTTGTGGGAATCAAAGGCAGAGTTAACCAGGCCTTTTGACTGAATGAAGAACAATCTTCTTACATTCTTGCTTCACTTGACCACACATAAGAAGGAAGAACCGTAGGTGAAGCAAGGCCCATTTATGGAGGTCTATTTTTATGCAACTTTGACAAGTTGTAGGAGAGAAGATACACCAGACAGTTGTCATATCGATTTGTGCAGGCTCCAGAAAGGACTGGGGGGTGGGGATGTGATGGCAAACTGCTAATTTTTGCCCAGATGATTTTTCTTCCAGGGAGCAAGCTTTAAAATAGATGGATGAAGTCTAACGAATGTGTCCAAGTTTTATCTCCTTCTCCTTAGCTTCTTCAAATACAAAGTTGGGCTAGATATCAGCTCAATCCCTTCCAACAGTTTTACCACATTGTTGCTCTTCCTGCATGCTTCACAGGCTGAAAGGAACCTGCACTATCCAACTGCCAGAGATTTTTGTGATACTGAGAATCAAAAATACATTTTTATTTCAGGACTTAAAGTAATTTTCTGGCCTGTTGCTGGAACACTTGCACTGTTAGTAGTGGAAGAGGATTGCTGCTGAATGAGTTGTCCCACGGAGTATAATATATGTAACTGGAATCCATTCTAATGAGCATCTAAATAAGCAGGGCTTCCCTGTTTCATAAAGGTAAAGGTTCCCCTCGCACATATGTGCTAATCGTTACGGACTCTAGGGGGTGTGCTCATCTCTGTTTCAAAGCCGAAGAGCCAGCGCTGTCCAAAGACGTCTCCGTGATCATGTGGTTGGCATGACTAAAAGCCGAAGGCACACGGAGCACTGTTGCCTTCCCACCAAAGGTGGTTCCTATTTTTTCGACTTGCATTTTTACATGCTTTTGAACTGCTAGGTTGACAGAAGCTGGGATAAGTAACAGGAGCTCACTCCGTTATGTGGCGCTAGGGATTCGAACCACCAAACTGATCGACAAGCTCAGCGTCTTAGCCACTGAGCCACTACAATGTATAGCTGTGGTTAATACTTTCCATGTGTATCAACATATAAACCTTATAGTATTGGGAGATGTTCCCACATAAACATATGAGTCATTGTGGTCATTAGGGTTCAGATAATTGATTTAGGAATTTTCTAGTCTTTTCATAGGCATGGAAGCTGGTTGTGTAATTTTGCATTACCGGCAATAATGCTGAAGGCGCACAGAACGCTATTATCTTCCCTGTTACCAATAAGGTGGTTCCTATTTTTCTACTTGCATTTTTACATGCTTTCGAACTGCTAGGTTTGGCAGACGCTGGGCAAGTAACAGGAGCTCACTCCATTACATGGCGTTAGAGGATTTGAACCGCCAAACTGCTGACCTTTCTGATCCACAGGCTCAGCGTCTTAGCCACTGAGCCACAGCGTCCTTGTTTCATGGAGAGAGCCTATAGATAGGAAGTTTGCAGGACATACAAATAATCCTCTCAGCCTACAACCATTCATTTAGTGACTAGTTGAAGTTACGACACCACTGGACAAAGTGACTTATGACCATTTTTCACATTTACAACTGCTGCAACATCCCCATGGACACGTGATCAACATTCAGACACTTGGCAACTGGCATGTACGTATTTATGATGGTTGCAGTGCCCCACGATCATGTGTTAATCTTTTGTGACCTTCTGACAAGCAAAGTCAATGGGGGAACCAGGTTCACTTAACAGCCATATTACTAACTTAACAACTGAAGTGATTCACTTAACTGTGGTGCAAAATTCACTTAACAACTGTCTCGCTTAACAATGGAAATTTCAGGCTCAATTGTGGTCAAAAATCAAAGACTATCTGTAGTCTTTTTTTAATATTTGCTGAATATGTGGAAGCAAAACCAATCACAACTGAGTTGCTAAATTATTCTGTCAGTTAATTCTAATAATTTCTCAATATCTCCCCCCCCCCCATCTCTCTGTGTGTCTGTGTGTGTGTGTGTACTTTCAGGTCAGCAGCAAGGATTTGGATTTTCATTCTTAAAGTGGACTTTGATGTTACACAAGCAGGAACTTACTTACAGGGGGATAATTTTCTTTCCTCTCTTGCAGTTCTTCTCATCTGTCTTCTAATTTTCTCAAGATTGTCCCACAAGAGGGGATGAGCAAGGGGCTGCACTGTGAGGAGGCTGGCAGAAGTCGTTCAATCCATGGATGTGAATCCTCTGGATTGCTCTGCTATAGCAGTTCAGCATCGTCATTCTCATCTTGCAGGTGACAACTGAAATGTGAGAAAGTTGGCTGGCTGATTGGTGAAAGTTGGCTGGCTGATTGGTGACTTTCAAAATACATTTTCATGCACTTTACCATGATCTCACTTTGTATTTTTTTGCGAGAGATCCTGTTGCAAAGGCTTTGGGAGCAGTTGCTAAGAATCCTTGCCTGGTAGCAACCAAGAGTCCTCAGTTCATATTTCTGTCTAACGGTGGAGACACTGAACAGCTCACAAATGGAAAAGAGGTCTGCATCTGCTGCACCCTGTTGCAGGATCTTAGTGATGTCAATTATTTATTATTTATTAAATCCATGTGTATAGTCTACCTTTCCAACTAATCAATATTGAGGGTGGCTTACAACCCTCCTGGCTACCAGTCCTTGACCAATAAGGAGAGCATGGCCTTTGTTGAGTCTCATGGGCCAAAGCAAGATGGTGGCTACAGGAATAAAGAGCATTGCTTGCATTAGACCAGGGGTATCAAACTCACATCGTCATGGCAGTGTCACATGACGTATTGAAACTTTCCCCCCTTCGCTAAACCAGGCATGGGCATCACGTGACATATCTGGCCCACCAGCCGGGAGTTTGACAGCCCTGCATTAGATTGTCCAAACAAGGGAACAGAGAAGAGATTTAATATTCAACAGAATAATAGAGTTTGAAGGGACCTTGAAGGTCTTCTAATCCAACCCCCTGCTTAGGCAGGAAACCCTACACCACTTCAGACGTGGATATTCAACATCTTCTTAAAAACATCTAGTCTTGGAGCATTCACAACTTCTGGAGGCAAGTTGTTCCACTGATTAATTGTTCTAACTCTCAGGAAATTTCTCCTTAGTTCTGAGTTGCTTCTCTCCTTAATTACTTTGCATCCATTGCTTCTTGTTCTGCTCTCAGATGCTTTGGAGAATAGTTTGGCTCCCTCTTCTTTGTGGCAACTCCTGAGATATTGGAACACTGCTATCATGTCACCCATAGTCCTTCTTTTCATTAAACTAAACATACCCAGTTCCTGCAACCGTTCTTCATGTTTTATTCTCAGTCCCTTAATCATCTTTGTTGCTCTTCTCTGCACTCTTTCTAGAGTCTCAACACCTTTTTTACATGGTGGTGACCAAAACGGAATGCAGTATTCCAAGTGTTTCCTTACCAAGGTATTATAAAGTGGTATTAACACTTCATGTGATCTAGAAATCAAAAAGGAACAATTTAAGTTACAGGCTTTTACGGATTATCTATTTTTTGTGTTAGAGGATCCTATAAAGTCCGGAATGAAACTGATTGAGGAATTGACAGAGTATGGGAAAGTAGCGGTTTAAAGATAAATATGACAAAGACTAAAACACTGATTAAAAATATGACATCCAAATTGAAAGAGGAGTTAACGAAGAAATTGGGTATCCGAACTGTCAAAAAAGTCAAATATCTAGGTATACATTTATCTGCGAGGTGTGTGTCCATCAAAGAAGACAACTATACTAATTTGATCAATAAAACTAAGAAAGACTTAGAAAGGTGGAAAAACCTACAACTGTCCCTGATGGGTAGGATCGCAGTCATAAAAATGAATATACTACCAAAATTTCTTTTTCTATTTCAGAATATTCCCATTAAATTAGAAAAAGGTTTTTTAAAGGATTTGAATCAATTGGTTTCAAAATTTATTTGGCAGGGAGGAAAACCAAGAATAAAACTCAAAGCTATGCAAGACACTAAGGAAAAAGGAGAATTTGGCGTACCAGATTGGGAACCTTATTATACTGCAGCCATTCTAACATGGTTAAAAGAATGGATAACGTTGAGAAATAAACAATTACTCAAATTGGAAGGTCATGCCTTCCTTTGGTATGAAAAATGATCTGCACACAAATATTTCAATAGACACTACATCACACAGTCCCTGTTATTAACATGGAACAAAATTAAACACGACCACTATACCAAAACACCCATTTGGCTATCTATGATGGAAGCATACATACACCCAAATTTAATTAATATGGAAAATATAATTACATATAAAGAGTTATTGAACAGACAGGGGGAGATTAAACTAGATTAGAATTGGCATCACCAGGGGTACAAGTAGAATGGTGGTCCTACTTACAGATACAATCAAAGTTTGCACAGGAGAGGAAGAAGGAAGGTATTGCCAAAGATTACACAATATTAGATAAACTTTTGATACAGAGAGAAAACAGGTTGATCAAAGAGTTGTATATATTTTTGTTGGAATACAAGCTAGAGGAGGAACATGTCAAAGAAACTATGGTTACCTGGGCGAAAAATTTTGGTTATAATGTGGAATTGGCTAAGTGGGAAAAACTTTGGATACTTAATCAGAAACTAACAATGGCTACGGCGTATAAAGAAAATCTTGATAAGATGTTCTACAGATGGCATCTCCCCTCAGCATAGCTCTCCAAAGTGTTTAAAAATCTGGCCCCAAATTCTTGGAAGTGTAAAAAAACACCAGGCACTTTTTATCATATGTGATGGACATGCAATGAGGCAAAAAAATATTGGAAAATGATTCAATCATGGTTGATCAATGGTGGGAGGCCAAATTCTGTTTAAACCAAAAAAATTTCTCCTAGGTATAAAACCGGAAGGGTTTAAGAAATATACACTTTATCTAATTATACATGTACTAACTGCGGCACGCATAACTTATGCACAATATTGGAAAAAAGAAAATGCACCATCAGAGCTAGATATAATCAGAAAAGTGTTGGCCTGTGCCAACAGATAGCAGATAGGCTCACTCTTGAACTTAAAAATAAAGGGGAATCAAAATATTTTGAAGTCTGGGACAGATTTTATGATTGGTATAAGACAAGGTGACAAGACTGGAACAAACTGTATATATTGTGATTAGACAGAAGGATAGACAATGTATTAAGCAGGCTAATAGTTAATGGTTGAGACTAGTTGTATATAATGTGAATGCATGGTCACTTCAACTTCTCAGTACTGCATTGTTTTAAATGTAAAAATAATAAAAATATATTCCCCCCAAAAAAACACTTCATGTGATCTTGATTCTATCCCTCTGTTTATGCAGCCTAGAACTGTGTTGGCTTTTTTGACAGCTGCTGCACACTGCTGGCTCATATTTAAATGGTTGTCCACTAGGACTCCAAGATCCCTTTTAAAACAATCTTTTTTTTAAACTCTGCAGACCAATTCCAGGTTTTCTTGCCAAAGCTTCTTCCTTCTTCTCCCCCCCCCCCCCCCGTTCAAATTCTTCTTGCTCCTCCATTCTGCTTGCAGGTATGAAGGACCAAATAAGATCCAAATTAGCTAAAAGTGATCCAGCCAAGAGACCACCTGTTCCAAAAAAAAAGCTTTTTTAAAAAAAGAAAATGGTATAAAATTGAAAATGCATCCTAAGTACCTGGGTGTTTCATGCGCAGCAATGTGAATTATCTTCCAGGTCTTTCAAAAGAAGCCTCTTCCCTCATTTTCCCCCTGATTTTAACAGTTCGATAAATATTTTCCCAAGCTCCACTTGTCAAACAAAAGAGTTTAGCCTCAGCGTTCGTCCTCTGACAAATCTCCTTATGGTGTGGCCCCTGTGAGCCATTGATAAACAAATTAAAATTCTGTCCCAGCGCAGAGCTCAGCTGGCCCATTTCATCTTGTAGTATAGGTTTGTAAAGGTCTGGGTGTCTGTCATCCTCCCCTAACCTTGTCTTTGTCAAAGGGATACAAAAGGCTGCATGCTCGGGGGCCTTACGATACTGATTAGTGTGAGTGACAAAGTGGAGAGCAACTCCACTCAGCCTTTCATAATAAATCCATCAAAGAGTAATAGAATTCCATCAATCCTGCATCGTCCCCAAGGGTCACTATGCCAGGATAGAAAGCGTGTTCCGTTGGGATTGTACAACTGTTATTATTCAATTACACTCTTTTCTTCCTAGTTAAAGACCATGATATCATTATCACTTAATGAATACATATAATTGGATCTGGACTCTGTGTTTGGCTGATGAATGCCGTTCACTATTCATTCAGTCTCAGCTCATCTTCTGACCATTTATTATAGACTTTTGGCTGAAAACCATAATGACAAAGGGAATTTGAAATTAGCTGAGGTTTCGTTCGGTGCTCAGTTAGACACAAAGGCAAAACACAATTCAGATGCCTAAATGAAGCTGAGACCACATGGAGAAGTTTTGTCTAACTTAATAGCCCCTTGTTTATATAAAATAGAAAGACACATAGACTTAATCACGGGAAAGCTGTCGGGTTACTTTTCCCCTTTCTTTCTTATTTCCTCCAAGGAATCCCTTAACTTTATGAAACAGACAGCCCAAGAATGTTTTGGCATATCATCCAATCGCTGCTGGAAGACAGCTATTACATAAAATCTAATTAGAGCCGGAACAAAAATTATTACTTTTCTCAGCACTCCCCCAACAAAAACAGCAATCCCCATCCAGCTACCATCATTTAGCCCCCCCAAATGCCTTGCTATTCCTAACACCATTTGTACAGGGAAAGAGCATTTAAACTGGAGATAAAAGAACTTTCAGCCCCATGTATTTATTACAGCTTATCAGGAGGCCATCATTAAGTTTCATCAAACAGTGTGCCCCCAAAGGAAACGCGTCCTCCTCTTCATATTGTTGGGAGTAAATGTAGCATACCTCCTTTGGATCACTGGTGAACAGGGCACCTCATTAATCCTAGTTAGTCAATGCTGCTGGGCATGCGGAGCAGCCAAATCCAGATGGTACCCACAGAGACTCTCTAGGCAGTTGGGAATCACAGAGTATCACCTCAAGCCTTCCATACATCACTTCAAATTAAATTTACATTAAGTGCTACTCCATCAAAGATGAGAGAACCTGACATCTTTGCAAAATACAGATAATAATCCATTACATCCTATTATATACATGTCTTCTCCTTTTACTTAAGCTCGCACATATCCAAGTGTGAGTTTGTGTTAAAAATTAAAGACACTCTTACTAGAACAAAAGACTTTATGAACTGTTGACTTTGGGAAGGTTTATTACAAGATTCTGTCAAGACAAATAGTAGACTTGTTTTCTTTTTTTTTCTCCTTCTCTTATTTTTCCTTGCCATAACATTTCTGGTTAATTATTTGTTTCTGGAATCACTTTTCTAACCTCTAAGCTGTCCACTTCAGACTCTTTGTTCTCTTTTCTAAGAACACAGCCTATGCAGTTAATCAAATGTTATGAATGAAACAGTGGGACTCATATTGTCTCTTTTTGCAATTAAGAAAATATTTACTGGCATCCCCCAAACTGGCAAGCGTAGGAACATGCTATAAAATCATCACAGTGAAAATGCGAAGGATTTAATTACCTCATTACCACATATGTTAATCTCTTTTTATTTTCATAGTGCTTGGTTGTAGTTACTTTTACTTTGATGAGTCTTCCATTTCACAACCCTAATTTTATAATTATTTTGATTTGCAGTACTTACATTTCTTTTATTTAAACTGTAGTGGTTTTACATATTCATATTTTGGATCGGAAATACTTGAAGTTCAATGGGGGGGATGGAAATTCAGTTGAGCTCATTTTTTTGTTCAGACGTTAGACAGTGTATATATTTGAAGGAACACAACTTCTGTCCACTCCAACACCACATAGCCAAATCAGCCATTTCAAATTTTAAATTACATCAAGATTATCTAGTAGTTAATTATCAATGGTTTAAAAGAATTGTCCAATCAGGTAAATGCCCACAATATTGTAGCTTAAATTGGCTCACTCATTTGTGGCTGGAGAATTTGGATTCTTCATTAAACAATGGTTTAGCTGATCCTGGGTTAGTATCAGAGGTGGTATTCAGCCGGTTCTCTCCAGTTTGGGCGACCCGGTAGCAGCAGCTTTGGGAGGCTCGGCCCACCCGCCCCGACATAATGCGCAAGCACTGTGCATGCACAGAAGGCGGTGCTCATGCGCAGACACGGTGTGAGCTCTCACATTTGCAAACCGGTAGGGAAGGTAAGTGAATCCCACCACTGTTTAGTATATTATACAAATAGATCCCTCTTGTTTGGGCCAGGTAGAAATATGACAGGTAACCCTTGATTAAATACTGTACCTGAATATGCTAAACAAAAACAAGGATTCATAAAATAAGAAAGAATATGAGTTCTTAGCATATGATACAAGAAGAGGCATTCTTAATCACATTACAACAAATCTGGAATCTTATAAACCTTTGCTTGATTGGAATTCTCTACAGGTTTGAATATTTTCCATTGTTGAATGGAAAAATTATAAACTGTCAGCGTCCATGTATTTTCGTATTCAGTATTTTTTGTAAAAAGTTTTTATTGGTTTTAAAACATTTATAGGGAAAAGGTAATAGGGTACATAGAAAATTTTAGTAGCTCCCATGTTAGCAGTAGAAATCCCCCCAAATCTCACACTTCTACAATTTTGAAAATAACATATAAAGGGAGCATAAACAGAATTATTACTTTATATCAACAATATGTTCAATCATCTCTTTCTTTGTCACTTTCTAGTATATCAACAATTACAATAATATTTCAGATATATTTATTTTTGTGACCTGAGCCTTTTCGATATTGCTCCCTCCTCCCTGCCCCCAGGTGGAGCCATGCCCCCACCCCCTTCTCCATATCTTGTACATTGCTGCCTTTTTCCCCACTTCCGCTATCTTCGTCCTCTGGGAGGGAAAAATGTTTTTTAATAAAGGCATCTGCCTCGTCCACTGTCTTAATTCTAATTCGGCTTCCCTCCCAGAAAATCAGCATTCCTTCTGGCAATAACCATCTGAACCAAATTCCTCTATTGTATAATTTCTTTGATAAGGAAGAGTACTTCCTCCTTTTTTCTCTAATCTTTTTTGGAATTTGCTTGAGAATGGTAATTTCTTTATCTTGGTATTTTAGAGGTCCCTCCCTTTGGGCCCCTAGCATCTCGTCTCTTGTGGTCCTCCTGAGAAATTTAACGTGTACCTCGTATTCAGTATTTTAATCATGTTGCAGTAGTCTAATGAAAGAAGTTTTTAAAATGAGATAAAGTAAAAGCCTATAATAGAAAAAGAATATAGACATCTAGACTGACTTGCTTGCTACAGCAGAGATGCTCTTTTTCTTCCTCTTATTATATGAACAAGTTTTAAGCCTACCAAATTTTGAATATCATGATAATGGAACTTTTGAGTAAAGCAAGCAAAAAATTCCCCTGGAGTGGGGAGGGAATGGAGATTTTGCAGTATCCTACTCCTGCCATGCCCAACAAACCACGCCCACAAAGCCACACATGCACACACACACACACACACACACACCAAATCACGCCCACAGAACCGGTAGTAAAAAAAAATGCATTTCATCACTGGTACATTCCAGTGACGTGCGGTGAGGTTTATGACTGGTGAGGCACTGACATAGTGCTGAGTTTCAAATATTTTTAGACTTGTGGACTTCAACTCCCAGAATTCCATAGCCAGGCATGCTCAGTTCCAATTTAAAGTGACAGCATTTGTTTTTCTCCTTTGCTCCTTCTTTCTTTTTCTTTTTCTTCTCCTTCCCCTCCTTCCTCCCTCTCTCCCTTCCTCCCCCTCTCTCAAACACACACACACACACACACAGAGAGAGAGAAGTTGGATTGGACTATCTCTCCTACCCCTTCCCTCTCTCACTCACTCTCAAACAAACCCCCCCACACACACAAAAGTTGGATTGGATATCTTTTCCAGTGGCTTGAAAGCAGCTCCTCTGCCATCCCCCCCCCCATTCCCCTGCTGCCTTTCCCAAACACCTCCACCATTGCAAATGCAGCCTGCTGTCTGAGTGGGAAATGCCTGGAACACAATAAAGCCCACCCACCACCTCCTGCTGGCAGGCTGGGGTGAGAGGAGAGGCAGAGAAGCCGGAGGGGAGCAGAGCAGAGCCTTCCAAAAGAAAGAGGCTGGGGGGAAGTGTGTGTACTACAGCATGGCTCTTTGCCTGGCTTCCTGCCTCCTCCTGTGGTCTCCTCAGTGCTTGCTTGTGTTCTCCCTCCCCAAGTGTAGTTTGATTGCAGGTGGAGCCACGTTGCCTTTTCAAACTTGTAATCAGTGAAGCTGGGCTAGATTTTTATATAGTTTTATCCAGCTGTGTGTGTGTGAGAGAGAAATGAATGGGGGCCTGGGGAGGAAGTCACTACACTTGGGGAGGGAGAGCACCAGTGAGGTTAAGCAGAGTCATCCACGGTGAGGCAGCAACTAGCTCAGCTTTTTACTTTTACTTTTTTTTTCATGATGAGAGTGGTGAGGCTGTGCCTCACTTGCCTCACCTGACTGCACGTCACTGGTACATTCCTTTGCTATATAATTTGCACAAGGAGAGAAAAGTAAAATACTAACTCATAATACTGGATAAGGTTCTGTGTACAATATATATTCCTAATGAAATAATATTAACAAGGACCATATTAGATGTTAGTATTCCTGGGCATCTGTTGATAAGTGAGCAATAGGACTCAGAAGCTTTGGTTAGACAACCAGGAGCTAACCCAGTAGAATTACAGGAAGAACAACAATCACAGACAAGACAAAAGAATCCTGTGTTTGAAAATTGCACCATTGTGGCCTGATATTATAAATTGGAACCAACAAAATGGGACAACTTAAACTGAATGTTTGAACATTGGAAAAGGCTTTATCCAAACTCAAATATCATTTTAAAAATTATTAACATATCAAAGGAAATTCATTACTAGGAAAAAATATTCAAGGAAGCAAAAATGTTATAGATTTTTTTTTAAAAAAACTTGAAAATGAAAGACCCTAAAACAGTGGTTCTCAACCTTCCCAATGCTGCAACCCTTTAATACAGTTTCTCATGTTGTGGTGACCCCCAACCATTAAATTGGTATCTCGGTTCTTAAGACCATCGAAAATATGTGTTTTCCAATGGCCTTAGGCGACTCCTGTGAAAGGGTTGTTCGACCTCCAAAGGGGTCCCGACCCACAGGTTGAGAACCACTGGCCTAACACAATAGGAGAATAGTAGAAGAAATTCAGAAAGCAACAATGCCAATTAAAAGGAAACAACTGATATGAACTACTCGAAGTACAACTTAGAAGAAGTAAAAACAACAGAAGCAACACAGACCAGCACTGAAACAATTTATGAACTGATCACCCAACAAGAATCATTAAAAGAGAAGATTATGGCACATGTAGAATTACCGATAGATAGATAAAGATGACAAACATTGAAAGTAGTATCTAAAAAAACACCTGGGACCTATGAATGAAGCATATGAATCAGTGGTGGGATTCAAAATTGTTTACTACCAGTTCTGTGGGCGTAGCATGGCTTGGTAGGTGTGGCATGGCTTGGTGGGTGTGGCATGACTTGGTGGGCATGGCATGACCTGGTGGGCGTGGCAGGGGAAGGATACTATAAAATCTCTATTCCCTCCCCACTCCAGGGGAAGGATACTGCAAAATCCCCATTTCCTCCCGATCAGCTGGGACTCGGGAGGCAGAGAATAGATAGAGACAGGGCCAGTCAGAGGTGGTATTTACTGGTTCTCCGAACTACTCAAAATTTCTGCTACCAGTTCTCCAGAACTGGTTAGAGCCTGCTGAATACCACCTCTGATATGAGGTGTATCATGTACCAATAATTAAGAATTGGTGGGAATATAGAGTTGAAAAAGTAGTTGAAAATGAGATTAAAATAATATGGGTTTTTTGAATGCAGACTGATAAGGTTTTCGCTCTTAACACACCAGATATAACTGTGGTTGAAAAGAAGAAAGTGTGGATAATTAATGTGGCAATATTAGAGAGTAGTGGAATAGAAGATAAAGAATTGAAGAAGATCACGAAGTATCAATATCTGAAAGTTGAAGTTGAAAGATTATAACATAAACCAACCATAAGCCCAGTGGTTATCAGCAAAGGGGGTAGCATACCAGAAAATCTTAAATACCACTTAGAAAATTTGCGCATTTGGCATCACAGTCCTGGGTTCTTGGGAAGAAGTCTATACCAATGAAGACCAACACCAGCTAAAGAACTAACAGATGTGATTTCACATTGTTGTGCATATAGTAATTATAAATATCAGATTAGTATTTATTTTCCCATCCATGAATGATAGACCTCTCTCCTATATTCTTTTCTTTTTCCATTTAATTTTTAGAATCTAACGTAAACAGGAGTTACATTGTGATTATCTTACAGTATATTGTGATAACTTCTATTCTTCACCTACTTTGTGGAAAGCAATAAAATATTATAAATGCACAGACACAGACACATAGAAAGATACACACACACACACACACACACACACACACACAGATGCACGCGCACTTATTTGGAAACCAAAATCAGGATGTACATGCTACACTAATTATAAAGACCACAATTAGTTTAAATCTAGTGCAACTAATTACTTCAGTAGGATCAGAATACCAAGAATAGGGGAAAGCTAAATAATTTAATAGGTATACCAGATTACAGTACCCCATACTGTCCTTTCCATAAAAGGACATTTTATAAATTGCAACTATAATTGAAGTTTCTTGGAAGTTTTACTGCTACCATTAAAGGATTAAGATTTAACTTTGTCTGAATCATAGGAAAACACAGGGTAGTAATTCAATTCAAGCATGGGCACACAATTTGGGCTTCTGGGTAAACTGCTGAGATTCTGTGTGGACATGACAAGATAGAAATATTATACTGTGATAATCAATCAATCTGCAAGCAAGCCACCAAGCCTGCTCTTTAGTTGCTGCTAATTTTGATAAGTAAATTAAAAAGGAATCAACAGTTTCAAGGAGAGACTACGGGAATCCATGTCAAACACATTCTAATGGAAAGAGCTAATAAATAACCCTTTTAGAGAATTTCCCTGCCGGCTCCAGGAAGAAAACCAGCAGAGATTTTTGCAATAATTTCAGAGAACTAGAAATTGACAGGTACAAATGTATAGCTATATAAATGTATAGCTGTATAAATAGCTGTAGAGTACAGGTAGATGATGTAGAGGTAGATGTAGATTTATATTGTAGATGTAGAGTTGATGGAAATGCATCAATCCAACAATCTGCTTAGTGCAGATGGCACTCAGGAGGAGAAATACAGAGAAATACATGTGAAAAAAATATTATCTTTCATTTCACTGAAAGACAAAGTTCTAAATAAAAAGTTTATGTTTAGAGTTCTCCTCTCCTTCAAAAGCTTAAAGAGAATTGCATAGCATCCTATCTTTAATGCACAGCATTATATTCACGCAGACTTTAGATTAGGGCAAATAGCTGATTGCTGCAAGTACTGTTTTAAAACCCAAGACCAAAATCTGAGAGAAACAAAATCAAAATTTTTGATAGAGGATATTTTTTTGCCTAATGCCTTCCATGTCTTTAGGCTTGTGAGTTGACATTGAGCATACAATGTAATCAATGAAGTTGGTGGCACTTTTGGCCAGGTTAAGTTGTTCCCTACTGCATAATTATTATCATCCTTGTGATAATCACGGTGATAATTTTCCAATTATAGACTAATCAACCCTTTTTTAATTTGTTAGGATTCATTGAGGTCAGTTTTATAGGTTCCTTATGAAACCACTAGCAGAATGGCAAATTATTGTCAAATGTTTTAATTATTCCAGTTAGTGAACAATGTGCATCAACAAGTACTTTTTTTAGAATTAAAGTTTACATTAAAGGCCCTTTTTAAGGTAAGAAAAGAGTCATCTGGAAAAACGAATTTTATGATCCAATGTTAGTGACTTTTATAGATCTATCTCCATTCATTGTAATCCTATATAGTTGCACTAACCAGAGAGTAGCGTCATAAAATCACAGAGCATGAAGCAACCTTAGAGGTCATCTAGCTCCTTACCCTTATTTTGTTGACTGCTCTCTTCTCCACTGCTGAGTTAAAGGGCCAAAAATTACAGTGGTGTAAAATGTACTTCCCCCTTTAATCAATCCTACTGTCATTGCATTTGTTCTGAGACACTGCCAAATTGTTGTGTTCTTCTGGAAATTCTCAGTTATGGAAGGCTGCTTAGTGGTTGAACTGTAACTCCCATCATTTCTCACCGTGGTCTGGGGGAAACCTTTGAAACAGTGTTCTCTGCCCATCTGTACTTCAAAAGAGCTAATAGCGTCTTGGGCCAATGCAAGCCAATCTACCGGAGGAATTGAAAATAGCAGCAGTGCATGCTACTTAGTGGAGCATTTGCATTTTGTGACACACAACACTTATCTTTCGGGCACAAAACTCAAATGTGATACGTTTGTGCCCTCCATGCAGGGCATGGAGTGAGCTGAGAGCAGGGGTGAAATCAATTTACCTTTCCTTACCGGTTCAGTAGCAACGTGAGTGTGCTCGCAAGCACCACGTCCACTCATGTGCAGGACCTTCCGCGCATGCACAGAGCATCAAAACAGAACAAGCCTGCTACTGATCACGCCTGCAAAGGTAAGTAGAACAGCGAGGAGTGGAATCCGCTGTGCCAGGCGATTTAGATTTAGAAAGCAGGAAATCTGACGATTCTAGCTAATATAAATCATGCGTCACAGCTGATCATTGGAAATACCAGTTCGCCCAAACCAGTAGCACTTTTTTTTTACTACCGGTTCAAGTGAGCCAGTCTGAACCAGTAGCATTTCATCCCGGCTGAGAGATACCAAAAATAACAATGGAAATTAAATGTATTCATTGGTTTCCTCCACTAACAATAATACATACTGTTTATATTTCTCATTCATTGTTTCTGATTAAGAAGTTAAAAATATTCCTATTTCTGGAGGTTATCACCCTCACACATGCTATTTTGCATTCCTCTCTACATGCTTCTTCTTCCATGCTCTTTATATTAACATCTGATCACTAAACAGGATAGAAAGTAGATACAAATCAGATTATTAAATTTGCTTGAATATTAAACTTTTCACCAATGTTTATCTGGGTTGGGAAAATTATTTTTTTCCATGTGACCAATGGCATGTAATTAAAAACAACAAATAATAGTCACATTCCCTAAGAGTATAATTATGCTCATATGAGAGAAGCTGTAATTGAAAGACAGAAGATGTTTCATTCTATATTAAAGAAGAATTTCCTTCAATGGGTTTCCTGCAGCTCATTAGCTATTCCCTGGATGGTTCTCATAAGTAATTAGATGTTAACAGGATTTGCAACAGATCACAGCAATCTCAGTGGGTGCCAATAGGATTCACTCCCTCTGGCCTTATGAGTGCAGCAACATGGATAATACCCGCGCTGGGAGTTAAAAGGGACCATTACTGAGCCCTTTTAAATGAGTTACATTAATGCACTTAAGCTAAATGCTTCTGTATGTGATTAAATATTAACATCTGCAAAATATGAAATCGTGATATGCAATCAAGGTTTGTTGTTTTAATTTTTCCCAACATCGGGGCTTCTGGCTTTCCTCAGCTGCAAACGAAAATGTTCAGTAAATAGAATGTATTAAATTGTCAGGACTTAAACGGAACATCTTGGCCGATTGTTTTTTAGTTAGAGCAAAAGAGAAAAGGCGTAGGGAAATGGAGCAGAGGGAGGAACGGTTGCATTTTTAGAATTCCTTTACTGATATCTAGGATCAATGCTTTAATAAAAGATGTTGACCACGGTGATGAAGTAGTTTTTTTAATTCATATAAAGCAGTGGTGGAATCACTTGGCCAGTCAATTAATAAAGTTTCTCTAAATAATGGGGAACTTTGTTTAATGATTTTACTAATCCCTCACTATAATGGCCTGATTAGGATGACTTGAAAATTTCATGCTACGAACTGGAGGTAGGTCTCAATTCAATAGGGCACATAAGCATATCTCTGTGAGATTCTATGAAACATGCATCTATGCTGAATATAATCTTAAGTGATCCTCTAGCTCAGTGGTCCCCAACCTTTCTGCCACCAGGCACTAGTTTTGTAGAAAACAATTCTTCCACCGATCCAGGGGAGGGGTTGTGCACAAAGTAGATCCTGCGCATGCACAGATGAAGCTCCGCTCACTCACCCGTTGTTTGTGCAGCTCAGTTCCTAACAGGTGATGGACCAGTTCTGATCTACAGCCTAAGGTTTGGGGACCCCTGCTCTAACTTACTTCACATCTCCTGGGATAAATTTATTGGTGCACATATACAAGCAGTGAAATAAGCAAGAGCCAGTTTGGTTCAATGGTTAGGGCAACAGGCTTGAAAGTATTATTACCTTTAATTATTACAATGCAGATTATTTGGTAATTTTGTAAATTAGTATTACTATTTGCTAATAATTTATAGCATCAGTAGTTTTTAAAATCTTTTTTAAAATATTGCAATTGCTTTAAATTTGCTAGGTAATTCAAGGATTTATTTCAATATATAAATGTGTGATATTCTCTTCCAATTCTTTTTCTCTGCAATCGTATTCGTATTTGCTCAGAAGTAAGCCACGTTAATAGTAACTTTTATTTAGTGTGTGCATGTAACTGAGAACAGTATGAGTAAATTAACTCAATAACGATTTATTCCCAGGCCCAGTAATTCATTGTACTTTATCTCTGAGAAGAAATGCAAATGATTGTAATTATTATGTTTTAATACTTATTACCGTACTAACAAGCTTATAAATAAGGCTATTCCACTGAACTAAGACTGAATCAGTAGATAAATTCAATTCCCACAATTCCTCAGTCAACAATGCTGGCTGGGGAATTCCAGGAGTTGAAATCCACAATTCTTAAAGTTCACAAGGTTGGACTCCCCTGAAATTGATAAAACTGAGACAGATAAAATATGTTGTGCTCAATGATGCCATATCCCAAATTTATTCCTGGCCACCTTAGAAGATGTGAAAGAAAATCAAGCAGATTGCTGAAATTTATGTTACAGAAGGCAGAAACAGAATTGAGATATCCGTAACTGTAACAGAAGCAAAATGTTGAATTCTTTGTTCAGGATGATTTATTGCACTGTAATTCTGTGTCTTCTCCTGGCTGGAAATGATGCTCCAACCCACCCAAAGGATATCAAATCAGAGCAAGCAAATTAGTAGGAAGGTTATTTCAGAAGGTAAAATCTCTTATTGATCAAACCATCTCAACCTTATGAAAGGAAGGGAATAAAATTAGTGGTTCTAAAGTCTGTTTGTTAAAATTGTACTTTGCTAAAATCAAAACATAACCACAGTAAAATTGCTTAGTCAGCCTTAATAATTTTAGATTTATCTTGCCTCTTAGATGCAGGATAAGTATCCGACTGGGCTTATTATCCAAGGAGGTCTTATTTTCAAGGAAACAGGGTAGTAAAATATCAGCATCAAGGGACAGCAATGGTAAATTAAAAGGTATTAGACTTTTTGAAATGTTATCAAAGAGAAAATGAGAAAACAGCAAAAGTCTGATGACTGTTAATCAGAAAAGAGATCCAATAGTTGTGGTGTCATCACTAAAAAGACTTGTTTATTGTTCCAGTCTGAAAATCTCACACAGTACTAAGCAAGGATATGATTTGGTCTTGGGCTAATATATACTTTGACCTGGCTACTGTAGTTAGACAGCTATCATTGTGACTCGACATAATTTGGTAACCCATACAAAGCTGGCAAATTTAACAAACCATGATTAAACAACCCATGGATTGGTATACCAGGTGGATCCAGTCATAGAATTCATGTTTCTTGATGATTTCAAGTTAACAAGGATTAAATATATAAACCACATATGGAATAAAATGGTTGACATGGAAACAAGCAACTTCTGAGTTTAATAGATAGGATGGTTTTCTGCATCCCATCAAACTAGTACTCAAAAGGATCTAACACAACCCATTGAGGATTGGAAATGAACTCTTTAGTGTTGTTATTCTATAATCTTCATCTTGATTAACGTTTAGGTTGCTAAACTTCATCTCCCTGTTAACTACTATGCATCCTATTACAGCCATTGTTCCTAGATTGGGCAATAGGCGAAGTTCAGTATCTCCTCAAAATTGCAGATTACACCTATGCCTATGGATTCTTAAAATGCATTTTGTTGATTTCAATGAGCCTTATTACTAGGTAATATGCACTGGGTTGCAATCTTAAGAATCAGAAGCAACAGTAGCTGTGCATCACATATGCCTATTTTAAATTTAGATTTTGGAAATACGCAGGACTTAAAGTTGCATTCTCTTATAGGCAGCTTTCTATGAACTTTACACACACACACACACACACATACACACACACACACACACTGTGGTTAGACAGGCCACCAGATTTGATGAATAGGAAAGAAATATTTCCACAAAGTATCACAATTTAGAGCATTTATATCACACCTTTTCTCTGACTTGAGAGTCTTCCCTAATTATATCCTCATACAATTACCGTCTATCCCCATATAATTTTCACAGGTACCACCCTGTGAAAAGGGTTGGACTGAGCAAGAATGACTGATGCAGTCACCCAGTGAGGCTTATGGTCAAGTGAAAACTGGGTCCAAGACCAGCACTTGAAGCCCTAGAATAGAGGACTGTTTACCACAACATGGAGAAGGGTATTCCATACTCATCATTCCCACCCCACTGGTCCCTGGGTATAATCCTCTGCTAGTTTATTTTCTTCTCTCTTCTTTTGATTACCATTTCGCTCATTTTTCTTTGAGAATAATCATCTGGCAAAAGAGAAGGAGGAAGAAGAGGAGTTCAGCGGGAAGGAATACAAGCAACAGCATGTGAGATAATTGCACAACAGGATTTGGTTCAGCTCTCCTCTCTGCAGCTTCCTTAAGTTCCCTCAGCTCAATTCCTTCAATTGATCCTAGATATAGGACATATAAAGCAGCAGGGGGCAGAAGATCCTAATTCTCCAGGATTGATTTTCACAAAGGTAATTGGTTCATCCTGTTTACATATAGGTCCTTATCTGGTTGTTGTTGTTGTTGTTGTTGTTGTTGTTAACTTTACTGTTTTAATTCTTATTGTTAAATATTGTAACGTTTTTTATGTCTTTGTTGTTTTGCATTGTGCTTTCATGTTGCTGTAAGCTGCCCAGAGTCATATTGGATGGATGGTGTATAAATGTAATAAATAAATAAATGGACACAAGTAAGTCAATCATCATCATCTAAGCAAATATAATTAAAATTAAATAAACTTTTTCCCATTTCTTTTAAGCCTAAGAATTTCTGAGAGGTGAAATAAAGGAGAAAAAAGAATTAAGCTACAGTCCAGTGCTCAGCTATCTGAAAATAAATGTAATGGAACTCAGTAAAGATTACATCTAAGTAATGGATTCCAATGTAAGTTCCTTTCTGCTTTGTGTACACTTTGTATACATATCACAAAGTTCCCCAAAATAATTCATGGCTGTTCGGATAATCACCATTTTTACAGTGTAGGTTTTATTAGTAACACACGTTCAGTTCTGTCATTTATGATAAATAATGTTTAGCGATGTTCGCTTCCATCAGTGAAATAAAGTGTCTAATAGTACATGAGAATTAGCTCATTTTCTTTGCACATTTTATGTAATGTGCTTTTTAACTTACATGCCTGATTAAAAATTTAAACATTATCACCATCAGTGTTAAAATATCCTGCCAGCGAAGCTATAATTATGCTTATTCTATCTGCTCCAAGCAGAAACTGACATTTCTGGGGCAGTATTTGGCTGAAGGAATTATCTAAAAACTACTTTTTATCCTCACATTGACAAAAAAAGCAAAATAGGCAAACCCCTATTGAATTTACACAAAAGCAAAAAGGGATGTAGATTTTTTTTCACTGATATACTTTAAAAATATTATTTTGTATAATTCCTTTTTTCCCATTTTTTCTTAAACAACTTTATTAAATTTCAATAAAAATTAAAATAGAAAACAAAAAAGGAAGAGAGGAATTCAAAATGGTGTATTTATATTGTGTAATTTTGTGTGTGAGAGAAAGAGAGAGGGGATTTCAAACTTTTCTCAGTACAGATACAATTTTATAATCAGATAATGTCTTATTTTAAGTTAAATATAACATAACCAATGTTTAACTCTAGGTTTAATAAAGTATACAATATTTCCAATATTCCAATCACTGGATTATTTCAAAAATCCAATCAATAATCCAAAATACTTATCTATCATTACCAAACTAAGATTTAAAATGATCTGTAATTTAATAATAAACATAAACAAAATCTTAAAATAATCATAACATTCTATTTCAAAACTTCCATCAGTTCATTTTTTCCAGATCCACTTTTTTGTTAGTAGTTTTTACATTTGTTTTATCTCTGTCCATTGTATTACTTCCCAAATATATTCCTTAAGAAATCCCATATTTCTCCCAGTCTATTCATTCATCATAACAAAAAAATGCTAATCTCAATTACACATCCATCTTTACATTCTTATATAAATCTTATTAAAATGCCTTTCGCCGTACTGTTCATTGTACTGATACATTTTTTAAAACATTGTTTTGTATAATCTTGAACAATTAAAAAGTATAAGGATTTACTGCCTGAATCAAACCAGGAACCCTTTCAAGCCTTCTGTGCTTTTCCCAAACACTAATCAAATGCCTGTGTTTGGAAAGGCATCACAAACCATAGGTCCAAAAGACAATGGTTACCCATCAACTCAACATCTGGCTTACAAAGGGATATTGTAACCTTCTTTAACTCAGAGCCATCCAGCTGTATTGCACTGCAAATCATCCCTTGCAGGCAGTAATACCTATCTGGAAGTCAGGCATTGAGACTTTTTGTATCAAAACAAATGGAGAGACACAGATTATGGAGGACTGCTATGCTGTTTTGATAGCTGGGGATTCCATGCTAATTACCTAGAGAATCTAATTATCAACTAAGCTAGTTATCATCCCTACAAGTCTTCATGCAGGGTTAAGGCGCACTAATGTAGAAAAATATAGAAAAGTTATGAACTGGAAAACATAGCTGTATGACAAATGTTTCAAATTTATCCATTTGAAGTTCTATTGTCTAAACCTAAGTTATCTTCTTTAAGATTGTATTATTCTATCGCAACTTAAAGGACCATCAGTTCTCAAGCACATGATTTTACTTATTCTACTAGTGAAATGGTGGCCTTCCTCCAGCAATTATAAAGGTAAGCATTAAAGATGTAGCGCTATTATTTCAGAATAAATATATGTTGTGCATGGATTTATCCTAAACCTAGCAGCATCTAGACTGCCAGCTAGTATGTGACAGAAAAATATATATGTTGTATTAAAAGATTTCTACAGATTGGCAGTTGTTTATTGGACATAATTGAGGATTGAGGTATTGATCTTCAAAGCCTTCAAGGGCTTAAGATCTGATTATCTGTGAAATAGTTTCTATCCCTTTATGAACCTAAAAAGTCTTCAAGAACTTCAAAATAAGTTCTTCTGAAGAGCATCCTACAGTCAAATGCTTGTCTATCTAGCACTAGGAGAAAGTCTTCTCTCTGTAAAGTGCCATCACAATTGTAAAGGGGCATTTTTCTCAATAGATTTTAACTGTTTGTTAATGTAATATTAGTAGTGTTTCATTTTTAATTTCTTTTCTGTTCTTATAAATTTTGCTCACTGCCTTGAATATGATCTGATGGCAGGAAACTGGCCACTGACTATAAAAGTTGGGATTGCTTGGGATTGGAAGTCCATAATACAGAGAGTCTTTGTATAATGATTGCTTCGTTTAGCGACTGTTGAGTTACAACGATGACAAAAGCATAATTTAGGAGTCAGTCCTTGCATTTACAACCTTTGCAGGCTTGTAAAGTCCAGGAAAGTTGAAAACAGTTTGTAAAAGTGTGATACTTTGCTTAATGATCAAGTTGCCAGTCCCAGTTGTAGTCACTAAACGGGGAATACCTGCAACTGAAAAGCTAATCACATCAAAGATAGGCTACACTTTTCATGGACCAAAGAAAAGAAAGATGGTTTAAAAAAAACCAAGATTATTGATAAAAGCACAGTGTGCTCTTCAGTAAAGAGTGTATGATAATGAGGATATAGAGCAAATACATATTTCTAATGAAAACTGTGTGCACACGTGTGTGTCTCAATTATTCCACTGATTAATTCTCAGAAAATCTATAAATTTATCGAGTCATGGTTACCCATGGACCGTGAGAAATCACTTTCCTTTCATGGCTAAACCAAGACTCATTTTTCACAGCTTCTAAAATAAATATTCTATAGAACATTAGACAACAATCTAGCTCCTTTGTTACATATCCTCTCATATCGTCCACAGCACATTTTAGCTTAGAGAATACACTTAGGAGGGAAAGGCTGTATAGTTCAGTAAACACATTTCAATAAAGTAATTTAGCTCATTAAAATCAGGCCATTACCGTAAATCAAAATCTTCATCGGGATTGAAGAGTGTATGCAGTTGTTTGTTTGAATAGTTAAGCTAGACAAGTCAATTCTCCTGAAGGTCAAAAACACCATTACTTCCACATTTTGTTAAAACAGCCTGGATCATTTGATAATATCATATTATCTCAACCTGATCAAATAACTTCATCCTCCCTTGCCTTCCCCATCTCTGGCTGATCATGTTAGGAAGCTATCTCAGATGAAATATATTGGAGATTTTTTTTTTTAAATTGCATAAAGCGATCTCAAACTGAGTGGGATTTTTGCTGGTTTGCAGAAATGTTTTATTTTGTTTTTCCAATAAATGCCCCTAACCATATTTTTGAAGTTTCATTTCTTTAATTCCATGTTAAGGATATGAACTGTTCCTTGTTTTCATAGGTTCCATTTAGGCAAATGTCGGGAGAAAAGAAGAATATTTTCTTTCCCTTTTAAGCAGTTCTTGCTTGCTTGTCCCATATTAGATGCATGAAAGAATTCATGAAAAAATAATTTTGTTGCCATTATAGCTAAGGAGAGAGGGAGGGAGGGAATTATGGAGGGAAGGAGAGGGGGAGAATGAGAGAGGGAGGGAGAGGGAGGGAGGGAGGGAGGGAGGGGGGATGGATGGAGGGAGGGAGGGAGGGAGGGAGGGAGGGAGGGAGAGGAAGAATGTGTGTCCATGGAAGATAACTACTGGATCTGGATGGCCGAATCATTTAAATAAATAATAAAATAAATGTCTGAAGGTCTGATGAGTTTTATTTAGCTCATCCTTCTCTATCTTCCTTATCTATCTTCAGATACTTTTACAAACTATGCTACTGTGGTTCTCTAGCTCTGCTATTCAGGAAGAGGCACCTCAACTGCAAGCAGGCATCTTCATACTAATCAAGCTCTATGGCTTAGCAGCATCACACCCAAACTGGGTTTCAATATCAAATGTCCTCAAAATGTTTCTATTTAGGCAAATCCATTCATCATTCTCCAATCAATAGAGAATAGCTACTGGCACTGCCTGCCAGACCCTGAATTTATTTCTCCTCTGTAGGCATGTTGCTTTGCTCATGCATTAATCCACTGCAATGTCCCTAAATAAAAATCAGCATAACAAGAGCATTTAAGAAGGACCCTGCTAAATCCTGTGGCGTCTCATCAGATCCTATAAAACTTCTGCTGGATCAGGCCAAAGGCTCATGTGGTCCAACTTTCTGGGTCTTTTACTGGGCATTCAGAAAGCTCACAAACATAGAAGAACAATTGTGATGTTGCTTTCTAGCAGCCCATAAACCAGCAGAATGCCCAGTCCTTTATAAATTGGTTGCCTCGTTTAAGATCAGCCAAGGAACTGCCATCTATTAGGGTTTAATTCTGTCTTCTGGAAAGAATCTTGACTTACAATCATTTGTTTAGTGACTGTTCCAAATTATGAGACACTCAAAAGAAATGACTTATGACTGGCCCTCACCAGGATCCCTATGGTCATCTGGTCAAAATTCATGCACATGATAAGCAGCATGTATTTACAATGGTGGCTGTATCCTGGGGTGATGTAATGGCCATTTGGGAGCTTTCCAGCCAGCTTCCAAAAAGCAAGTCAATGGGGGAAGTCAGATTCACTTAATGACCGCATGTTTCCCTTAACTGCAGTGATTTGTTTAACAACTGTGGCAAAAAATGTAATAAAATAAAGCACAACTCATTTAACAACTGTATTGCTTAGCAATAGAAATTTTGGATTCAATTGTGGTCCTGAGTCAAGGATTACCTGTACTTGTTATCATATCTTTTTTTCTGAATCTGCTTTCACTCCCAAATTAAAAAAGCAGCAGTTACTCTAGTTGTTTGGAGTCAGCTTTTTTGCACCAGGGCTTTCTTTGATATTTTAATTCGGTCACAAATACGTGACTAGTCTACAATATAAACTATTAATATAAGCCATTAATGGTCCTTCAGTCTTGTTTTCACATTTATAATAGGACTTTGCTTCACTCACTGGCTATTGGAGAAGAGGAAGGGACTGATTGTAAACTGCTCAAAAATGATGGACATTAGAAATGATGGATCAATTTCCATCTGGGTTTGAAACAACCAGAAGCTTGTCCCCAAATTGGACATTGCTTGTCTGTATTTGTTGGGTTAGTTTAAACAAACTTGCTCCTTGTCCGGGCTATTTTAGCCCAGCAAATTTGGCTCAAGGGGGGAAGGGGGTGCAAAATGACATACTTCCTGAAAAGCTGAATTCACAAAGAGGAGCGAAATAAGCCATTTACATTCAGAATGATCTAGGCGGGTGCCCCAAAGCTGTGTACCTGGCAATAGGCATTAACACCACCACCCCCCCGAAGATGTGCTAATCCAGGGTTCCTTTCACACATCACTGAGGCTTAGCCAGGAACTGAACAGCTTCATCAATTGCCTAGCAGAATCCCACCAAGGTTTACTCATGCTAATGGCGTTATAGGCACTTCTTCCTCTGCCAAAAGTCAGTGACTGCTTATCACACAAATCGGGGTATGATTCAGAAACAATGGGAACTGTACTGACCCCACTGTGAATGCCATCACTCCAACTCTTCATTGTCCAATTATATCTTGTTGTCATGGTTCAAATCTGGAGAAGTTGTCCAGTTCAGAGTTCAATAATATGCAAGTTTCTCGATTCATTTCAGTGAGGGTTGTATGAAGCAGATCTTGCTGGAATAAGAAGATAAATTTGTTTCCCGCACATGCTAAAGTATTGCTATTATAACTGCTTCCCTGATGCAAAGATTGGGACAAAAAAAATTCCCTTATGCCCTCCCCTCCCCGAATCTTGAGATGAAGTGACCTATAAATCCAATTATCCATCCTCCATTCACATCGGAATAATTTTTATAGCTCAGAATATGCTTAAGGCAGGATTTCTTAGCCATTGTTTATTGAATAAATCATAATTAGCTAGGTGCGCACAACAGGCTAAGTCAAAGACCATGCTTTACAAATCACAATTGCTGGATTTAAACAACATTTTAAGCCAGAGCATTGATTAATTTTGTTATATATTATATGTGAGCCAATCAATATGCATTATGTATGTGTTTGTCTTTTGGGGGGGATGTGTTTCCTAGTCTAAAATGTTGTTCTTGAAGTTTGGACAAAATTATCTATCTTATATTATTGGAAATTACAGTATAGACATGACTTCTAGATCTCTTTGAAACATTGAACCTTCAGTCAAGATCTATTAATTAGCTCAACTACTATGAACTTGGGAGTCAATATTTTGGAGTCTTGTCTAGAAAATGACCATTATCTGGACCAGCCTCAGAAGGCAGCTATTTACAGTTTCAGTCCGGTACAATTTTAAACTATATTTGACAATTAAAGTACCAAATGAAGCATCAACATGGATAACTGTTGTAGGCATTTTGGATCAGATGAAAACAAGATGTTAGTTCCTTGTCTAGGATGGGACACACTTGCCGGTTAGTGCAGGACTATTTAGCAAGCTTTCAACAGCAGGCAATGCACTGGAGACCAGTAAGTTCCCAGGGCATAGAGGACAATAAGCTTGGGCATGCACATAGAGACAGATGGCAGATTTGCAATAAACCCTCTGGATACAGCTGTCCCAGGATTGACAGCCTGGTTCTAGGTGCAGATGATCTTAGCCAATGAGAAAATTCTGGCAAGGCTCTCCAAAGCAGATGTGCCAAAGTTTTCAAAAGACCAAATTGCCCACTAGGAAATAGCAGGGAAAAAGGCAGGGCAGGAGTAAGGATGTGACCAACTATTACAGGATGTGTGCTTTGCCAGAGGAAAGATATGTAATAACAGGTGCTCAAAGTTGCCAGAAGGACACGTAGAAAGCATGGGGTCTGACGTGAAGCCCTAAATATAGTACAGGTCCTCGAATTCAAGTCATCAGATAGATATCCAATCTGACATCACTAGGCACCGGCTAAAAGTTCTATTTTAGGGCAAGATACTGAGGGGTGGGGCCTGTCTCCAGGGGTAAGAGTCCAGGCATCTCCCTTACAATAGGAAAAGATGCAACCAAAACAGGCAGCAATTGCAGGCCTTTGTGATAGGGTCATCTTGTCAGGGCCACCCTTGAAGAGACCCTGTGCAAAGAGCCATTTGGTAACTCTGCCAGCCTGTGCATTCTGGCAAATGAAACCTAGTGGCAGTAGTGACAGCCAGTCACAAATATACATTCTCATAGACACCATTAACATTTATCTGTTGGCTTCTAGCATTTATTACAATCTGCCTGAAAAATGTAGAAAACACAATTGGAATCGCTTTCCCCGCATCCCCATCTTATTTTGCAACAATCCTATCCTTCCTCCTTCCCATCCTCCCTTCTCTACCTTCTTCTTTCCTCCTCTCCTTCCTCTATTTTTCTTCCCCTCCCTCTCCCCCACTCCTCCTCTCTTCTTCTCCTTCTTGCCCTTTCTCCTACTCTCATTTCCCTTCCCTTGCTTCCTCTCCTTTACCCTTTCTTCTTTTCCCTCCTCTTCCTTCCTCCTTCCATTGTTGCTCTTGCTTATTTTCTTCCTCTGATGGATTTTCAGGGTGGCATTCCAGCGATCCCGGCTTTATATTTACATAAAAATAATTTTCCTCTTCCACATTTTGTTCCCCTATCATAAGTCCACTTGTATCATTTTTAAGTTGTATATTTGTATCTTAATACTTTTCTGTTTTTCCTCCCCACCCACCCCTTGGTTTAATAATATGTCATCTGGGTTGCTTATTCTGTAATCTTCCCAGAAAAGCAATGTTGAAGCCAGATTAAGCTAGCTAGAGGTCATTGAATTGTTGTGATTGTATTTTATGTCTGTCCATCTACATGCATTCAATGTAGATCCTGTCTTTCTTCTAAAAGCGCAAGGCGATATGAAATGATATCTTCTAATCTTAGGCTCGGAGCAGCAATCCTGTAGCTTGTTCACACAACTCAGTAAACTCACAGCCTCACTTATTACACTGCAAGACTACTACATGAGGCAGGAAATTGGTTAACCAAACACACCCATTTCAAGCCTTTTTCAACTCCTCCATACAGAGAACCTATAAAGAGGCTCTATTTTCACAAGACCTCAGGAACCCTAGGATATTATCTTTGTTATGAATGAAGAAAGGCCTAGTTAACATTCCAGTCAATTGTTTTATCTCAAATATATCCAGCTCCTTGAGCAAATTTGACTTCTTTGACTTGTTGACTAGATCATCAGACTTGTTTTTTCTGTTTGCACAACATGCCATTCTTCCCAAACTCCTCTGTGACATAGTCAAGTTTATCTTGTCAATAGGTTCCTTTGGACCAATCACTATTTCTCAATCCAATATGCAGGACCTGTTCTAGGGTTGAATGGGGACTTAATACTGCATCTCCTTGGTTCCAGCTCAACAGCTTAATCATATTGACTCCCATTGAAATTCTTATCGGGGCATAGAAGAAATTAAAATAGGCTATCTTCAGCTATCCAATGTTTCTTGGAGAGGTAGGTGGATGGAAGTCCCGTTGCAAGTATCACCAGCAGTTCCACGTCAAGTCTTGACATTAAGCTTCTTGAATAACCATGATTATCTCAGCTTTCCACAACCTGACTCCTTCCCAATGTGATTGGCTCCATATCCCATAATTCCAAACCATCAAGCTCATGCTTCCTATGGAGTAAAGGAACTGTGAGCCACTATATTTGAAGAATGCTAAGTAGAGGGAAACCAGGCCAGAAGGATATTTGTTGAGTCTAAAGATTTTACAGCAGTAGCCTTCTTTGTGAAGATTGGCAAAACATCACTCCACCTGATTATAGACCATGTGATCTATAATGGTGGTCTATATGTGGTCTATAATAATAGGATCAATCCTTTAACTGCAGCTCTGGTTGGGAGAAAACACTGCATCTGTACATTGACCATGTGTATTCCCACCCCACCCCCTGTGGTGACTACAGAGTGAATCGTTATCTAAATGAATGTTTAACAAAGCAATAAACCTGTTTGAGAAATACATTGATTGTATTGTAAGGTTATGCTTTGAGTCTGTCTATACTAGAAGAAAGGATCCTAGTCATTAGGTTTATATACAGTGTGAAACACCAGGCTGCATAACAATTTATGCAATTAGTAGCCTTAATTTTCATGAAGAACTGCCGGCTAGTATACAGTATATTACTATAGATTTTGTTCACTTACAATAGTTCCCAGTCAGCAAAAATAATTTCGGCTCTATAGCAGCATAATGAAATAATTATATGTAAGGGAGGACTTCTGATCTTTTTAATTATTCTATTCCTCTTTTTTAAAGGAGCTATTTGAAAATGCACTCTCATAATTGATTGCTATAAATCAGTCAAAAGCATTCTAAGGATCATAAATATTCTAACTTTTAAAAGACAAAGAAATGCTAAATATTCAATGAAATCCTTCAACTTTCAGAAAATTTAATCTAGGGTAAAAGGATAGAGTGCTCTTTTGAAAATAAAAAGTAAATTTGTTGTCCCGTGAAAAATGAAATATCCTGAATGTCAGTAACAGAAATGGAATTAACAAGAGATCCTTTTATTGTTTTTTAAGGTCATTAGGCTGTGAATTCTATAATTATGGAAATTGTCAGTCCAGTTCTGTAGAATGTTTGCTCCCATCCATAAGGTATTGAAATGTTCAATCAGTCTCTCTCTCGTGGGAAAGTTAGGTCATAACTGTAAGTGTACCAGCAAAATTGAATTAAGCAAAGAGATTTCATTAGTATTTATAGCCAGAAGGCATCTGTAAAAGTACAGGGCAAAGAAGTTATGTAGAAGTCAAAAGAGAAAAATGGGTTTCTGGTGACAAAGGCAAATCTGAAAGAGATATAAATGTATAGTGAATAAAGGCTATTGAACGCTGTTCGGAAGAAGGAGTTGCAAAGATGTCAAATATTGATTTTCTTGAGTATGCCATTGGACTACATATGTAATTGTTTGGATTTGCTGTCTTCTTGATACAACAATATTTGTTGTCAAAGGTTAAAAAGCAAGATACAAAATGACTCCAAAAGTCAGGGACGTGCCAGAGAATTATAATAATTTTATCACTAAGATTCCAGAAAGGGAAATGTATTCTTTTCTCTTGTAATTATGTATTTCCAGAAAACCTAAAGCGTGAAATTTGATTTTGTAAAAAGTGAACTCGCATTCTAAAGATCATGGGAGCAGCTGTAGTGTGACCTTGATATTGAGGGAAATAGACTATATTGATTCAAATGTCAATACAAACCCAACAGATTCTACCCTCACCCTATTGTGGCAGGATGAGTACACAAACTATGTTGTGGTTTGGACTTTGGTTTGCACAACAGAATAAGACTTAAACTATACAAAATGATTCACAGGTTTTCGATTGGATGTTATTACCTATTATCTTTCTAGTATTGATCCATTGTTACATTCATGTTAAGAAATTTCATTATGGTTCATATAAAGAGTACAAATTCTATATTTTAAAAAATCCATATCTTTGAAATAAAAAGCACAGGGTTTAATGTCTTTATGTGGCTCTGGGTGCACATCTCTGTTTATAGACATAGACACAAACAACAGTCTAGAATTCATTTCAACATTTCTACTGGTTGCATTAAGAATGATTGGATTCATACATCACATTAAGCCAATGCATCGTTTGCTTGGTTTGGAGTGAGCTTATTATATGGATTCAATATTTGTCATTTGAAAGCTATGTATATAGTATAATATATACACCTTGCCATGAATCTTATAAAAAAAATAGCTTAATGCTGTGTGTGAATCCACATACTGGCTGGAACCACATATCATTCATTCAGTTATTCTTTCAGCTATTCACTCATTCACTATGTATACGGTCTCCCACATGACATCTGATTTTGTATAATGAACAACAAATTGAAATAATTCCCCCCCAAACACCATCATATCTCAGGCGGCATATATATTTCCATCAATAGCTCCAAAATAGACTCACTTATATTTCATACATGAATATCTGGGGGAAGCTGGGGGAAATCCAAGTTCTAAATATCTACAAATGTGTCAGAAAAGCTAAATTAATTCATTGGAACTTTCTAAGGAAGAGTGTGGGGAAATAGGTCAAACAAATCTCATAGATATAGTGTATGCTTTTCTGGAGGTAGGCACAGCGACAAAGAAGGGATCTTCTTTGGGTCTCACTGGATAGCATTGCTTAGTCAAGGGGCCTTAAACACTTCACCAGGTCCTTCTCACCACCATCACTAGTCACCACCATCCTGTGTTGAACTTGAAGTGGGAAAAACAATAATGAAACAATAAGCAAAGCATATTCGACAAACCACAAGAAAAAGAAAATTTTACATTAATAGAATAGAATAACAAAGTTGGAAGGGACCTTGGAGGTCTTCTAGTCCAACCCCCTGCTCAGGCAGGAAACCTTTTCCCTATACCATTTCAGACAAATGCTTGTCCAATCTCTTAAAAACTTCCAGTGTTGGAGAATTCACAGCTTCTGGAGGCAAATTGTTCCACTGGTTAATTGTTCTAACTGTCAGGAAATTTCTTCTTAGTTCTAAGTTGCTTCTATCCTTGATTAGTTTCCATCCATTGCTTCCTGTCCTGCCCTCAGGTGCTTTGGAGATGGCTTGGCTCCCTCTTCTTTGTGACAACCCCTAAAATATTGGAAGACGGCTATCCTGTTATCCCTAGTCCTTCTTTCCATTAAACCAGACATGCCCAATTCCAGCAACCAGTCTTTATATGTTTTAGCCTCCAGTCCCCTAATCATCTTCATTGCTCTTCTCTGCACTCTTTCTAGAGTCTCAACATTTGTAACTTGGGGTTGAACTGTAGGATCCCTGGTGCTCTCCGAGCTTGATTGTTTTCTTGCAGACATTTCATTCATTCATTCATTTATAAAATTTATTTGCCACCCATCTCGAATCCAAATACTCTGGGCAGCTTACAACATAGAAACATCGAAAAATATTAAAGTCATACTTTGTAAAAAAAAAAAAACCCACAGCAGATAAAAAACATTATCACATAAAATCATGGGCACAAGATAGCAAAGAGGGGAGCTGGACACATGGGGAGGGAGGTGGGGTTGAATTTAATTAATCAACAACCTCCAGGATGAAGCTCCCCCGTTGGGTCCCCAAGTCATCTGGCAGAGCCCGATCTTAAGGCTCTTAAAAACAACTCACTTTAGGGGGGTAAGATGTTCCAAAGGAGAGGAACCACTGCAGAGAAGGCTCTTCTTCTGGAACCAGCCAACTGAAATGCCTTGCCTGACAAGATCCCCAGTATGTCTCCCCTGCAGGTGCAGGTGGGTTAGGCCAGTCCTGTTGGGGTGAGACAAGTAGCCTAGACCCATGCCATGCAGACATTTGCACTGATGATGTTGCCTAGTTGGGTAATGAAAATGCCTGCAAGAAAACAACCAGGCTCAGAGAGCACCAAGGACCCCAAAGTTTTACATGATATGTAAAGCCAGTCGACTGTTAGTTGTCTGTTAAATCTAGGTCTTTAAAAACCTTCAGCATAATTTTCTGTGCTCCTTTATCATTTTAGGGAGTTAATCCCTCTGCCGTCCACCTACAATACTGCATGGGGAAGAAGAATAGGATGAATGCCAGGGTGATGGAGTGGGAGAGTCAAAGATATGGTGGTAGGAAGAGAAAGGGGGGGGGGGAATGATCAGATTCATATCTTGGATACAGCAGCCTATAGTCCTCAACTTGCAACAGTTTGTTTAGTGACTGTTCAAAGTTATGATGGCACTAAAAAAGTCACTCATGACCCTTTTTCACACTTATGACCATTGCAGCATCCACATGGTCACGATTTACATTCAGATTCTTGACAACTGATTCACATTTATGAGAGTTGCAGTGTTCTGGGTCATATGATCTCGTTTTGCGACCTTCTGACAAGCGATATCCCTGGGGAAAACAGATTCACTTAACAATGTGTTATTAATTTAACAACTACAGTGATTCACTTAGCAACTGTGGCAAGAAAAATCATAACATGGGGCAAAACTCAGATAACAAATTTTTCACTTCACATCATTAATTCTGGGCTCACTAATAGTTGTAAGTTGAGGAGTACCTGTACAACCTTTATCAAACTGAAATAATTGAGGAAAGTTATGGTTTAACAACCCATAAGTAAATATGTTGCACAAATATACCTAATCCCTTAAAGCCTCAAACATTAACACACATTTCTTTTGGGCATAGATTTTGTGACCTAAGGGGTTAATTCTGTGTTATCCTCAGTTGCCCACTTGTTACACAGAATGAAATGGGTTTGTTTTTGGGTTATTTTAAACAGGTGCTATTCCTTTAGTTGACAAAGACCTGCCTTCTCAAACATCCTGGTGTTTTCACCAGTGAAAGAAAAGATGATTTTAAAACCCACAAACACTTCAATGGTGCTTTGCCAGAGTCATTTAAGTGGAAAGTTGTCCAATTTAGCAAGCCATCAGCCTGCTATGCATTACAATCCCACCTATTCCCTCAGCCTGCTAATCTTTCCTGCTTGTTCTGCGAGAACTAAAGAGGCTGGAAGTTTTTGGAGCCCTGCTGGCAAAATACAATGTTGCCTAAGCAAGCATTAAGAGATTATGGTAATGCCAGACATGCTTTCCCTAAATATATGGTTTCATTAATCATGCCATATTGAGATAAACCTGTCAGTGGGCAGAGGAAACCAGAAATCAAATACTGTGAAAGTTCTGACAGAGTGTTAAATAGAAACCCTTTAAAATGGAATTTAATTTACTGTGATATTATAGATATTTATGCATCAATAGGCAAGTGCAAATTGAGTTCAGGGGTCAGATGTGGTGCTTGAAAAATAAAAGCTCAGGAATGAAACAAAAGGTGACAATTACCTGGGAGAGAAATTAAAGTTTACTAACCCAAATATCAGTGTCCAGTGATTAGTATTGTGTGGAAGGCATAAAAGCAGCTTGTAAATTTGGGCACAAGACTAGATACCTATTAAGGAAACCAGATCAAAGGCTTCCCTGTTCTAGTGCAAATCACAATTGACATATAAACTTATGGTAAATGATGGAAGCAGAGAATGGCACAAATTATCTAGGAAGGCACTTCTTACTTTATGGAAGATGATACTTCAGGCATAGTCAAAGTAAAATCTGAGCGTTTTGACTCAGTCATCATAAACTTGGGTCCTGATACTGTGGCAGCTAGGATATAAAGTCATATTTCTGCTGTCTTGGAGATCTCTTTAGTGGCTATTGCCATCTATTTAGTCTTTTGGTTAAATCCCTCAGGCTGCCTGTGAGGATAAAATAGGAAGGAATTCATAACTACGATCGCAAAACTTGTTGGAGGAAAAAATGGGACTTGTCAAAACAAATTTTATATGGAATTCATTTGAGTGAGTGGTTGGTCTCACACATTACAAAAAGATATAATGTGGAGGGGTGGTGGGGTTTTTTTTGACATAAACTTCATATGCTTTGTAACCCAGCTATTGTGGTTTGTAGACCAGTGGCCTAAAGTATTACATGAATTCAAAAGGAGACCATGATTTTCACAAGTATACGAAGCCAGTGAACAACTGTGCACCCAAATATTGGGTAAAATTGTTTAGCTCTGTTTTCTTTGCAATAATCTTAATTATGCACATTTAGACTAGGTTCTTGTTTTCATTTATCCTGTTATTGTTTATTCCCTCTTCCGTTTTAGAAGGAAACTTGAAAGACATGGATAATTTTATCCATGAAAAATAACTGTAGGACACAAAAGAAACCAAAGTAATTATTGAGTCCCTTTTTATTAGTGTACTGCTTTCTGCCCAGCTATACAAAGAAAGCCACTGTTTAAGAGTGATCAAAGTGACAAAATGGAGAAGAAAGGATTACTGGAAGCAACCCAGTGGAGTCTTATGAAAAGATGCTGTTTCTGGATCACACCGATTACCTGATTGCGTTTGTAAGCAACCATTCTCAATTACAGGCAACCAGGCATAAATAATACTATTGGTATATAGAGGTAGCAGATCTACATTTAATGTAACTACTTACCTAAATCTACATAAACTGAAACACTTTTTCTCTCTTCGTGCATCCATTTTATTCTGAGCAGAAGTTTCTTATAAATGGAATAGAAAACTTAGACTGTGTTCTTATAATAGTAATTGCCCTGTTACAATGTATTATATAATTCACATTATGGGCTTTATTATGGGCAACCCTGGGGACTGATCTCAGAATACCAAGGATGCTGTAAAATAATCACAATGGTCTTGTTTTAAAAGGTGGTGGGAAAGTGATCTCAAAGCAGGAGGTGGTAAAAGTTATCTAATAGTGCCCTTTAATAAAAACATATGGGCTGAGCTGAGGGTTCTGGATTACATTTTAAAAGCCTCTGAAAATATTTTGGCTCTAGGACAGGTCTTCCTTCCTTCCTTTTCTTCTTTAATGGTGTCAGCATGAGCAGATAAGATTGGGGTAGTTTTTGTTTTTGAAAATTAGCTAATGAATTAATTTGATTTTGTCTCACCTTCTTTTGCAAGACCCAGGTGGCTTACAATTAAAAAGAAGTATTCTAAAGCAGAAAAATAAAAGCAATTTAGCTAAACCCAAAGATTTATGGAAGCAAATTCCCATGCAGAAGAGCTCTGTTCTGCCAGGATTTAATTTCAGATTATTTAGCCCATTATAAAGATTATGAAATCCATCAGTTGCTCAGATTGGAACATTTAAATCATTCATCCCTCTCCTCACAGAGTTTTGCACCAATGACCTATGTCTAAAACTGAACAGAGAGTGACCTGACCCTGACAGCAAATGTAAAAAAAATGTCCTACATTTTCATATCACTGATTCCAGACAAATAATATGCCATATCCAGTACTTAGTCTGGCTAGTGGATAGATCCAGATAACAATTGGTAAAGTCCATTATTATGAGGGTGGACATGAACTCCTGAACCCCTCCTCACTGGAAACTTCATCATAGACCTTAATGAAGTCCACCAGAACAAGAATTTTAAGGTAAGGTGTAAAGTAGATTATTCCCATAAAAGATTTTGTGCAGACTAGCTGAGAAAGAAGGACTGTTGTACAAGAGGTAGACAGTACACTACTAGGATTCATACATTGTCCTAGTTATCCAAACACAACTACAAACACTCCAAATGTCAGCTTCTGAATGGAGGTTTCTAATTCGGCCAACTATGTCAAAAGAAGCATCACTTGTTAAACATCTGGGCATCCAGAAACCACTAAAGATATAACAGAAGGATAGTAACTAAGGTGAAAAGCCTTAAAACAATTACCGGTATTTGTCTTTATTGACGTAATTATCCTTTTGTTTCAGCTATAATAAATATAAGTTCTCCATTCAAAAATGTCTATGTGGGGGACAAAGTTATTTCTAGGCTAAAAGTTGATCAAGTACCAATTCAGACTTTTCAAGATTGAGCTAGAATGTATATATTGTGCAATTTAGTGTCTTCCCAAATGACATCACACTAGGCACTGGATTAAGACATCTTTGTGACCAAAACTAAGAAAGGGACATGAGGGAGAGCATTGAGCTGACATTCAGAATTTCATCAAAGTCTAAATTGGCAAGTTTCATATGTGATGTATTTGCCATGTTTCCACAACAGGTTTATTTGTGATTAACTGAGCCGTGGATTGTTCAGTTAACTCAATGTCCTGTGGGTGATATTAAAAAAAAAAAAACCTGAACCATGAACTAGCCATAAGGGCTAGGTCTGCATAACATGCTGGGTTAAAATGTGGGCGATTGATTCGCGGTTCTTATGTCAGGCATACCTTTCTGCAAAAAAGTGTTCTCTTCTTTTTGGATTTTCTGTATGTTTGCTATTGAATATTATCAGAACTTTATGTGATATCATTCACTAATATTGGGTGAATGAATAACACAACCATGTAGCAGTGGTGGGTTGCAGGAGGTACGTCCCGGTATGGGCGTACCGGTGCCTGCCCGGAGCACCCGCCCGCCCGAGCTCCTTACCTGTCTTTAAACTCTTCAGCACTTCCACGCACATGCACAGCGCATAGCGCATACAGCGCCTGCACAATGCTCCACCGAGCAACTGAAGCATCAGGGAGGCTCGCGGAGGTGTCCCTAGAGGGTAAGATGCATGGGCGTTCAGCACATGTGTGCGCGCTCATGTGGAGGACACCAGTATCCGGAACCCACCACTGCCATGTAGTACTTGTTTCAAAGTCAACAGAATCAGCCCATTTGTCATCTGCCAGTGTAAAAAAATTAAAATAATAACCAGGTTTCATGAGTAACTTGTTGAACTGTCAACAAATTTATATAACATGCACAACCCTACGCTATATAAATTTCAGAGATTTTGGCTCCCTTCACTAGGATGAAGTTCTGACCACACAAAACTTAGAAGCATCACATATCCTATTCAGAAGAAATTCCCAAGAATGTTTGCTAAAAAAAAATTACTACCTATTTTTCTGGAGGAAAAAAAATAAAAAAACATTTTTAAAATTCACAATGAAAAGTGCAATCTTCAAATAAAAAATGTTTGGGACAATACAGAATCTGTGTAAGATCAAAAATATGTGGTGATTGTCCAGAAGCTACCAAAAATAACAACCAGTAATTTGTAGGCTTCTCTCTCCTTGGCTGAAATCAATGTTCATGTCTTCCTATCAGAAAAGCATTGGATAAAACTAGGATTCATGGGTGAATAGCAAGATGTAAGCCATTGCTATGTAACCTGTTGGCCAAAAACCATCTGGATGAGCATTTCAAACTTCTGAAGGACATGGATAGATGAACCAGAAGTGGAAAGCTTAAGGCAATAAATGTGTAATTATGTCTGACAGAAACCAAACCTTGGATTCCACCATAAGAACCTCATATTAGTTGTCAAATATGGTAGTGTTCTAGTTGAGGGAAGGTTTGCATCCTCGGGAAACTGGATTACTTATTTATTATATTAAATTTATATGACACACATCTCACCTTGCAATGTGACTCTGGGTGGCTTACAATTAAAATCACTTTGTTTTGTTTATCAGAGCAGTCCATAAGAAATCTCTGCTGACTGAAGCTGAAACACAAGTAGATTGTCTAGCAAAACTATAATTCCAAACATACAATTAAGTCTGCAAGTGAATAAATAATTCAATGTTCCAATGTAATTCAATGACTGAAAGATCGTGTTGGTGGGAATCCTAAGAGCTGAAGTCTTACCACATCAGAAGAAGGTGGGAAGGAATTCACTGAACGTTCACTTGTCCTAGATCAGTCTAGAAGGGAGTTCATCCAAGTTTACTTCTGAATATTGTCAATGTGGTTCTTTTAAATTGGTTTTCTACAGTAAAAGTTAATATTCCAAACTACTGTCATGATGATAGCACCTCTATATGATATTTTGCCTATCTGTGTAGTTTCTAAAATGATTGTCGTACCTAACTTAAGAGGCCTGGATATTACTCACAAGTCCCAAAGGTGCTTTTTCAAGAGGCAACTGGACTTTCTGGCTTTTCTTTGAAGACATCATGTTTCACTTCTCATCCAAGAAGCTTCTACAGCTTCAGAGCTGAAGAACAACCATCAGACCTGCAATCATCTTTTCTTTTGGATCTTTGGCCTGCCACACTTTCTATTATTCTACTATGTATTTTCTATTGTGGGAAAATGGGAGGGGGTATTGTAAGGAGTTACATACTATGTAGCCATAACAAAATTATTTCTAGAAAGACAAGGTCATCCTTTGTCTTTGCACTTCTGCACCTGACAGGAATTGGATGAGTGGAACTGCATGGCAGTGGGAGATTGGACCATGTGATGGACTTGTGGGTGTAGGGGCAAGATCTTGAACTTTCAACTAAGTGGGGGAAACCTAGTTGCTATTTGGATGCTATTTGGAACCCTGACACATTCATTTAGAACAACAGGTATCAAACTCAGCATGTCACGTTGCTGTCACGTGACATATTGCAATATTTTTTCCCTTCGCAGAGCTGTGGGGGGGGTGGCTTGCGTGTGACGTATCTGGCCCGTGGGCTGCCAGTTTGACACCCCTGATTTAGAACATCTAGGCCTGAAGGCATTTTTAGCATGTTTGAAGCAGGAACTGTTTCTTCTTATCACGCCAGGACTGCGAACTTGGATCACTTCCATACTGACGCCAGTTCTGGGATGTGAAGTGATGTAGCAGCTGGTCTGTTTTGAAATACCCTCCCTTAATGTTCATCTGCAACCTTTGACAATAAGTGATGCTCCATCTTCCCAAAGTAATATTTGCAGCTATATCATGGTTTGAAATTCCTGGAATTATATCTCTAACCCCCCCCCCCCCCCAAAAAAAAACATTACTGCATTTTGCTATGTCAAATAATGGGAAGTATCATTTTGATGTTCTTGGTGCTCTCTTAGCTTGGTGGGTTTTTGCAGACATTTTATTACCAAACTAGGTTACATCATCAGTGCTAGATGTGTTTCTAGCACTGATGATGTAACCTAGTTTGATCATGAAATGTCTGCAAGAAAACCACCAAACTCAGAGAGCACCAAGGTTCCCATACTCTCTTCTATAAATATCACTTTATCCAGCCATCCCAAAACTGGGATCTTTTTGAATGTTGGATATCAAATTTCATAATCCCAGCAGCATAGTTTATGTCTGGGAATTATGGAAGAGGTCGAATCCAAAACATCTGAAGGACCCCAGACTGGTGCAGATTGGTTTCAGAATAAATTACTGTCTTTTTAAGCTCTGTCCTTTATAAAAAGATGATGGGTATTTTCTATCTTTGATTTAGCTCCCTCCTTTTACATCTTCATTTTTTTAAAAAAGTCAACATTATAAATTATTTATCCAAGGATAATATTCTAATGTATCAAAAGTTCTACAGGTAGTCCTCGACTGTTTGACCGCTATACTGTTCATTTAGTAACCATTCAAAGTTATAACAGCACTGAAAAAAATGACTTATGATCATTTTTCACACTTACAACCATTGCAGCAGCCCCATGGTCATGCAATTAAAATTCAGGTGCTCAGCAACTGATTCATATTTATGACGGTTGCAGTTTCTCAGGATGTTATGATCCCCTTTTGCAACCTTCTTCAAGCAAAGTCATGGGGAAGTCTAGGTTCACTTAACAACCATGTTGCTAACTTAACTGCAGTGATTCACTTATGAACTGTGGCAAGAAAGGTCATAAAATGAGGCAAAATTCACTTAACAAATGTTTAACTTAGCAGCAAAAAATTTGGGCTCAATTGTGGTCATAAGTCGAGGACCACCTGTACAACTCTACCTTCAGTAGTCTTTCTCCTTTTTTCCTGATGGCCATCACGATCTAAGTTTACCTGGACATCTTCATAACCAGCAAGTTAACAAACACATCTTGTATCTTGTCTTATGTGTTGAAATCCGTGTTCAGTTAGGAAAGCAAACAAGGATTATAATCATATAATCAGTTTTGGCAAAATGGATACTCCTGAATTTGTGACCAATTTTCAAGTAAACATGGTGTTCCTTTGGATGTGTGGTCAGAGTCTGTACTGAGTGGCTATGAATCACTAGATTGTTCTATTTTAACTTCTGGTTTTCTTAGGATTTTCTTAGAATTTCTCTTTGATTGGCCTCCGTATTGAAGGCTTTAAGGCTACAACTGTGCAATCCTGACCATATTTTCTTCCAAATGTGTTTTCCTTTCATCTTTGGGGACATTTCTAAGAAAACATGCATACAACCCAATGGCTTTGATAAGAAGGCTTGGGAGGCAAGGCTGGGAGGTGATGGAAATTTTTTACTCAGCATGAATTAATATTGACTTGTATTGTATCCCTTTTATGTTTGTGTGTGTATTCAGAATCCGTCTATTTATGGGCTTCACATTTCAACACATGCTCTGTTCTGGGTCATAAAAAAAGAAACCCAAGGATGTTCTCAATGTGGCAGTGCTACAGGCTCAAAAATGTATTTGGAAAAATAGACACAAAGCTTTCATTGACTCCCAGGGAAACAAGGGAACATGTGAAAGGGCAGAGCTGCTTGCATTGGAACTTTGGCCTGCTGCTCTCAAAAGACTGTAGGAAAATAATAAGCAAGAATGGGAGAATGTGGCAGGGGGGGGAGAAGAGAGAGAGAAGGGAGAAGAGGGGGAGAAGAGAGAAGGAAAAGGGGGAAAGGGAGAAGGGGGAAGAGGAGAGGAGTGAAGAGAAGAGAAGAGAAGAGAAGAGAAGAGAAGAGAAGAGAAGAGAAGAGAAGAGAAGAGAAGAGAAGAATTTAAAAGCCAGCCAGCTAAAACTAATCTTGGAATTCCACAAGAATATCTGGACATGAACAATATGTAGTTTATTTCACATAGCACATTGCCACAATACAAATACACTCCCTGAAACATTTTTTGAGATTTGTTGAGGGAGGAGTTTGAAGGGTTTTATTTAATTGTTAGTAAGAAAAGTGTTAATTGCCCCCCCGTTCCACAATCTTTCTGACCTAGTATATCCATCCCATTGCCAAAAATGAAAACAAACAAAGCAAACAAAAAAGGAATGAAATTCAGTTTTGAGAAGAATATGGAAGTAGACGCTGTATGTTAAATTCCACATGGAAGCTTAAGTTCCCATGACATTGAGGTTAAGTTCCTGTCTTGTGCCATGTGTAAGTACACGTTCAATTTGTACTCTGTCAGCCAACATGATACCTTGGGAGTGGTGGGAATTGACATCAAGGAATTATCACAGGGAAATATCAGCCATAAATTCACCTGGTACCAGTCTTAAGGTAAACCATTACTCTTTCATCCTAAGTCCCTTCTCTACAAAGGAGAGGATAATATTATTCCTAATTGTCAAGGTTGTGACAAGGATTACTTTAATCGCTTCATACGAAGCGATTTGAAATTAAGTATGCTACATATAGCCATGTGTCTCACATTGAAGCAAATAATTACCAGTGTCTACTACTGAATACTGCACACACACTCATCAGTGGTGGGATTCAAATTTTTTTACTACCAGTTCTGTGGGTGTGGCTTGGTGGGCGTGGCATGGCATGGCATGGCTTGGTGGGTGTGGCAGGGGAAGGATACTGTAAAATCTCCATTTCCTCCCAATCAGCTGGGACTCGGGAGGCAGAGGATAGATGGGGGCAGGACCAGTCAGAGATGGTATTTACCGGTCCTCCGAACTACTCAAAATTTCCGCTACCAGAACTGGTCAGAGCCTGCTGAATACCACCTCTGACACACATACACAACACATCAACAAACATATGTGCATATGGTATATTTATATTCTAAGAATTGGTGAGAATTTGCTTCTCCTTATGGAGTTTGAGGTTAGCCCACAATGAGACCCTAAGGATTTCTCTCTCTAGATCTGGCCCATACCTGTTTCAATTTATCAATGTTGAGTCTCCATTGAAGTTAAAAATTGAAGTATTGTGTTGAGAAATACATTTGCCTTCGTCCTAGAACAAAACAAGGAACAGAGAAACTTATCCTTCTTTTCCCTTCTTTTATTACTGTACATTGTAACATTCCAAAAATGTAACTTTGCTGCACAGAATTGTATCAAAAAACTATACATGGAAATAGCGTGTGCAGAACCATTGCCAACCAGTGGGATTGCCAAAAGCACATTTCCCTCACCTGTTCAATAACTGATGGAGGCATAAGAGATGTCTACTTGTTGCCTGTGACTAATGTGTCTATACTTGGATTGTCGGTCATTGCCGTGTCCCAAAGTCAAAAACAAGCTACACTGTTAGCAGCTGGATGGGTCATTTCCCGAACTGGAAATGATCTTTACAGTATCTGCTTGCTTCTTGTTGTCAACAAGCTTTGAGGAGGTCTCTGGTGCGACCTGGTATCTGCTCCATACCTAATAAGGACCAACAATGTATTCAATTTATATCTAGCATGTTCACCAGGAGCTCCAAGAACTTACCTGGGATTTCTCTTCATTTTGCCACCCCAAATAGCCCCTGTGAGATAGACTGAACTGAGAGAGACTCAAATGCCTATCATCATAGAAACTCCCATCATTCAGCACATTTCCATGGTTAATGGAGGATTTTACTACATTATGGTGTGAATCCTACCCACTTTGAGCAAGGATATGTGATTTCATCCAAGGATTTCGATCAGAGCATAGGAAAATGGTTGCAATTCATTATATCATTCTTCCCAGATTCCCACTGTCTCTGTCTGTCTTTTTGCAAGACCCTTCATCCACTCCATCTCTGATTTTTTTTTAATGAATTACTCTGTGAATTCTACTAATTAATGTTTCAGTTGTTTAAATTATGCTGCAGATTTTCAGCCATACGCAGGGCTAACTTCGTATTTTCCACTGCACCTTGAACGCTCTCCCCCCCCACCTCTTCTTTGTGTTGGACCCTGTGTCTTAGTAATACTCCTAGTTTTGCTACATCTGGGATCTGCCTTGACTTGCAGTGAACTATAGCAGGTAAAGACCAGGTGGCGCTTCCATCACACCATTGAGGTTGCCTTTTTTTTTTTACTTTTTTTAACCAGACCTTGAAGATCCCCCTGAATGACTATCATGAAGCAGTTTTGGAAGGAGTTCTAGGGGACTGCACCCAAGCATCAGCCTTTACCCCTGCTATTCTGTAAAATAAGAATTACTCTACAGTTGTGGGCAGGAAGCTGGGCGTCAACCGTGGAGAATAATGAGTGGAAGGGACCAGGTTTGTATCAAAATTCAAAGCGTCCTATTAATAAACTTTACTTATTATGGGTCAACCTTTGGACAAAGCACATCTGGTTTGGCCATTTCAGCTGGCCTCTGAAGACTTTTTAGATGTCCTTCAGTTGTGGATGACTTCATATATTACCTTTTTTTCAGCAACATAATCAATGTGTTTTGCTATTGCCTTATTCCAAGGGATTTTCTTTTTAGTCTATCCAGTAGGCCTGAGCTTTCCTAGTGGTCTCCCATTCAAAGATTTTAGGGAGCCTTTTCACACAACTTGGTGCTGTCCATGTGTTAAATTAGTAAAGCTCATCTCACTTCAGACTTGTAAAGTTCTTTGTGGAGATCACAAAGTTGGGGAAGATAGCTTTCCACCACAGGCTCATTCTATGCATCTCCATAACTTTCCCAACCAACTCATCATACAGAATTTCCAGAAATGTTGAATTTTTAAACTGATCTGGGTCTCTCCCCTCCCCCCAAAAAAACCTCCTCCCCCCCCAATTTTTTTTAAAAAAACCTTGATGAAAATAGTTAAAAGTATGCACATTATTTGGATCAAAGTGAGATTCTGGGAAGGAAGCGAGTCCTGGTTTGGGTCAGTGGGCCCAATATATATAGTGGCATTTCCCATCCCTGGAGGGGTCTCTCCTGAGCACAGGAAGAAATACCAGAGGTCACAGATCTCAAGTGCTCTTGGCCTTGAAAAGCTGCGAAGTCGGGGAGGAAGGGACCAAGAGGAACAGCCCAAGCGATCATCGCTTTTGGACCCCAGGACTTCCTGGCTCAGCATCCCGAACCCATTCACTTTCTCAGCCAGACTCTGAGGGAACGCTGCCCCTCCTCACAAACAGCAGGTGGAGTCACAAGAGAAGAGAAGTGTCAGGAGATGGAGTGGCAAGAGCCACTCTTCCTGCCTGCCCCCGCCCCAGATTCAGGGCTGCTTCAAAGCCCCCAACTTTTCCTCTCCCATCTCTTTGGAGGAAGAAAGAATCTCCCCCCCCCCAACTTGGCAGCATTTTAATATTTTCACTGGTAAAGAAGGGCTGGGTCACACACACTCCTCCCTACCTCCAGTGCTCCTGGGTGGGCCCCCATCCTCCTTCTTGTTTTTAGTGGTCCTTCCTACAAAAAGACCCCTGCAAGGTCTTAGGAGCTGCAAATAAGTGGCGTAAAAGGAGGGGAGAGAGACATAATTCCAGTGCCGTCTCCAGAAATCTTCTCTTCTCCGCTCTTCTGAAACCTAAAGCCCGCACCCTCACCCCATCCAAGTGAATCTAAACTTAAATAAATAAATAAAGTAGGAATGGCTCTTTAGCTAGAGAAGGGAGGGAAGCCGACTGGCTGCCCCTTCTGCCTTTACCTATGTCCAAAGCCCATTCCCGCCCCTTAATCTGGCCTCCGGCAGATCCTTTAGACTGGACCTTCCACCTTCCATCCCCTGGAAAATGACTGTGGCTGAGAGTTGGATCCAACCTAACTAAAGGATGCCAGTTGGGGAAGGCTATGCTTGGTTGGAGGAATCCGCTTCGGTTAAGTTACGTTTTTCTCTCTCCCTCTTTTTTTTGGGGGGGATATGTGGGGGGGAAGGGCTGGAGATACCAGAAAGAGTAGTGTGAGCTCTGCGTGTGTTGCAATTGAAAAGATGGGATTTGGAGCTCCAAAGGTAGGAGTGGAATCAAGAGGGAACAAGAAAAGGCCAAGGGAGAGCTGAGCTCTTCCTGAAATAGAATAGAATATAGAATAACAGAGTTGGAAGGAAGCTTGAAGGTCTTCTAGTCCAACCCCTGCTTAGGCAGGAAACCCTACACCACTTCAGACAAATGGTTATCCAACATCTTCTTAAAAACTTCCAATGTTGGAGCATTCACAACTTCTGGAGGCAAGTTGTTCCATTGATTAATTGTTCCAACTGTCAGGAAATGATTGATTTGATGTTTTTTTAATTGCCTTTATTCTTTTTTCTATGTAATTCCAGGCGGTGAACATATTCGTACCCTTCCTATTTTCCCGCAACAACTCTGTAAGGTGGGTTGGGCTGAGAGTCACTGACCCAAAGTCACCCAGTTGGTTTTTCATGTCTAATGTAGAACTAGAATTCACAGTCTCCTGGTTTCTAGACCAGCCTTTCAACCACTAGAAAAAACTGCTTCTAACTAACAGGATCAAACTGATTTGATCCTGGATCGAAGCCTTAAGGGCAAAGAAAGGGTATCCTGGGATATAATTGCTTCAGCCACTGGCTGGGCAGGGAATGGGGCTAGATTTCATTAGACCCTGTGTTGGTAAAGAGCAGCCAATAGAAAACTGGAGTAGAAGAAGAGAGAACTATAGAACTATATCGGTCACATAGCACCACCATGCTTTCCTGAAAGAAGGGATATGATCAAGCTGGACCATTGTGATCTAGGGCAGTGTTTTTAATTAATCTCCTTAATTAAGGAGAAACTGCCTAACAAAGAAGACAATTAACCAGTGGAACAGCTTGCAGTCAAAAGGTTGTGGGTGCTTCATCACTCTTTTTAAGAAGAGACTGGACAGTCACTGGTCTGAAATGGTGTAGGGTCTCCTGCTTGAGCAGGGGGCTGGACTAGAAGACCTCCATGGTCCCCTCCAGCTCTATTCTGATTCTGATTCTCAACCTCCAACTCAGACCACTAACCTCAGCCCTCCAACCGCCCCCTCCAGCTCTATTCTGATTCAGTATTTCTCAACCTTGGCAGCTTTAAGACTGAGGACTTCAACTTCCGGAATTCTGGCAGTTGAAGTCCACGCATCTAAAAGTTGCCAAAGTTGAGAAATATTGGCCATGGGTAATGAAAGGAAAGGTGGGGTACCACTTTCACCATTTCAAACAAGTAGCACGTGGCTAGAAGAAGAAGACGACAGCTGTGTCAGCTCTGGCCAAAACCCACCCAAACCAATGGATGGGGTACGCTTCCACGGAAGGCCAACCAACATCCCGAAATCGTTGCATGCCCGGGGGCCAGTCGCTTCGGAAGACGAATCTTCTTTCTCCTGCGAAGGAGCCAAGGAGCCGCGAACTCTTCCTTCCAGTAGAATCCAGAGGGGGGATGCAGCGGCTTTGACGGAGATGTCTGAGAAGAAGCCATCTGAATGCCTAAGTGAGAGCAATGAAAATAAGATTCTTATGAGATGCTGGGGGGTGTGGGAGAGAGGTCACTTTCATTTGTATCTTTGCAGGGGTGAAATTCAGCAGGTTCTGACAGGTTCTGGAGAACCGGTAGTGGAAATTTTGAGTAGTTCTGAGAAACGGCAAATACCACCTCTGGCTGGCTCCAGAGTGGGGTGGGAATGGAGATTTTGCTATATCCTTCCCCCAGGAGTGGGGAAGGGAATGGAGATTTCACAGTAAACTTCCCCCTGCCATGCCCACCAAGCCACGCCCACAGAACTGGTAGTAAAAAAAAATGAATTTCACCACTGGTTCATCTTTGGTACTTTAATGGTTCGATTTTTACTGTGATAACGATAGTGAGGGATAATACCAATCCTAAAAATATAACAAGGATTAACACAGACACACACAGACACACACACACACACAGTAATACATTGCCTTCGTCCCCAACGACTTCTTGGAATAAGCTTCTCAAACCCGCCTCTACCACGCCAGATTCTAATCCAAGTCGCAGGCTGAATTCATCCCCCCCCCCCCCCCCCCGTTGCTACAGGGAGATCTCTTCGCAGAGCCCTCCTATCAATGGGCATTGCGATGAGGAGTCAGAATTATTGGCGGAGGAAAGAAAATCCTATCTCGCCAATCTTTCGATTCTTTTTTTCCTCGGCTTCTCGAGGCGGCCGAGCCCGGATGGAAGCCCCTGGCAGGCGAAGAGCAAGGATCTCCTCAAAGGAGAAAACTACAAATGATCCCCGCAGCAGTTCCGTGTCACACAAAGAGCAGCCGTGCTACCCAAGAGTTTAAAACCGTGGACATCATTTCAATCCTCTTTTTTTAAAAAAAAATCTAGGCTTCCAGCGGCCTTGAAGCTGCCGGTTCTTAAGAGAATTTGGGGGGGAGCCTTTCCCGTGGAATTCTATGGGGCGTCCTCTTCACTGCCATAGTTATACATTAAATACAACCGCCCATCCTTCCGGAAATGGGACATTGGAAAGATAAGAAACAACTCTTATATCCCTTGATCGAAGGGGTGGCAATGGAGCAGGCGAGAATCCTCTAATAAAACCGAGGTGCTGGGAAAGAATGGGAAGAAAAACCGGCTCTAATTCGTACTTCCTTTTGTTTCGCTTATTATATTTGCAATCGAAATCAACCCAATCCTTGCTCTAAATGTTAACGCTGGAGGGATCGGGGAGGGGCTTGGACGGGGGCCTGCCCTCCCTCCTTTGAGTAACCCCCATTGTTCGCTTCCATTGTTTGGATTCGATGGGAATGCCTTTTGTGGCAATTGGGATACTTGCAATTGCATTGCAAAAATAAAAATAAAAGAATCCCAGAACTTTGCAAGTTGTCGAAGTGGTCAAAGCAGAATTCTGCGCTCGGGCTAACATTTCTTTGTTTTATATGAGTGGGATGCTGACAGCTATGGCTGCCTCCAAAGGGGGGGGGGGGCTTTTAATAGCTGTTTGGACTACGACCCCACCTCATCCACTGTTCGTGTTATGGGCATTGTTACCATCTGGAGACCATTAGAGATCTCCCACCTCTCTTATTTAGAAGCCCCGGTGGCTGAAGTCGTGAACTGGCCGGGTCGCCCTTTTCCCCAGCCACTGGATGAAGGCATCGGTGTTAAATCTAAATAACCATCCATCACCTTCAATTTAAAGCAAGAGGAATTGGGGGGGGGGCGGTTCTAAAAATAACTCGGCGGCTGCCCCTGATCTTGAACTTCCTCTTAACCAAGACAAACGGATTCTCCGAGGTTCAAGAAGTCGGAAGTTTTCACCTTTGAGAGAGATTCGCTCTCTTCGGGCAACTGATTTCATTGGGTTTCTGTGGTGGGGTAAGGAGGGGGGCAGTGGTGAAATTCTTTTTTTTTTTTACTACCAGTTCTTAGGGCGTGGCTTGGTGGGGTGGCAGGAGAAGCTTACTGCAAAATCCCCATTCCCACCACACTCCTGGGGTGGGGGGGAGAATACTGCAAAATTCCCATTCCCACTCCACTCTGTAGTGGTGGAATTTGCCGATTCTCCGAACTATTCAAAATTTCCTCAAAATTTCTGCTACTAGTTCTCTAGAACCTGATGAATTTCATTCCTGGAGGGATGTGTGTGTGCGATGTATCTTGCTCGGAAGTATATAGAGGAGAGGAGAAAGGTGGCTAGAGAAGGACCACGTGTTCCTGAAAACCCCGCCAGCAAAGGAAGTAAGAGAACGGTGCTTGTCCCAGTCCTAGCTGGGAAGTGTGAGGGGGGGAGGGATCTGCCTGAAATTGTCTAGTCAGTCCAGAGGACTGCAGAGTTTTATTTTTTGGGCCCGCCCCCTTTGGGGTAGGTCCCCCAAAAATGGACGAGACCCATGCTCGAATCCACGTTGAATTTAAGATAATAGACAACTTTATAGTCCAATCCCCTTCCACGCTAAGAGGAAGCCGAAGCGAGTTCCATGAGATTCACTCTCCCAGGTAAGTAGAGCCTTCCTAAGTATGTTGGACTGCAGCATCCTTCATCCTTATAATCCCTGGACCAGTTGGTGATGACTGGGCTTTCAAGTCCAGGACAACGAGCGAGCCCCCCGGGGGGGGGGGGTGTAGCCTGATCTATGGGCTGAAAGAGGCAACAATCCTGAGCTGGCATAGACTGAGTCCAAGCCTCCTTAAATCGAGGAGTTTTCCTCCTGTGAGAGAAAGAGTCCAGAAAGTGGCTTTTTGGAGCAATAAAGAGTCTTTGGGTGCGTTGCTCGGCCTGCCCCAAGATGGCTCTCGCTCTCGAATCCTAGGTTCGTTTCCACGGGCCTGACGCTCTGCTTCCTAACCGGCAGGCAGGAACTCCCCTTATTACCTGAGGCTTTATTGAGGGGGGGGGGTTAAAGATGTTCTCCTTGGACGCCTCCCCGAGCCAGATAGAAGGGGCGGGGGCTTTTATTGTCCTTTTTCTTTTCATTGGCCAGTGCCAGACACCCCAGAATAATTTCACAGGGCAATTCTAGCCCCCACCCAGCAGCCTTTCAACCTTAAACTGTACAGGTTCTCAAAGGTGCTTCCCCCCCCCCTCCGGTTAGGAAACCGGGGAGTGGGGGGCACCTTGGAGAACCAGTACAGTACAGACAATAAAAGGGGGGGCTTCTATCTGGCTCGGGGAGGCCTCCAAGGAGAACATTTCCCCCTCCCCCCCCGCCTCAATACATTCTGAGGTAATAAGTGGAGCTCCTGCCTGCCGGTTAGGAAGCAGAGCCTCGTGGGGCGAACTCTTCCCAACCGAAGACCGCGGGAGAGAAAACCGGGTCCACATTTTTCCAAGGGGCACCTTCAGTCGGGGCCAAAATCCAGACCTCCCCTCAAGGGGGCGCCCCTCCCGCGGATCTGGTCTCCCCGGTTTTTCCTCAGCACCACCACCACCACCCGGCCCTTGGCTGAGGCCGGCGGGCGCTTCAGGTTGTTTGTTTGGCGAGCCCGGCCCACACGACTTGGGGAGGTGGGGGGGGGGAGAGACGTAAAACGGGACGGATAAAAACGAGCCGGAACATCTTGTTTGACAGAGGGATCCGGCATGATAAAGCGGCCTCTCTCAAGAAGGGGCAGAGAGGAGGGGCGGAGAGGCGAAAGAGTGGGGGGAGGCCGGGCCAAGCGCTCTTTTCTCTCCCCCCCCCCCCCCCGTTGGCCCGGAGGGGGAAATCTCCGGAGAGAGAAGCCGGCGCAGGGTCACGTCCAAGTCGCTTTTTTTCGATGGGGAAGTCATTTTATTTGGTGTGTTTCCCCCCCCCCCCCGTCGACCCGCGCCCTACGGAGGGTCTTTCTGCCGCCTGGGCGCTGCCTCGTTCCCTTCTTCGTTGTCCCTGACGGGCGGATGGGAAAGAACCATTTTCAAGAGAAAGCCTCGTTTTGATTAAAGCTGACACGCCGCTGATAACTCCGCGCTAATGGGCAATAATTAACATAATAGCCATAATTAAAAGCACGCTAACAATGCCATAAATTTAGCACACCATTTTAGTCGGGGTTTGGCCCCTACCTGCTCTCTCTCGCTCTCTCTCCTCGTTCATTAAACGTGTTGCCTTTCACAAAAGGGATGTTTGTACATTTTTCCAGGACAAAGATCTCCGTTTGCAAACACGAGGCTGCTGCTTCTCCCCCAAACCCCCACCCCATTCTCCTCCGTATTCAAACGTCTCCCGTGGTTTCGTTTCGCCGCGGGCGCACGATTTTTTTACACGTGGTTTGTTTTTATTCCTTTTAGAGCACCAACTTTGTAATTACAGTATCCCCATCTTTGGATAGATTTCGATGGGATCGTGGCTTCGTGTGTGTGTGTGTGTGTGTTCTAAAAGGCCAAGTTGGATGCGCCTTCAGTAGGAAGGTTGTGACAGTGAAACTCTTGCGGGGAGAGGGTGTCAATTGGATTAGATTACCCACCCCACCTTCTTCCTTCTCCTCTCCTTGACTTCTACCTTACTTCTCCGAGCCGGATAGCAAGCCTATCCAAGAGCGCGGCTTTTTCCTCCCCAATTCTTTTTTCGAGCTGCTAAAACGCTCCCCTTCTCAGACCAGCATCTGGGCTATTTCACAGCATTCACATCGAAACCTATAGACACCAGCCCTCGTCTGTTTCTCGACTGGCACGCTAGTTCATCCACAAGCTTCCTTTCCCCCTCCCCTATATTTACTTACTCCCTCTTCGATTAAAAAACGCCCCGTAGTTTTTTTTTTTAATGATAAGGATTTAGGTCAAGATTTCTACAACTATTCCGTGAAAGTCACGGGGCACAGGAGGGGAGCAAATATATATAGCAGTTGGTTCCGGGAGAAGAAGCCTAGCCCAACGCAGTTGGCCGTCCTCCTTTCGCCTCCTTTTCAGTTCCTACCTCCTCTCCGGATTCATTTTTAACTCACTTTGTGGGCTAGACACTCACTTGCTCATCCTAGGTTCCAAGTGAACTGTAATTAATTTCTCCTCTCCTATCATAAGTTGTTCGTTCCGCGTCTCCCCCTCTCCCCCCCCCATCAAGCCCAGCAACGTCTTTATCTGACTCCCTATCGATCTGAACAGCACTTTCAAAAGCCGCTTGCTAAATCGCGCCTGTGCATTATTGTACATATCTACACGTAGCTGCTCTCTCGCATGAATTTTTTAAAAATATTCTTTTTCAGCCTTCTCCTTTAGGAGAGAGTAATTAGGAGGAGTGCTTCGGAGAAAGTTTAGCTATTATTCTAAAATTAAATTGTTTTCTTCAGCACACACACATGCGCTCCACAGTCACCAAACTGGACGCAGCCTACTAAGTTTGAAAACTTAAGGGTATAAAGAGCAAACTTCACTGAAGAGTTCCCTTTTACCCATTCGCTGGTGGGTGGTCCTGGCCTTTGGCTTAACCTCACCCTTCCTTTCGGCAACCGCGTCTTCCTTTCCTCCACCACTCCACACGCACGAGGTAGAGAGAAAGCGGGGGAGTGAGGGGGGGAGAAAGAGAATCCCTCTTTCCCCCCCAAATTAGCTTTTGGACGTGAGCACCGGCCTTTGTGCTTCGGACACCTTTCCAGATGCGAAGAGCTTTCCTCTCCTCACTCCTTTTGGGGAGTACTTTAGGGGGAGATACAACGTACAACGTACAACTGATCCAATAAATAAAAACAAATTTTTGCAGCACAGGAAAAGGTGAACAGGAGACAAATCAAAGATGCTCCCCCGCCCCGCAAGCCAGGTGAACCCAGGTTTGGCCCTTCCTCCAGGAGGCACGCAAGCGAATGAATACTAGCTCTGCGGATGGTGTCTGGCTTCAGACTCAGGCGCCCCGCTCGATTTGCCAAAAGGAGCCCCAAACTTTGCCTCCATGCTTTCTCCTGTCTCCTTTTTTCTCTCCCCGGGCCACCCCCACCCCACCCCACCCCACCCACAAACACCCTCCGGTAGTCACCCTCCCTCTTTCTCCCAGCATCAGATGCTAACACTGATGGAACAAGAGATTAGCACAATAGAGTCCTAATCGAAGGGATACGTTTCTTCCACGCTAAGCACCGTAATTAATGATATGAATCAATTAATTTGACTTCAGTTGTGTCAAAGCAAAAAGCTCAACAAATGAAGGCGACTCTTTCTAGAGTGATGTTCTCTCCCTCCCTCCCTCTTTCTTTCTCTCTCTCATCACCTTGTTACAATCCCCGGTGAGATTTCACAAGAAAACCACCTAAGAAACGGATGTTTTTGTAATGCGTGACTATATTTGAGAAAGGGTGTTTTTTTTTGTTGTTGTTGTCACGGAATGGATCGGAATGGATGACGGATCGGCCCACTCCTGCTCGGATTCCTTTTATTCATTGCTGTAACACACGCACGCGGAGATTTGCAAAGGTTTTACTGGCCCAAGGGTGGGAATTCACCCCGGGTCCATCGAAAGGTAAAAGCTCCCTCAGGAAGAGACCAAGGGGAAAAAAGAAAGAAAAACCGATAGAGAAAAACGTCCCACGGCCACCCGCGGCGACTGACAAGGGGACGCGTGTTTGTGGGGTGGGATAAACCTGGTTTTACGAATCCTTCCCGCGAACAGGTACATCTCCTAACACCCGTCCGAATTAGCCTGGTTTCTTCCCTCATCTAATCAAGGCTGGGAAACAGTCGCTTTCTCTTGCTAAGGAGTCCCAGCTGGGATGAATCGCTCCAAAGCAGCGATCGTAGAACCGCACCGAAGAGCTTCTGTAAAGGTGAGAGCTTCTGACAAGGAGCTATGCAAAGTCCCTTTCCTCTCTACCCCGCGAGGCAGCGCTTAGCAAAACAGAGAAGGACCAAATAAAACGTGTCGCATTTGCTCGAAGTCCTGCCCGCTTGTTTTTTTTTTGGGATGTCCTGTGGCAGATCACCCAATAGGGCGGTGGTCCCTCCGTGCCATACTGATTGGCGGGGCGACGGCCGGTAGAGGTGGGGTGGGGGAGAGAAATGTAACTTACGGATTGCCGGTTTTTCCAGAGGGTAAAACTTGCAAGCCCCTCTCGTGTGAACAGTGATGTGGAGGTTTGGTCCTCCATGCAGAGAGCCAGCCCCCCCTTACTTTCCCTTTGCTCAGAGTATAAATCACTGGGGGGGGGGAGTTTCCCCACACACACACACACACAAACACGGTGTCTTCTGTATATACTATTCTTGCCATTTCTGTCTTCATTAGCACGTTTCGACACTCTTAAGCCAACTCCCCTTTTCTCCATCGCAACACGGGACCCACCTTTTTGGTTCGCGTGTTTCGCTCCTGTATAAATATAAAGATGTCCCGCTTTTTTATCCGAAAGCCGTAAAATGTTGTGATAAAAACAAAAGCGGCCACGCAAGGGCAGTCCAGGCAAGTGGATTTGGACGTTTCTTTTGGAGAGTCAGATCTTTCTTTTTTTTCCCCTGACGATTGTTGTTTTTGTAGTAGTAGTTGTTGTTCCTATCAACATTTCTCCGAAGTCACAACAATCATTACAACCATACATAGGACGAAAAACAAAAAGAAAAGCCACCTACCAAGCGAGTCATTTCCTACCTAAACCCCAAGCAATTGTTCTCTCTCTGGAAACGGAGGCTTTTGTTTAAAGAGGAGGAAATAGACATTTGCAACAAACTTTGAGAACTGGCTACCTCCTGGAGTTTGTTTTCTTGGGACAAGGCTTACCTTGAAGGTGAATACCAAAATAGTTCCATTCACACACATTCTCCCCTTCCGCATTTCCTACTTTTTAATATGCTAATGAGCTATTATTACGTCGTTAACACCTCTGCAAGATACCACCAATAATAATAAAGCTACAGCGTACACACTCTCTCTTCTTTTGGTTATTTTTCTTTCTGTTCCCATTTTTTTTGAGGGAGGCGTGGTTATTTTATGTCTTTTTGGTCTTATTTCGATCCTCAACTGACCTACCAGATGAATAGATACCCATCTTTTCCTTCTTCGTTTCCCAGCGGATGCTGGTATTTATTTAGTAAAGGTAAAGGGAGGGGGGAAAACATTTTCTCGGAAATTGTGGAGGGGATAGAGATGTTCAACACTGCCCTCCCCCCAAAAAACGGATTTAAAAAACCAAAACATTCCAGGGCAGCATAATAATTGTATTTATAGTTGGCTCTATCATTTAATTTTTAATCCAGCCTGACTGACACATTTGAAGACTTACTTTGCTTTCTATTCTCTGGGAACATATTATTTTCCCAGGTGCAGGTGTGTGTGTCCAATTGTGCCCAATTCTGAAAAGATTGCATAGGGCATCTTCTCTCTTATGTGTGTGCGTGTCTGAGTTCATCGAATTCCAGCGTGGTTGTTTTGTTTTGATTTGTTTTGATGCTCCATCCATTCATATTAGAATAAATTTGGCGACCTGGGCAGATGTTTGTTTTTAAGGGGCCAAGCTGGGGAGACCTGCCACAAGGCCTGTTTGGGCAAGTTTTCCCTGAAGGGAGGCGAGCTGATCACTTGGCGGGGATCAAGGGGGGGGAAAAGGAGCCGTTGTCTCTTTGTTGACAATCCCCCTGAAACAACTTGAGACGGGCTTGGCCTGCCAGGGGGGCGCTGACGTCAAGCCATCACGTGGCCCCGCCCCCTAGTATATCTTTAACTGGAAAGTAATCTATCAGGCAGCCTTTTTTTTAAAAAAAAGGCACTTTCTAAGTGGCAACCGAGTTCCTCTATAACGCCCGTGGATTCCCCGCCCTCTCCTGCTCGCTGGGCTGCCAAACCGAACCTTTTTCTCCCTCCGCCCATTCGAGATAGAAGGGAGAAGGGGGGAAAGGGTGGGGGGAATTTAAACAGAGGAGACGGAGGGGGTGTTTTTGTGGGATTTGAAAACAGCGAGGTGGGGGCAGAGAGAGAGGAGTAAAGAAGGCAAAAGAGAAAGAGGGAGGTTTGGAGCAGAGGAGAGAGAGATGGAGATCCCCGCAGTCGAAGAGAGCTAACCTGCAGCAACAGCCTCGGTGGCGGCGGGCACAACCGTTCCGATGAGCAGGGAGAAGGTTGCCGCTCGCCAATCGCTCCGTTTGGGGAAAAGCACCGTCCAGCACCGCAGCAGCCGGGAGTGGTCTGGAAGCCCGGAGTCCTCCCGGGCCGGGGGAACCTTAAAGGGCTCCAGACTAGGAGCCAAAAACGGTTCCAGGAACTCGGATCGCTCGCTCTGTTTGGCCGCCGCCGCCCCTTCGGCCTCTGCCTGCACTCCCTGCCGCCCCGCCGTCGCTGCTGCTGCTGCTTGACTGGTGATCGGCTGCTTGAAAGGAAAGCCCCGAGTGGCCGCCCCGCTTGCCGGCGTCGCACTCGAGCTGTGTGCAAGGAAGGCTTGGCCCTCAGATCTCCCGGGCGCCTGTCAGCGCAGCCGCCGCCAAGGTGGGCAAAGGGTCTGCGGTCTGTTCTCGGATGCCGACAGCTGGGTAAGGAGGAGGAGGAGGAGGCCCCCGTGGCCGGCAGGTAGCGGAGGAGGAGGAGCAGGAAGAAGAAGAGGAAGGCTGGGGAGGGGGTGCGCTCCCTCTCTGGCTGCTGACACCGCTACCTGTTGGAGAAGCGCCTTGTTCAAAGAGGGGCCGGATTTGGATCCAAGTATCCCCGGGAGCCCCCTTCTTCCTTCCTCCCCGACACAGAGACACTTCTGGCCCCTGCTTCTCTCTTTCGACTCTCCCGATTTATCGCCCGCCGCCAATTCATTGACGACCCCGCACCCTCCAGCCCGCCGCTTTTCCCCTTTCCTGAGCTGGGAGATGACTCTGTCGGGCAACCTGAGCGCCAACGACATGTCCGGCCAGACGGTGCTGACGGCGGAAGATGTGGACATCGACGTGGTGGGCGAGGGGGACGACTGCATGGAGGAGCGGGACGGCGGCGGCGGAGGCAGCGATCTGGAGGCCGGCGGCAGCCCCCCCGGCAGCGGCTTGGCTCGGTTGCCCGCCTCGCTGGCTTTGGACGAGGCGGCCGAGCTGCTGATGGCCAAAGAGGCGGCGGAGATGAGCTCCGGCAGCAGCAGCAGCAGCAGCCTCGGCGGGAGCCCCGTCGAGGAGAAGGGGAGCGAGGAAGGCTCGGCGCCGGGCGCACCGTCCGGGGTGGCGGCGGCGAGCGCTGCGGCTGCTGCCTCCAGCGGCGGCAAGCCCAAGAGCAGCCTGGTAAAGCCGCCCTACTCCTACATCGCCCTCATCACCATGGCCATCCTGCAGAGCCCGCAGAAGAAGCTGACGCTGAGCGGCATCTGCGAGTTCATCAGCAACCGCTTCCCTTACTACCGGGAGAAGTTCCCGGCCTGGCAGAACTCCATCCGCCACAACCTCTCGCTCAACGACTGCTTCGTCAAGATCCCCCGCGAGCCGGGCAACCCGGGCAAGGGCAACTACTGGACGCTGGACCCGCAGTCCGAGGACATGTTCGACAACGGCTCCTTCCTGCGCCGCCGCAAGCGCTTCAAGCGGCACCAGCAGGAGCAGCTGCGCGAGCAGACGGCGCTCATGATGCACAGCTTCGGCGCCTACAGCCTGGCCGCCGCCGCTGCCGCCGCCGCCGCCTCTTCCTCCGGCCCCTACGGCCGAGCCTACGGCCTGCCCCACGGCGCCTACCCGCACCCGGCCGCCTTGCAGTACCCCTACATCCCGCCCGTCGGGCCCATGCTGCCGCCCGCCGTGCCCCTCCTGCCCTCGGGCGAGCTGAGCCGGAAAGCCTTCAACGCCCAGCTCACCCCCAGCCTCCAGCTCCATCTCAGCGGGCTCGGCGCCGTGGCCGGTTCGGGCCCCGCGGCCGGCGGGGTCAAAGCCGAACCCAGCGGCCGGCCTTCCTTCAGCATCGAGAATATCATCGGGGCGGGCGCCGGGGCGGCCGCCAGTTCTGCCTCGGCCGTCACCGCCCAGACGTTCCTCCGGACGCCCGTCACCGCGCAGTCGGGTTTGCTGGCCCACCAGCCGCTCTCGCTGGCCAGGACCACGGCGGCCATCGCGCCCATCCTCAGCGTGCCTACAAACATTCTCTCCGGACAGTTCCTGCAGCCCGCCACTTCGGCCGGCGCGGTCCAGGCCAAGTGGCCGGCGCAGTAGCTCGGCGGGCGAGCGCGGGACCCGCTCTCCCTTCCTTCCTTCCTCTCTCCTCCCTTCGCCTTTTTTTCTCCGATCCTGCGAAGAATCGAGGGGGGGAGGGTTCCTGGCCGCCTCCCGCTTCGCCAAGAGACTCCTTTTCTCGCCACGACCTTCTGCGGACTCGATCGGGTCCAGTGGCCGCATCTCTCTACCTTAGTCCGTGGCCTTCGCGATGTAAACCCGGAGGCTTCGGAGGAGCCCGAAACAAGGCTGGCAAAACGCATAGGAAAGAAGGGTTCGGACGCTGCAGGTAAAGCTGACATGCAACCCCGCGGCGACCTGTTTCTTCGATATTTGTAGCGGGGAGGGCGAGAGACAATGACGGACTTTCCTTTGCCGTTTTTATTTTATTTTTTTAATGGTCCATATTTGGCACACACAAAAAGCAAACGCAAATTTTAAAAAATCAGAGAAAAAGGGAAAACGGGAAGTCGAGAACGCTCAAGCTTAGGAGTCCCGAACTTTCACTTTTGTTGAAGGTTCTCATTTTTCCTCCGGTAATTTTCTTTGAAATAAATCCAAATTTGCAGCAAACGATAAAGGAAGGCGTTTTAAATATGAAAAAACTGAGCAGGAAAAAAAAGAAGGGGAGAAATACTCCTCTCATTCTATTATAGAAGTCTGTTTATATATGAATGAATATATGTATTCTAAATGTTATTCCTTCGTGTGTTGTACACAGCTTTGTAAATAAATTTTTAAAATGGCACTTTTGGTGTTTGCTTTCCAATTAGCACATCCTATGAAAGAAAATTATAAAAATCGTTTTTGCTCCATTGGGGAAAATTCTGTAGTCATTCAGCTAGATGGAAACAAAAATAAATAAATAGAACCTATATATGAGATACAATTATTCTGTTAAAAATACAACAGACTGAAAAATTTAATGCCTCAAAGAGCAAGAAGATCTCTCCCAAAGATCATCCTTGACCTTTTCTATTAATGTATATCTAAGTCTAGATATATCTAGTGGCACTTCTGTAAAAACGTTATAAAATTGCTACAGATTGGATTACATTTATAGGCAAATCATTTGGATATTATATAAATATTACGATAGAGATGGTAAAGTAACTTCCATAATAAAGAAATAGGATTGAGACAATTTGTCAGATAATCTGATAATAAAAACAATTAATTCTGAAGAAGGAAGGAATTATACTGAATTAATACAGAACCAAGAAGACAAATCTCATTTCTGTTTTAATTACATTTAATAAGTTAAAAATTTGAATTCTCCACCTAGGTTTTTATATTAACTGCATTCACTCCCCCCTTCAAAGAAATGCAGAAGGTGTTATGATTCTGTTTGTCTTTAAATCAAATATGTTTTTCTTCTGTTGAAATAGCATCTAACCTTAGCCTCTGGAATCAAGTTCGAGAAAGCTCCTAATTCATTTCTTTTGAACTGCAATCAAAGTCACAAGATTCGATACCAAGAATTTGATACCAATGCTCAGTTACTAACTGATATGCCACTGTTGACAGCCTGCCACTCCGCAAAATTAGGAGAGAATCTAACCGCATATTCCTAATTGAATCTTGGTGGACAAATGCTTTGATGTACCAAACGACTTTAACCTAATTAAGCCTTCTGGGCCTAATAGGGGGAACTTCCTCGTACATGTTATGTCTCAGTCTCGCAGGCAAAGATCCGTGGCATCTTTTAAATCGGGATCGGCCTGGGAAATCAGGGCTTAGCGTCGAACCGTTAGAACCCCTGGATATGATCACTAATTTGGAAGAGGTCTGTTTTTTCCGTTCTGTAAAATAAAAGGAAGATCAGATTAAAGAACGGAGGATCAGTTCCTTCCTTCCTTCCTTTTTTTTTATTAGGAAACCGCAGGAATTTTTATTTTTTTAAAAACCCTTGTTATTCTCCCCTAAATACGAAGCATGTGCCCTAAGGAAGAAAGGGAAGGAGGAAGACGCCTTTCCGCCGCTCGGCTGCAGGATCTGTCCTCTCTCGTTAAGCAATCGGCGGGCCGGAGGAACCGCCTGCTGGACAAGGGCCGGATGACGCGCCTTGCCCGGGACCCGATTTGATTTCTAGAGAAACCATAAATATTATTCCACCCTAAGTAAACATTTATACCCGCGGATATGCGGACGAAAATAAAGTAAGCCGCCCGCTGACCCGGAGGGCGGGGGGAAAACCGCTTGAACTTTATAAATAAGGACCTGCTAATCATTTGACACCCCGAGGCAGGCCAGGTGGCCTCCCGATCGAGCGGGGGGATTCGGTGTCAGCCGCGGGTCCAGCCAGGTCCCTACGCGGATCCCTCCCACCACCACCACCACCACCAGCAGCCCTCCGAGTTACCGAATCTCTGAGGCCGGGAGGGGTGTAGGGTGGGAAGGACTGCACCTCCGTCGCCATTAAAGCCCCGCGGCGCTTCGCAGTTGTTCCTCGCTAATCGTTTTTCCCCCTATACAACCAACGGCCCACGGTCCGGAGGTTGGGCCCAGAGCCAGGCCCAGGGCCTATATTTAGCTGATCCCCCTGGGAAAAGAGAGCAGGGGCCTTTCCTGACTCGCCCAGCGGGCTCTCCGGCCTCGGCCGTGACATTGGATCGCGAGGCCTCGCTCCAGGCCGGAGCCTTTTGTTAGCCGGAGTAGCGCGCCCTCCGCGTGCCTCGCATAGTTCCAATACCGCGCGGCCGGCCTGGTCGGTGCGCGCGTCTCTTATCTTTTTCTCCCGGCCGGGAGGATGGCTCCCTTCTCCGGCCTCAAGTTCAGGTGGGGGAAGGCTTCCCCGTTCGCCTTTCCACTGGCGGTGGGAGAAGACAACCGCAGGAATTTGGGGCTTTCGGCCTCGCAGGGATCCGGAGTGGTGTGTAGGTGCTCAGATTTGGGGTGGAAATGTAGGTTGTCCCCCTGAAGTTTCAGGGCAACTCCAAGCATGAATGTGTGGACCTGAGGTCAGCTGATGGGCAGGCAGGTAGGCTGACAGGTGAGAGAGGCAGAGAGATGTTCCATGAAGATAAAAGCACCCCCTTTTTAGCTTTTTGATCTGAATGCCACCACCTATATCAGCCCTCCTGCAAACACCCAACTTAAGTTGCTTCTTATGCGTTTGCAAGATTTGGTTGCCCATGAATTAATCCCCTGGCTTCAATTTGCCTAATGCACTGAGCAATTTTTTAAAAAGGAAAGTTAGCCACTTTTTTTTTTGGCTGGCTCAAGTTTGGCATGTGGTGTTAACATAGCCAGAGATGATTTTGGTGCATCGGGAGCAACTTAAGAATGGGAAAGGAGTATGTATCCAAATCCAGAAGCCGCTAAACTTTTATCGGATATAAATTACCGCCCTGTTTTGTTCAGCTGCATAAAATGAGTTTCCTTCCTTGGGCATTAGATTTAGCTAACTGCTCCATTTATAGAAGCAGAAATAAGCAACTTAGCTTTTGAGTTCAAGGGACGAAAGATTGGATGGGAGAAGACAGAGAGAAAGAGAGGAAGGGCCCTTACTGATAAAACCCAGAAAGCCCAAGGGCAAATGAAAGAGGCAATAAGATGAAGGGAACCAGCAGTTGAAGTGGCTGCACTGCTGGTGCGATGACATGGCCTGCTGCACTAGGAGTCTTCCAAGATGGGCTGAGTTGTGTTTGGTTGCTTTTTTTTTTTTAAATCCTTGCTCCTTACTTGTCCCATTCATCCTGGAAGCCCGTTGAAGGAAAAGCTGAAAGAGGGCATCATATCCCTTCCTTTTGCCTTCTTCGAGATCAGAGGCATTAAGGACATTCTCCCAATATGGAGGTGGGGTCTTCCATATTGGAGGGACTTCAACTCACAGCAGCTGTGCTGGCTGCAGTTGTGGAGTGGCGGCCTAAAATCATGAGGAGGCAGGGGAAGTTCAGAGAGAAAAAGAGAAACCAGATCTAGAGAAACCAGATTTTCACTATTGTGAATCAAAGGTGATCATTGTTTATTGCCTTACAAGGAAAAAGATTTGGAAGACATAGGAAATAGATTCTAATTGAGCAGGTATTTTAAAACTTAGACAGCAGAGTGGAAGAGGAAGAATTTGAGAGAGGGAATACTACATAGATCCTTGAGCTCAGGTATAGTAGTCCACGCTTACAGGCTGGTATGATTATGGTTCCTTTGATCAACTGGAGGTCAGAGACTTGTCCACAATCTGAAACTTAAGATCCACAGATAGCCCTTGAAAGCCTTGGGTGCAATCCCTGAAGATATCCAAAAGCTGATAATAATTTGTGACTTCCAAAATGACAAAAAAGGAAAAATGATTAAAAGCATGACTAAAATTATTTTTAAAAACCAAAGGTGATTAATTTTAATTACAATTATATGCACATTATTTCAAAACACGTTTAACTTTTGTTGTGGTTCCATCCGTTATTTATTTATTTTTGGACAGGGATTCCTCAAATGCCACTTAAAGCTCAAGAGAAGCCTTTGGGTTTGCTTTTTAAAAGCCATGTTCGTAAGTTTCCATGACCTGATTTCAGCTAACAAGGAGGTTCTATGGGTATCATCTGAAAAGCTGTAGGCCTTAGATCAAGTCCGAATCCCACTCTGCTTTGATCTGAATGTATAGGCACCCTTTGCAAGTATGGCAACGAACTGCAATGGATGGAAAGGAGAATGTGATAACATGAAAATATACAGATGGTTTCTAAGACCACTTTATGGGCAAAAGGATTACACTATGCATCAATACTTTCCTCGCTAACCTCTAATAAAGCAAGTATTCAGGCTGGTTGAAAGTTGTTGTCCATGTGTCCAAATATACAATGAACCTGTACCACAGACTTTTACATACGTAAGAGTTTGCATGAGTTTTATGACAAGGACAATGGTGTGTTGGGTTTTTTTTACACGCATATTTAACACTGCACTGGCAACCTCTCTTCTCTGCCCTGGTCCTAAGACGCTGCCTTGTCTTCCATAAATAAGGGAGGCTTAAGTTATCCTTGGTGCTGAAGTGGTTATTTCCTCCCCTCCATTATTCTGACATCACCCAAGGGCAACCTTAATGATTTTCAATCTATTAAAATTTGTCAATTTTCCCTTGAAGTCAAGGGACTGCAAGGACTAGGAAGAGGCAGGTAGGGGTAGTAGTAGTAGGGGCAACAAAGTTCATCTGATATAGCAATAGCACTTAGACTTATATACCACTTTATAGTGCCCTCTCTAAACGGTTTACAAAGTCAGCATATTACCCCCAACAATCTGAGTCCTCATATAGTTCTTGCTCACTCAAGAATGGAAGGGATGACACTATGGTGGAACAAGATCCTAAATGTTCCTATAGGTTTGTTTTTGTTTTTCAGGTCTAATAGGCTGTTGAACCCTGTTGTACCTGCCCTCCTGACTAGCATGCCTTTGGGCCTTATTTCAGTCTTATCTGCCTGTTGTCAATTGTTGGCAACTGGCTTCTCTCTGACTGCAGAACAGGGGTGGGTTCTGGCTGCTGCTACTGCCGGTTCGCTTGGGGACGCGCTGCGCGCACGTGCAATACTAAAAAAAACCAAGATGGCGCTGCCTATGCTGCCGCCGAGAGAACTGGTTTGGGGGTGTGGCAGGCCAAGCCGGTCCAAACCCGTAAGAACCCACCTCTGCTGCAGAGGGAATCATAGAAATAGGGCTGGAAGCAGAAATCGCGGGTGGCTCTGCCCACCCACCCCAGCTCTACAGCATCCCATTTAGGGCCTTTTTTCACCAAAAGCGCAGGCGCGGAAGGCAGTACGCGTGCTCACATTTGTGAACCAGTAGGGAATGTAAGTGAATGCCACCCCTGGGTTGAAGGTCTTCAAATCCAACCTCTGCTCATTCCAGTGGTGAAATTCAATTTTTTTGTACCACTGGTTCTGTGGGCATGGCAGGGGAAGGATACTGCAAAATCTCCATTCCCACCCCATTCTGGGGCCAGCCAGAGGTGGTATTTTCTGGTTCTCTGAACCACTCCAAATTTCCGCTACTGGTTCTCCAGAACCTGTCAAAAAACCCTGGCTCATTCCATCCCAGACAAATGGTTGTCCAATATTTTCTTGAAAACCTTCAGCAATGGAACACACACAACTGTGGGAGGCAAGCTGTTCCATTGACTAGTTGTTCTCACTATCAGGAAATTTCTCCTTAGTTCCAGGTTGGATCTTCCTCTGACAAAATTCTACCCATTGCTTCTTCTCCTGCCTTCAGATGGTTTGAAACAAATCAATCGCCCCCCTCTTCCCTGTGACAGCCCTTCAAGTATTGGAAGACAGCTATCATGTCACACTTAAGCCTTCCCTTTGCTAGGCTAAACATACGGTACCTAGTTCTCTTAGCCTTTCATTGTACAATTTAGTCTCCAGATCCCTTATCATCTTTGTTGCTTCCCTATGCACTCTTTCTAGGGCTTCAGCAGAGGTGCTATTCAGCCAGTTCTGACAGGTTCTGGAGAACCAGTAGCGGAAATTTTGAGTAGTTCGGAGAACCGGCAAATAGGCTGGCCCCACCTTCACTGTCTCCCAGCTGATCTTCTTTTGTTGCCCTGAACAGGAGAACGGAGCTAGAAAGCAGGTTTGTGGGGTGGGGAGGGAATGGGGATTTTGCAGTAACCTTCTCCTGCCACGCCCACACCCACAAAGTCACGCCCACGGAACCGGTAGTAAATTTTTTTGAATCCTACCACTGGGCCTCACCATCTTTTTTTGTATCATGGTGACCTGAATTGGATGCAATATTCTAAGTGTGGCCTCACTAATGTAGTATAGAGTGGTACTACCGGTTCTCATGATTTTGATGCTATCCCTCTGTTGATACAGTCTAGGACTCTGTTGCCTTTTTTGGCAGCCGCAGCATACTGCTGGCTTACATTTAAGCAAGGGTAAACTAGGACTACTAAAAAATCTTTCCTGGATTGCTTGCCTAACAATTACAATTGTGGTGATCTGGGAAGGAAATTAAGGCGGACACTTCAGAGCACTGCTCAAGGAAAATGAGGCAATAAATGGAGAAAAGAATTGAAAAGGCAGCCACTGCATGCTAATTTTCCGCACACTGGGTGGCTTTCTGGACCTGTCCTTCTCCTCCCATCCCCACCTCAGTCCACTCATGCACCCTGGATGCATAGTTCAGTGATGGAGGGATGGAAGGATGGAAGATGTTAATTTTCCAAAATGAAATTCAATTATAATGCATCTAATCTAGGCGGCCAGCAAAAAACATTATAATAACTTTTGTAAATCACAGAAGTGGCGGGGGGTTGTAGCAAATATCATTTTTAAATCCCTCTTGGATTTAGGGCACTCCTGAGTAGTGAGAGCAGAGAACAAAATAAATATATTAGCAAGCAGACTCTGGGGGTTCAGACATTAGCAGAGTCTGGTCGATTGAAAGAAGTATATCCTAATTCTAAAATATTGACTTCTTGGGAAGTACAAATTGTCTTGATACAGATGGGACTTGTGAGAAGTCCTATATTGGACTGTATAGTTGATTCTCTGGGGAAAAAATACAATGGCTTATTTTCTACAGATGTGATGACATTCAAGCAGTATTTATAAAATAAATCACATTAATGAAGTTTATCCAAGATTGTAAGGCCACACTATACTCTTGAAAATACTTAATTGTTCAATACAGATTCATTTTGCTCAAGGCAACCAATCTTATAATCTTTTTAAAATGTGCCCAAGCTAACATGCCCTCAACTGCTTGCCTGAAACAGGTATTGGTCAAACACCACTATAAACAAGTAGCTTTCTCTACTACTGTCATTTGATGTAGAAGGCAATCTGTATGTTATTGACCTGCTTTTATTTTATTTTAATTTCTCACTTTAAAAAAAAATAGAGGCTGTTTTAACAGTAGATGTACGTATTTTCAAGGTATTTACCAGTGTTACATAGACTATTAAGTACATTTTATGACTGGAAAGTCTGTTCTTCTGTGTGATATGATGCCCAGGTTAAGTTCATTTCTATCTACACCAGGGGTGTCAAACTCAATTTCAGTGAGGGCCGCATCAGGTTTGTGTTTGACCTCAGGGGCTGGTGTGGGCGTGGGCAGGGTGGGCGTGGGCAGCTCAACGTCACTTGTGTTGGGGCAGGCTGTGGTGGCTCAAGTGCTCTGCCAGCGAAAACAGGCTCCCGAGCTCCATTTTCAGGTGCGACGGCTTCCCTGCAACCCTCTGCCAGCGAAAACGGAAATCGAGGGGGCTGCATATGGCCCTTCAGAGCTCTGTTTTCACTGACAGAAGCACCACGGACATGTCCTTTGCTGTTTCCAGGGCGGCCCCATGGACCAGATCTAAGCATCCTGCAGGCCAGATCCTAACCCTAACCCTGATTACACTTTACTACACACCAGACACTTACTAACATACTCTCTGTATAAATAATATCAATGCGCTGTATCTTTTTAGTATATACTACTATTTTAGTGCTGGTAAAAATGGATAATCCAAAAAAGTTTCAAATGTCTAAGTGTTGTTCTTGTGAATAAAAACAATACGTACAGTTCAGAATTTGATAATTATCCTTGCCTTAATTAGGAGGAGTTGGCATCAAATGATGACTCCTGCGTGGAAAAATGAATTTTGCAATAAATTCTAAAGGGAGAGAGAAATCAAATTTGAGGAGATTTTATTTTCTGCATTTCAGCCCGGATTCACACCACACAGTAGAACTAACAGCTCTTAAATGATTGAAAGTTAAATAGAACAGTTTTATTGCTATTCAATTCTAGAATATTTTCCAACTGTCTTCAAAGTTGGTCTGAGTATCTTCTGGAACGATGATTAATAAATACAAGTAATATATAAGCATATTTAAGCATGCAGAAAACATTTGTCTTTTTAATATCTGCAAACCTATTTCAGTGTGTTCCAAATTAGAACACAGTTTTATAGCATATCTTAGTTAACCAATTAAACATTTTCTCATTTGAAAAGTTTAATAAATGATAAGGGTTTCACAAAATCATGTTAAAGAGTCAATTACGGTAGATGATGATTGCAGAAGATTGCTGGATAGATAAAATTAGATGAAAGTATAAAAATGGAAGAGAAGGGAGAAGATAAGAGATGGCCAGAGTTCATAGAATAGTTTATGTCAGAAACCTGAGAATACAATCCACATTTTTGCAATTCTTTAAACTTTTCATAAAGAAAGTGACTATATTTACTGATTCACCATGTGCACAGATAAGAGTAAGATAATACAAAGCCAAGTAAACTGGATCTTATCAATGAGCAATTTAAAAATTACAATAATCTTCTAGTCCTTTAAAAAATTCACATGTGTAAATGGATAAATACAGAGAACATAAGCAAATTAAGAGAATGAACATTTCCATAAATACTCTGTTTCCCTGAAAATAAGACCTCCTTGGATAATAAGCCCAATTGGGCTTTTTAGCGCATGCACTAAAATAAGCCCTCCCCTAAAATTAAGCCCTCCCCTAAAATATTGCAACATAGCAGCAGCCATGAGGTGACCATGCTGGCTGCCTCCTGCACCTCAAAAATAATAAGACTACCCCGAAAATAAGGCTAGGTGCTTATTTTGGGGGTAGGGGAATCAAAAGAAAATAAGACCCTGTCTTATTTTCGGGAAAACACGCTAGCAACCTTGACATTTTCCTCTTGTATTAATCATGTTGTATTAATGGAGTATGCAGGCATCAACTATTTTGCTGGGCAGATACCCATAATTCAGTGTCTGGAGGTTTTCAGAATATGGCTAAGATTCTGAGAAGATTGGAGGCTGAATGAGTACATGAGCTTTCCCTTTTTCTCACTGCATGCTATGTCAGTGATTTTTCTTCCATTATGTTTTCCTATTAAAGTCAAAATAAATGAATTACTTCTTGGGCTTATATTCTGACTAACTAATGAGTTGTATTCAGCATGAATATTGTTCCATGTGATCATTTCAAGTACTGAATCATATACTGAACCATATTTCAAACAATTGCTCCATTATCTCTTTCAAACAGCTGTTTTAATGTAATTTTCATATTTCCATTTATGCCTTAAAAGCAAACAACAACAATCATTGATAGTGATCTCATATATGTAAATATAATGGCCAAACTGTTGTAGTGAGCAGGAAGTAAGATTTTGATTACCTGAAATGTCTTATATATGACGTAAAATCAAAATGTTTCCTATTAATATTCATCCCCCTTTTTCTCTTCTTTTTATACTATTTAACCTAGTTGGTTACTGGGAAAGAAAACCTGACTGCAACTGGCTAATGCCAGGTTGTTCTGTTGGAAGTGCATTAAAACACATATTACCAAGGTAGAGGTGAATGGTTGGATCTTCTTAACGTTTTTATACATTCTATCAAAGTTTATCAGCATTAATCTTAAGAAAAAGAACTAAGGCTAAAGAACTCCACTCTCTTAGATCCTTCTGAAGTAAAGTTGTCAAGCAATTATTTTTCATTTTAATCTTGAGATTCAGCAAACAGGATTAGGAACACAGTGCTAGAGGAATAGAGCCAATACACATAGAAATCAACACTTGAGTTACCATAAATGAATCTCATATAGGACCATAAAACATCAAAATTACAAAGGGCCTAACCAAAGATAATTTAATACTAATATTGGGTAAATAAAATCACTAGGCAAAAGTAGATGAATTACTGTATGATTTGATCATCCATAGCAGAACATGCTATGCTCTGCCCCAGACCAGCCTGGTATGTAATAGGACCTCCTGGACTCATGACTCCTGCTGAAAGAGCAGGTGGCAATAGTGGCCTTTATTCAACTTTGAGGCCCTTTGTTCAACTTCGTGTTGTGCAGCAGTTACACCTCTTACCTGAATTGGGAGGCCCTTATATCAAATCACCCATGCCCTGGTCATTTCCCATGCAATGTACTCTGCATGGCTCTATCCCTGAATATGTGGAAGCTTCAGCTGGTGGCTGTGCAAGTAATTTTTTTGGTCCCAAGAATGGTGCATGTAACACTTTTGCTGTGTAAATTGGGTTGAATGTCATTTTGCTTCTGACTCCAATTTAAGGTGTTGGTTATTACTTTTAAAATCCTACAGAACATGGGGTCAGGTTACCAGAAGAACCTGTTACCCACCATCACATCCGTCTGTCCCACCCGGTCAGGCAGGAAAAGTATGCTACACACGCTGTCAGTTAAAGAATTTTGCATGGTGGAGATTCTTCCCTTTAAGAAATGAGGCAGCCCCACTTTTCACCTTTCAAAAGAGGTCTGAACCTGGCTCTGCAAACCCACATGGGATTTGCTGAGTGGCATGCAACTCTTAAGTGTGCTTAACACCTTAAAGCCTCCCCCCACCACATTTGTTTAAAACTTAGCTTATTTTATTGTTATTTACCCGGATCCTTTTATTGATGTGTGGTATTTTTATATGGTATTAGTGCTTTAGCTGTACACTTCTCAGCATCATTCTGAGATGGGCGCTATGTAAAAGTGATGAATGAGTGAAAGAAATGAATTAAAACAAATGTTATCTATCACTGTTTTTATTTGCTTACTTTGTTTCACTTTTTCCAGTTTTTTAAAAGACTCTGGCCAAGTAACTTATATATTTTATCAGACTGTGATCTATTTCGGCTTGTAGTGTTCTGTAATTATAGAATATAGCCTGAAGATATAGGATAATTTTTTTTGCACTTTCTAATTCCCCCCCCCCGTATTTATTGTTCCCATTTTGATGTGCCCAATGATACTGAACTACTATAACGTGGCTTACTCAAGAAATCATGATTAATAAATCCATAGCTTAGTGCAGTGTAATGTGCGATCCCCGTCTAAATAAAACAGTGAGCTATATTTTTATTGTTTACAAACTAAACGGCTTCATGTCCTAACTGAAAAGACACATGGATTTATTTTAATGTCCTGCGAGACTAGCCTCATCTAAAATCAGCAGCCACCTTCACCGATTTTGACGAGCCTGCTGCAAAATTCAGCCTAAACGTAACAAGCAGAGTATACGCAACGTCACCCATTCAGGAAGCCTTTTGCGCATGCGGGCGGGCGGGCGGCCAGCAAGGCGGGACCAATGAGCCGGTCGGACGCGCGCACGCCCATTGAATGCCCTCTCGCGCCTGTCAGTTTCGGTGAGTAGGAGAGTGTCCAATTGCGGCGGGGGAGGGGGGGGGTCCGCTGACATGGCGCGAGGCAAAGGCGGGATTTATAATTTATAAGCGCTCCTGAGGGGAGCAGAGCACGCGCTTGGTAGCTGGATGAGCTTTGGCGTTTCCTGTTAAGAGAAGCGCGCGGGCCCCTTGGGTGGGGGGGAGTCAGGAACTGCATTCTTTACCCTTTGTGGGTGCTCAGCTTCCTGCCTCCCAGAACCGTTGGTTTTTTTAAAAAAAAAAACCTCCCAACAGCCTCGCCAACGGTCGGGATTTACATCAGCGTGCTGATTTGGAGGGCGCCCTGTTGGGGAAGGCTGTACTGCAGGCAAGGAAAGCGATACAGAGGCTTTGGATACGGAACCCGAATCTTCTTCCACTGGGGAAGGGAGGAGCTTTCGTGGATTGTTTAAAAAAAACCTATAGGGACTCTGCTTCCAACCCACATCGGTGTGGGGTGTCACATAGTCAATCTCTCCAGTAATGGGCGTCGCGGAGATATATAAGTGTGCTATTGCTATATGCAACCTGAACTATGTGCAGGTTGCATATAGCAATAGCACACTTATATACCACGTCACAGTGCTTTTCAGCCCTCTCTAAGCGGTTTACAGAGTCAGCATATTGCCCCCCCCACAATCTGGCTTCACAATATGGTCAAATACTTACAAGAGCCCTAATCTGGCTTCCTTTCATAAATACCAATGATGCTTCCTAGATAATTCTGCATTCTGCGGAATGTTTATGGGGTCTTACATAGACGTATATTCTTGAATTAATCATACATCCCCATCATGCTATTCCCTTTCTTGTATGTAATGTTTTGCCATCTGCAGGGAAACAGCAAGCAATTTAAAAGGAAATAAAAGGAAATATTTTTGAAGTACAAGTTTTACTTTCTTCCCTCTCTAATCAAATCACTTAAATATACTGCTTTCATACCAGCAATTAACTTCTTTACTTGACTCTCTGTTAATTTGGCATCGACTTTTTCTTGATTTTTATCTATTCTTGTTTTAACACTAAGCTCCCACATGTACTTTGTAAATACTACATTTCCGCTTCCTTCATCTTCTTTGTTTTTTTCTGACATCAAATTTATACTACCCAATAAGAAAGTGGGTAGGAGCACAGCTATTTTTTTCTGCTTCTTTTGATAAATGTTTCTTCCTGATAGAAACATGTATCAATGTATCACCTATTTTTATACCAACATTTCTCCAACCATTTTCCCATGCCACCCAGTATGCAATTTCATCTACCGGTACTTGTTATAGTTTTTCACCATTTACAATCTGCAATCATTCACTCCACATTTCCTGCCAAACACAACTACTCTGATGTCTGATTCTTTAAATTTTCAGAGCCATACCCCTTGTTATATTGCACATTCTGTCTGACATTGTACTTATTAGATTACTACATCACTGCCATCTAATCAAACTCATGGTGCCTTTCAAATAAGATAAAACTTATAAGGCAAAACCACTGAAAGCAAGAACAAGCCCCCTCCCATTAATAATTCCACAAGCATTTCTTATACATTTAGATACAGATTAACAGAGTTGGAAAGGACTTTATAGGTCATCTAGTCAACCACCACCACCCCCAGCAGACACTACACCACTTTTGACAGACGGCAATCCGGTCTCTTCTTGAAATCTTCCAGTGATGAAGCTCCCACAACTTCTGAAGGCAAGCTGTTCCATTGGTTGATTGCTCGTACTGTCAGAAAAAAATCTCCTTATTTCCAGGTTGAATCTCTCCTTGTTCAGTTTCCATCCATTGTTCCTTGTCTGGCCTTCAGGTGCTTTGGAAAATAGCTTGACCCCTCCTCTCTGTGGCAGCCCCTCAAATATTGGAACACTGCTATCATGTCTCTCCTGGTCCTTCTCTTCACTAAACTAACCATGCCCAGTTCCTATTTTATCTATAAATATATTAAACAATTCAGGGACATTATATATCCTTGTCTTACTCCTTCTTTAATGTTGAACCTTTTGCTAATAATTCCATTTATTTTCATGCATTCTTCATTGCCATACTGTTTTCGGCATTTATACAAACTGAATCCTAAAATAATTACATCATTAACAAGTGGTTGAGTACTTTGTGGTTCTCTGCATTGCATGCATTTAACCATTGGTATGGCGAGTGGGATTGATGGGACTATCTATGTGCATGATTCCTGACTGGAGAAGGTTGTTTTAATAAAAATTAGTGACTGGATTCATGCAAGCTGCTATAGCACAGTTTTCAGGTGACAATTACTAGGTTTAATATGGAATGATAAATTGTAATATGGTTAGGTCTATTTTTTTATTGAAAAAGTTTTATACAAACACATTTTCCCCCCTTTTTACCCCCCCCACCATATAATGTAAATCACATACAAATACTATAACCCCTCCCCTCCCCCCAACTTAGAAAAAAATTCTCATTCAAATATTGTGCCAAATACTGTACCCCCTCCCCTCCCCCCGTATTAAGGTAAATTATTCATTCAGGTATTGTACCCCCTCACCTCCCAACAATCATAATATAAGTTTCTCTTAGAGTAGCAATAGCCCATTAATCCCATCTTCTAAGTTAATTGAACATATATAAATCATGATATAAATTTCTCTTAAAGTGACAATATCTCATTAATCCCATCTTCTAGGTTGATTATGCATATATATACCCCACCCTCCACCCTAACCCTCCCCCACCTCCCACTCGAACTCACCCCCCTGACTTCCGCTATACACCTCTAACAATTCCAAGCATCCCCTGTATTATTTACTCTAATCATACTCTAATCATTTATCAATCTAAACATTCTTACCTAAAGGCTACATAGTACTTCCTAGTCTGGTATTTATTCTGTATGTAATCAATCCATTTTACCCATTCCTGTGTATAATTCTCCTGCTTCTGAGCTTTTAGGAAAGCTGAAATTTTTGCCATTTCGGCAAACCCCGCCACTTTCTGAATCCATTGATCAATTGTCAGTAAAAAATCTTTTTTCCAATGTTGCGCAATCAACAACCTAGCTGCTGTAACCATGTACAAAACCAGTTTTGTTTCCCCTTTCTTAAAGTCCTTAGTTATACCCAGTAAAAACATTTGCGGAGTAAATTGTATTCTTTTCTTAAATACATTTTGCATAACCCACCATATTTTTATCCAAAAAGCTTTAACCTTGTTGCAAGTCCACCATACATGAAAAAAGGTAGCATCTAGGCACCCGCATCTCCAACATTTTGGTTGAACATTTGGGTACAGGTTAGGTCTATTATATTTTGAAATAAATACTTTGGTTTAATTGTGTACCCATGACATTGGTTTATTCAACCCAATTTTCTGGTTTCATATTATACACTAAATCAAAATTAACTATATTGGCATAGTTTCTAAAATGCATTGCTTTGGTTAGTCTGTGTTTAATATGGCCCTTTCTCTATGACTTGGTTAAAATGATATTCATCTACCTTTGAGCCAGCAGATAACTAAAATCAGCGCAAAATTTGCTATCTCCATTGCCCATTTGTCTTACAGAAGCCAGTTAGGGTGAACTATGGTAGCTCCCATATGGCATAGACTGGCTTTCAAGTGTCTTTGCAATTCAGTCTGAGAGACCCAGTTGGCAGCCTGGTAAATCAGGAATGGCTCTCTTTTCTTACTAGGCAGTTTTGCATCAGGAAAGAAAAGGATAGGATAGGGGATAGGGAAAAGAAAGAAGGGGAGAAAGGAAAGAATAATCTTATTGCACTATGGAATGGCATATAAGTCTAAGTGCTATTGCTATGATTCTTTCAATAGCATTTCTGGCTGTTGCAGAATAGCCCCCTGATACTATGCTGAATTTGCTCTTTGTTTTCACTGGTTTTCTTTTCCCCATAATAATATTATAAAATGCCCACGTTGGATTGCTGCCTTTTGAAACAGAGTTGTGCATATTACAGAGAAATTGTTTTATTATGGCAATACATTAGGACTAAATTAATGTAAAATAGTGTGTAATATAATTGTTCTTATTTCCAGGTCTGGACTGAAGACCAGCTATGGAAAAATGGAGCTTAATCACAATTACTGTGTTACTTGGACTTATTGTTCGATGGACTGTATCACTTGGTCCTTATTCAGGTAATACACATTCAGACTTTGAGCTAGTGTATGAAGATAATTTTCTTTAAAAGTTCAGATTATGATAGTGGGAAATCTTAATATGGGATTGTTGTACATAATATATGATATATGAGCAACTATTTTGTATTTTTATAGAACTGCAAATATCAGCATAACTATATGAACAAAAATATCTATTTGATCTTTACTCATTCTTCTTCAGTTATATCCTGAGCATTCCATGTTTAATATCTATTTGAAATAAACAAATGCTGTATTATTTGAGCATCTTATAAAATTTAGATAATTCTTAACTGATCTAAAAATAATCCTCATATGACTAATCTAATCTAGTATTTCATTATTGTGTTAGTACATACATAAGGTTAAGTCCAAGAAGCACTTAGCTGAACTGTTTTATGTAAAAATACAACAACAACAATAATAAAATATTTGATGCATTTAAGTTTAATTAAATTTAAATTAAAGCAGATTTAGTTTTGTGCTGATCTTATCTCACCTACACTTTAAATTGTGTCTGTCAGACATACAATTGAGAGGTCAAGTACTGTATGGCTTTCTGCCTATTCCCCCCTCCCCTGTTCTAATTGTTTTATCTTTAATATGATTCAAAACATGTGAAGAAGAAAGTAAGCTCGTACATGTTGACGTTGTCCCAAAGGTGCTTTTTCAAGAGGCAACTGGACTTTCTGATTTTTCTTTGAAGATGTTTCACTTCTCATCCAAGAAGCTGAAAAAGCTTCCAAGAAGCTGAAGAAGCTTCTTGGATGAGAAGCAAAAGCCTTCAAAGAAAAACCAGAAAGTCCAGTTGCCTCTTGAAAAAGCACCTTTGGGACAACCATGACCCGGATGACTGAGAATCTCCATAGACTTGCTGACTTTATTTATTCAATAAATTTATTTATGCCATTGTCCATATGCTAAAAGCAAAGATTGGAGGAAGAGCGGGGGGGGGGGGGGATTCATTTCTATATATTTAGCCTATTGGATCATAGTTTTAAATCTACTGTTGGGATGCTATGCTTATAGGGTAGAATTTCCTCCTCAGTATTTCTAGTGGGAACGGGCTTAGTAAAGACAGCTCTTCTCTCCTATTCCACTGATTCTAATCACATATTTTAAACACCTGAATGTATTTCTGTTCTTCAGACACTATCCATTTTATGGTAATCATCTTTTAAACTGGAAATGTTATTAAGACTTGCAACAGTAGACATTTCCGGAATAAAAACCAAAAGTTGTAGTATTAAAATACTTCAGTAAAAAATATTTCTTATGCTCAGAATTCCAGTAAAATAAATAAAAAGACTTGCTAAAGTTATCTCTTCCTTGTACTTATTTAGTGATCACAATTGGAACTGGCAATTCGGTTGTTAAGTGAAGTGGTCACTGAGTGATTTTGCTTATGAACTTACTTCAGCTTTCCCTTGCTTTATATACTTATGAGGACTGTGAGGATTGGTCACTTTTCATCACGATTGTAATGATGAATAGCTGCTATATGAGGCAGATGTGAGGGTGATCTGACATGTGTCACCCTATAGATCACCAGGCAAGGTTGATTTAGCTGATTTACTGGCTAGTCAGTGCCTCTTTCCTCCCTTACCACTCCATGTGCTTCTTCTGAAATCTGGACACTTGGTGGAGGAGGACAACCATCCCAGATAGAAAGAGTGTACCAATCTTCAGTCAAGGGTATACAATAACTGCATGATGCAGTAGTTAAATGAGAACTATCTGTAATAAGATAGAATAATCTATTATTCTTAAAGTAACTCATTAATAAAATCTAGCGTGAACAAATGCATAGTACAAGTAATCTTCAACCTGCAACCATTCATTCAGACACTTAGGTCTGTATAAGTTAATGGCACTGTTTATTGTCTCTGTATATTGGTTTAGGCAGCTGGTTAGAATATGCTGGTATTTAACTAATGGGGTAGGTGGGTTATAATTTGTACTTTATACTTAGGGACCTTATTCAGAAGGCGTAGGCTCCAATCATTACAATAAAGTAATACTGGTATGATATTTTGAAGATCTGCATCTGTTTAATAATAACTTCAAATTGTTATGATTGGCAGCTTTTTCTCCCAATCCCCACCCAAAAAGAGTTATATGTGCATATGTTTATCTGCATTAAAGCAATTCTTTACTAAAAGCAAGGCAAGGCAATAGTCCTCTGCCTATGCTCAGGCAATAATGATATTTAGTTGTTCCAGAAGTTCATTTCTGGTGGAACCTGTCCACATTTTACAAAGGGACAAATATTACCCTTTTCTTCTTGGATGTATGAACTATCAAAAAGTAAATTATATGAAAGAATGATAAAAGTCTTTCCTAGATTTAAAAGAAACTTTTCAATTTATGTAAAGTTATAGTGTGTTAGCTGAAATATATATGTGCTTTCATTAGTTAATCAGGAGACAAGAAATGAATAATGGTATATATTAGATATTTACTTGGATGGTATAACAATTACACTGTTTCATATATTTTCTATCTGGTTTAAAAAGAAGCCTATTCAATACTGGCTGAGAGAATAGCAAGTAGAATTGAGCAAAATGGAACCTAATTTGCTACATATAAAATTGGTACTAACTTCAAGCTGAATTTGACTCAAGCATAAAATTTGACTCAAGCATTACAATAGCAAAGAAAGTACTTTTTTGTATAAAGCTTAAAGAAAAGGAAAGTGACTTATCTCCTTCATTGTACATTAGTAAATGAATGGAAGTATGCAGCAGGACCAGTGGTGGGCTACGCTCCGGTATGGGCGTACCGGTGCCTGCTGGGAGCACCAGGTACCGTTCTGGTATGGTGCTCCGGAGGGCCCACCCTCATGCCTGCTCTCCTTACCACTATTTGAGCCAATCGGGCTTACGTGCACAGACGTAGGGTGTCTGCGCGACGCTTCGCCAAGCAGCTGGAGTGTCACGGGCAGTAAGTATGAATGTGCGCACTGCACGCATACTGCGCACATTCACGGGATGGACACCGGGACCCGTTGCAATGTACCTATTGCAACAGGATCCGGAACCCACCACTGAGTAGGACCATATTTTTGAGAATACCAAGTATTAGGTGTTAGGACCAAAAATGATGATTAGAGAAGGTCTTTGATATAGGGCTGACTTTTTGCGTTCCTGTGGCACCCCAATTCTTTTTCTTGAAGATCAGAAGATCAAGCTATATATTGCATGCTGTTGGCCAGAGGAGTCTGTGAAATGGGGAGATGGGGTGCTACATTAAGAAACACTGAAGATGGATTCTGCATGTATAGTATCATGTATGATTGTATGTTTCAGACGGAAGAATATCAATACTGTTTTATTTTTGTATTTGAAAGAATTAGAAATATTTTCTGTTTAACATGGACACATTTAGAATAGAAAACATTTATTTCTCAAGCATTTAATAAAAACACTAGTAGAATCATAACAATGGTTAGCGTATAGTTTAACAAATAAGTACACAAACGTATCTCTCATATTTTCTTTCTTTTGTGTTTTAGGTGCAGGAAAAGCACCTATGTATGGAGACTATGAAGCTCAAAGACACTGGCAAGAAATTACTTATAACCTGCCAGTCAAAAACTGGTATGTCTTTATTTCAATTTAGACAAGGAGTGCTCATAGGCTGGAGGGGGGGAACTTAGCTGGACCATATAGGTTTGTACATAATTATGTAGAAATAAGATCACTTTTCTTCAACATGATATCCAAAATAGTATTATAGAAATGCAATTATTTTTCAGATCCAATATACTATATTATGTCTGTTCAGATTATCTCAAAAGATGTCATTATGATCATATTAAGTATCTATATCTACAATGCTTAGGCAGATTAATTAAAATATTAAATAGGTTTGCAAGTGTTATAGAAATACAGTTTAGAAATTCAATTCCTAAAATGTGTAGTTGAAGCAGAAAACATTGTTTCTCATCTTTGGCTTTATTATCTGATGTCTCTATATTATGCTCTGCCTTTGAATAGAAGTACATGCCTCTTCTGTGCTGTTGCTTCTCTTTAAGAAACCTAGTTTGATTGGAATCCGAAAAGAGGAGAAAAATGCTGTTTATCCATTGGATGAGCAAAGCACCAGAGAGAAAGATGAAGCATTGAAGCTATAGTTAAGAAAAACTAGCAATAAGTATTTGCCTTTCTCTCACCATATCTTGGATAAGGGAAGATTATGATTATGATTCAGGACAGATAATGATTGGGAGGGTGTGCTAAGGGAAGAGTCTGCCTGAAGGAGAAAGCCCATTGTCAAGATTTTCCTCATCTTCCAGATGTAATAAAGCATTCAGAAAGATAAAAAGAAACAGTGATATAGAAGCAGTGATATAGAAGTTCTGTCCTTCCCCCACTTTTTCTTTTTGCTTATTAAGCTACACCTGTTTTGCAAATGAGTGGAAAGGTGCTGCAGTTTGGACATTGCAGCAATGCAAGCACAGCCAGTAGCCCCTCTTTTTTCGAGCTTCTATTTCAAAGTTGAAGTTGCGATTGCTTAAGGGTCAAGTTAACTCTTAACAATTCAGCTCTTCTAAAGCAGTGGTCGGCAAGCCGCGGCTCGCGAGCCACACGCGGCTCTTTACACATTTTAATGCGGCTCTTCTGTGTGCCGGGCGCCCGCTCCCCTCCCTCCTCTCGGGCACTTCAAAACAAGCCCCCCTTTCCCTTTTTTCTTTTCGACTCACAATGATTAGGGAGGATCCTGAAGTCGGGCGGGGACGAGAAGCGAGGAGGCAGAAAAAGAAACGGAGGCTAAGGAGCTTCCCCCCGCCCCCTCCCAGCGAAAATCTAACCGGGGAGCCGGGCGGGCAGTAGCAAATTAGCCGTCTCCCCGGTTAGATTTTTGCTGGGAGGGGTCGGGGGGGGGGAAGCTCCTTGGCCTCCATCTCTTTTTCTCCCTCCTCGCTTCTTGGGGCTCTACCAATGGGGGAGTTTTAAGAGGTAACAATTGGCTGTTTTAAGACTGGTGGACTTCAATTCTCAGAATTCTGGGAGTTGAAGTCCACCAGTCTTAAGAGCCAATTTTGCAGATCCCTGGGCTAATATGATTGATGCCCTTGGTGGACTTCAATTCTCAGAATTCTGGGAGTTGAAGTCCACAAGTCTTCAACTGTCAGGTTTGAAGACCCTGGGTTTTTTTTTTCTAAAGGGTTGGGGGTGCGAGGGTCTTGCAACTTGACAGCTTTAAGACTTGCATGCTTCAATGCCAGAGTTCCTGAGCCAACATGACTGGAGGAGGAATTCTGGGAGTTGAAGTCCACAAGTCTTAAAGCTGTCAGGTTTGAAGACCCCTTGGGGTTTTTTTCCTAAAGGGTTAGGGATGCAAGGATCTTGTAACTTGACAGCTTTAAAACTTGCGTGCTTCAAATGCCAGAGTTTATTGAAACTAAAAACAGTGTACCATCCTATGTATTTTCGGTTTTAAAAATGTGGCTCTCAAAATAAATTTCAATCGTGGTTTTGGCGAGATTTGGCTCAGTTGAAAAAAAAGGTTGCCCACCACTGTTCTAAAGCAAATACACCTTTTTCAGGCTCAGACAAAATTCTAATGAAAGCTGGGCCGTTTTAATGAATGGCAAAAAGATGCTGCACTCTCATAACATTTTCAAAATGTGCACAGCTGATGTTTATTAAATTTATTATTTTGATATTCTAAAGACTAATGTTTATTAAATGTATTATTTTAATTTCTGAAGACTCAGACTCAACATTTCCCTTCCACAGTTAAAACCAAAGATAGTGCTAAGACTAATAAATTTGGAGTTTGTTGCTTACTAGAGCACATAGTCTAGAAGCTAATGGGCTAATGTATTGCCTCAGTATAAGGTTTCAGTATAGAATAAAGAAAAATGTTTTTTTGTGTAAATTATATTTATACTTAATAATAAATGATATGTTTAAATGATAGGCAAATTGGGTTTGATGAAGTGATGGGAGAGAGAAGATTGTTCAGTTCCAAAAGATTAATAAGTATAAGAATTTACAAGTAAGGGAATGAGAGCCAGTGAAAGTGCACTTATCTGCCATCAAAACATATAATTACAATTATTGAATCCTTTCCACTAGTTTCTTCTTGGGTAATTAGAATTTTCCTTCATATATTGCTGAATAACGGGGTATAGCAGTATCGAAAGTATATTTGGAAGCAATTTTATATTAGCTTTGTTTTGTAACAGCATCAAATATTTTGTGATTCATTATACTACGTGCAACTTGGCATTTCTAGAAAGTTGGTTCCCCCAAAGTCTTTGCCTTTGAAGAAGCTACTGTACAGTGATAACACTATGCATATATGCTCAAGTGATATTGTATGTACTTCACGTTTGCCTCCTTTGTTCAGAAGCAAAGTATATTAAAAAGGTGGGCAATAAACTAGAAATGTGATTTGTATGTAGTTTTCCTATATGTGGTTTTCCTGAGCCAGAGGCATGAATTTAAATCTTTCTGCCTTCCCTATCTTGCTTTGGAGTCCATGCATATATTTATCAAAGACAATCTTGACAGCATCTTTTCTTCCTTATTGCTAGTTAGAAATATGGAATTTCTTAGCCTTCTCTTCATCAGTATGCACGAACCTTTTCTAATGGAGTCTAAGACTGAATTAGAGGGCAATGCTGGATGAATAAATGAGATATTAACAAGTAAAACGCAGAATATTAATAGTGTAATGAAGAAGTTAAAACTATCTTGGTGTGAGAAAATTTAAATAGTGGGATAAAAGTGTAGAGATGCAGCTTTAGGAAATATGATTTATCATGAATTGTTCATAAGATACTTCAGGCTGCTTATAAGGTATTCAAGAAATATCATTTATTGCAATAAATGTCAGAAACTGGCAGCATTTGACTGGATAGACTGGAAAAACTAAGGACTTGCCCCTGGCAATTATAAAATACTAGTCACTCTGTTTCACGCAGACTTAAAGGTTCTGATATCTTATTTTTATAATTTTTATTTTCATGGCATAAAATCTTCTGAAGTCTTTCAACTTGAAGATGTGTCTAAATTCTGATTATTCTCCACTCAAATATACAGTACAGAAGACTCATACCGAATGAACATTCTTTGCCTTTGCATTTTTGTATTGTTCTTTAGAGGATTTAGAGGACCGATTGAATTTGTTACTATTGATGTCTTGAGCAGGTTTGAGTTGCTTGTCACTTATTTTGTTCAAATTCTGTAGAGTCAACAATTTTGTTACGTTTTGTTAAGGTGCAATTAACCGTAATTTTCAAAAGCTCATCCTTCTATAAAACAACAGTACCATCTGAACACGTTTGACATAGAGCAGTTTTTTCTTCTAATGGCAGCAGTTTGTGTACTGACAAAAGCAGTCAATCATTCCTTTTTATCCCGGATGTTTGTGTGTTACTTCCAATGAAAGTAATAGAATTAGATCTTGGTTTTTCCTAAATATAGGAAAACCTATATTGAAGACTAGAAAACGTCTGTGAAATCTTATACCTATACTGAAGGTTTTAAAGCCACTGTGGCATCTTATACAATTACATATACTTAATATAAAAACCATATTTTATTTCCATCATCATTCTGCAGACTATTATTTAAGAAACACTTATTCAGAAAAATATCCAAAGATCATTTGGAGGTGGTGGTGGAGAAAAAAGCTTGCTTTCTCAGAAGCTGTCACAAAATAGCTTCAGATTTATATAAGAAAATAAAAGAGATGTTGTCCCTATAATATGCTAAACGTGTATATTTATTTTGAATTTCACTTTGTCTTTCAGGTACTTTAACACCAGTGACAATAATTTACAATATTGGGGCCTTGACTACCCACCTCTTACTGCTTATCACAGTCTTCTGTGTGCTTATGTGTAAGTTAATTATTATATAGCCAATTGTTTAACATAATTCTTTAAAAAGAAAAAAAGTACGCTAATTCAGAAGTTATTTACATCCATAAGTGTTCTGTAGTATATTCAGAGATTAACATCTCTAATAAGATTTTTTTTTAATGTGATGGAGAATCAGGAAAATAATTGGATATGGACGTTATATACAATGTTTGAATTCCCAGATCATGTATCCTATGTTTACAAAGACTGTATTTGATTTTATATTATTGTAAATGCCCAAGGCATTTTTCATTAAGATGCTTTACAACTGTGATCATACAATCCACTATCACAAGCTACGCAAAGTTGTTGAGAGTTGGGTGGCACACAAGTTTGATAAATGATTATCACTATCAATATCATGGTAATAAGGATAAGCTTTAAGTGGGATTTCCCTGTTTAAATCTGTAGCAAGATAAAAACAACATTTGTTCACAGTATATCAATATGCACCTATGTTTTTAGTTTGCAGAGACCAATTGAGAAGCAGCTTTGAAGAGATATTACTTTAAAATTTAAAAATGACAGAAATCTTGTGCTGAAGGACAGAAGAGACTTTAGATTTTATTTCTTATATTCTGCCTCAGGAATGGACAGTCTCTCTAGATTTTTAAAACTGCAGTTCTATTGTAGGGGGTTACACTGCCTTGCGGTGACAGGGATTGAAATTAAAAATATCAAGAGGATAGTAAATTGCCTATTCTATTCTTTACAAAATTGTAATGAACAAATTAATGGCTACAATTTCCTTTTTTAATTTTCTAAAAGAAATACAACTAGCTGATAAAAGCTTTGCATAGATCTAGAAAACTGTATGCTATTTTATTATCTTAAACTGGCTTTATAATACTATTGTTCCAATATGGGTTTTACTTTTTTCTGTGGTCAACATAGCTATTTTTTGTCTTAAAAAAAAACACTGGAATAGATATGTTGAAATTATCAAAAGTGTTTTATTATTGCTTTTAGTTTTCAGAAACTGGACTAAAACCAAAGAATTCTTGTAAATTCATTTAAGGTAAAGAATATTATTCAGAATGGTCTCTGCTACCTTGTTTATACAGTTAAAAATCTGAGAAACATGTTTACAACATTCAAAAGAAAAAACTTATGTATTTTTAAAATATTTGATTATTAACTACCATTAAAAGAACAGTTATTACAAATTTAAATTAATTTTTCATATCTTATAAATACACCTTAAGAGAATTGTGTTTTTTCATATTTGTAACTTTTTTAGAGCAAAGTTAATAAATCCCAGTTGGATTACTCTACACACATCTCGTGGGTATGAGAGTCAGTCACACAAGTTATTTATGCGTGCATCAGGTAGGAATTTTATTTTTATAATGTAAACTATACAAGGCATTTTATCTGATCCTGTATTGTGTATTTGGAGATGCTCCATATCAGAGGAGTTCACAGAGTTTGATACAAGTGACTATAATCTTTAATATGCTAATATTAGTACAGCTGTATACTAACAAAATACTATAATGAAAGGGATTGTTCAAGGTAAGAACCTACATTACAGGATTCTGAATAACTTGCCAGATATAATGCTAACATTTTTTATTACACAAGATGAATATTCTTCTTCCTAGATTCAGTTTTAAAACCAATTGTACTGAGTGAGCAAAAGAGATTGGATTTTTCAATATTCTCCATATTGTGGAATTTCTCGTAGTAACTGTATGCTTGACTTTATTCAGTTTTGACTAATGAACAGGTATTTTTAATTGCTCCTTATTCAATATTTAAATGTCATTTAAATGTTGAATAATTAGCAATACATCTGGTTTTAACTTGTTTTCAGTTATTTAAATCATTTTAATATGTGGTTAGCAGTAAATATTTTTAATATTTTTGAGATACGCACACACATTTATATATAGTAGCTGTTACATTGTCTTATTTTACCTTATATAATCAAATCTGCTTTGTCTAATATGCTAGAAATATTTGAATACAAAAGATCAATAAATAATGGCAGTAGAGTGACAGCTTGTCCTCTATTCCATATTATATAAAACTAAATTTTTGTTAACACTGAAGTTCATGTCAATAATTATCTATAGAGGTGTACAAGATGATTACAACGCTAAATGAAATAGAATCTTTGACTAATTCTAATTCCATATGTACAGTATATATAAAATAGGTACTTTTTCTTCATCAAGTGTTTTCAGTTTTTATGAAACACTAGACTAAACATTGATAGACTAAACCAGCAGTGTTCAACCTTGGCAGACCTTCCAGAATTCCCCAGCTAGCCAGGCTGGAGTTGAAGCCACAGGTCTTAAAGTTGCTAATTTTGGACATTCCTGAACTTACATGTTACCCTCCACACTTCCTGAAGAGATACTGTCAGTGATTTGGTGATTTAGAGTATTGTAACAGCAAAGAAAGAACCAACAGACAGTTGTATTGCTTGTCCTGCTCTTCTTGCAGTAGCTGGAAGTGTTCATATTTGGACTAATTTGGGCCCAGCCTACATTTTTAGAGTGCTACTGAAATGGATGCTAATATGCACATAAAAGATTAAATGCTTCTTACTGTATAACAATATTTTCTTATTATGTAATAGCCTTTTCCAGCCATTTAAAAACTGCTAGTATTCTATGCAGAATTATAACATTTAGTAGTGATTACTTTTACAATTAAATCAAAATGATTATTATTTTCATAGACACATTAATTGATATTAATATGATAGTTAATAATGAAAGAAAAACAAACCCAGCAATGTCATATGAGTTTTTTTAATTAAGCATCATAAACAATTAATTAGTTTGTGTTATTCATCCTCCAGGAATGAATAGAGTTGTGCAAAAAAATAATAATCTTATGTTAGTTTCTTCTTATTGCTGATTAGCTTGGGCAGAATTAGACAATCCTCCGCCTCACCTCTTATGCTGGCCACAAACCTTTCCATCTGGTCTTTAGTAATTGACTGCATTTTAAAAATCACTAGAACCAAATTACCCTTGAAATAGTCTTTAATAATGCTCAAGTCAACACGCCGGATAAATCATTGATGTATAAACCAAACAAATGGATAGACATTTTTTAAACAATAGCCATTAAATGCATGTTATCAAGGTTACAGAATTCAATAATGTTAAATGTTAGCCATTATTTTTACCCATTTTAGAAAATTCTCCCTCTCTGGAATGTATATACTGAAAAAAAAAACCTAATGTTTTGACAAATCACTCAAGTCATAGTTTGGCATTGTAAAATATGTTTTTTTTAAAAAAACTAACTAAGTTTACAATAATTTTATAATTATTATGTAACAAATGAAATGTATATACTCAGGTGGCTGATATGGTGGCAATAATCAAACAATGAAATAATCAAATTATGAAAATCATTATGAAAATGAACCTCTGTCCCACATACCACGTGTACCCCCCCTCCCTCCCCCCCCATCTCTTTTAAAGTTAGAAACTAGTCAACAGTTTCATTGGGTTAATATCAGCTTCTGCTGATATTTTGTTTTGGTATCTTTTGCTATGAATTTTTGTTATCATATTTCCTATTTTTATAGTCTACCCCAATCAGAGAACTCTGGATAGATTCCAACGGAATAAATATAGAACAGTAAATGAATTCTAAACACCTCCTTCGAAACAGATGTTTCTGGCAATAAAAAAGGTCCAGATACTTTGCTAGCCTCCAACTTCCCATCTCTTTCAGGCAGCCCAACAGAATACAATGATAGATAGTATCAAACACCAATAAAAGATTTAAAGGACCAAGAACAACACACTCCCCTCTTGGAGATACCAATAAGACGTGCTCACTTCATTGAATGTATTCTCAAAAGCATCTCAGATAACAGTACAGGATCCAGATTTGCTCACTGTATTGGGTTCTGTCCAACTGGTATTTAGCCCATATGAGCAATGTTATCTGCCCAGAAAACCACAAAACCATGCACTGAGCCCCTAGATATCTTAATCTACACATATTTCCCTAAAAACCTCTGATGGCTTTGATTGAGGCTGCTGGGAGAAAAATCTGTGAATGCAGAGAAATCATGCTGTTTCTCTTGCTGCTGATGTACAGCTTAAAAATAAACCTTTATCAGTACCTGTTCTGGTGCATTTCTGGTTTTTCTGTGACCCCTGCTTGTAGAGGTCCTTTTAGTCATTTCATTTTCCTTAATTCTTCATTAAACCAAGCAGCTACCCAGGATCATTAATTGGTGAGGAACCTTCCAGGAACAATCCCATCAAGCACTCTAGTGGGGTCCATGTTTCAGAGGCCCACCAGACACATGATGGTGTTTTTGTTGTTTTTCCTAGCATATTAAGTATTAATAGTGCCTGTAACTAGGAACCCTTTCCCTATGGTTGTAAACACATAAGCACACATACAAGCAGACACATACAGAAACAGCCATGTTTGCACATATTATAGTCATTTAAGTGTGTATGAAATATGGGCAGAAAATGTGGATAAGCCTTCCTCATTTTGGCCATGGTGGTTTAAACTTCATTGGATCATTTCAATGGAATGTTTATTAGGGTTTTTTTTCAGTAAAAAAGAAGCAGCAAAGTGGCAACCTTCTAGCTGTGGATGGTGCCCATTTGATCAGGTTGCATTCCTGAGCCATAACATGCAGGGAAAAAGTATGAAGGGAAATTCCATAAATGATTCATAATGATAATGATAGAGCGTGGCGCAGTGGTTAGAGTGCAGTACTACAGGTTACTTCAACTGACTGCTAGCTGCAGTTCAGCAGTTCAAATCTCACTGGCTCAAGGTTGACTCAGCCTTCCATCCTTCAGAGGTGGGTAAAATGAGGACCCAGATTGTTGGGGACCATATGCTGATTCTGTAAACCGCTTAGAGAGAGCTGTAAAAGCACTATGAAGCGGTATATAAATCTAAGTGCTATTGCTATAACAATTAAGGCAAAGCAGAATTAGAGTTATGAGAAATGTTGGTTTGACTGCTGTATATAATTTTTCTCTCTTGCAGTTCTTGTTGCTGATATGCTAGTTTATATTCCTGCAGTAATCTTATACTGCTGGTATTTAAAAGAGACATCAGTAAAAAAGAAGGTTAGTATATTTTTCTTTGCAAAATAATGTTGTTTCTATATGAAAAAGTAAGAAATGTAGTGAATAATCAGATAAACAATATTAGTCCAATTATGATTACAAACATTAATTTAACAGTTTTCATTACAGTGTTTCACAAGAAACAAATACATGTCAATCTATTTGTGTAAAATAAACAAGGTTTACAATTAAAACATAGCATAATTATAAAACAAGATTAACACAGAACCAGTTTGGTCTAGTGGTTAAAGTATCAACCTAGGAAGTGGGAGACAGTGAGTTCTAATCCCACTTTAACGATTAAAGCAGGTTAGATGACTTTGAGCCAGTCATTCTCTTTCAGCCCAACCTACCTCACAGGGTTGCTGTTGTGTGGAAAATAGGGGGAGGATATAATATTCCTGGCACCAAAAGTTTTATATGGGATAGGTAGTCTCAAAAATATCATGTTTTAACTAGCTAAAGGGTCAGGGGTCAAGTCCAAAAATGGCAGTGGTAAGCCTACAGACAACCTTATCTACTTCTTTGTGAATCACTGGCTCAAAAATCTCCCAGCTACCACGACCAGACACTATCTTTGACATCTCATGAGATCCGTATCCATGTGGCATACAATTCAGAGTAGTTGTGAATGATTTCATACATAAAATAATCAGAGAGACATGTTATTCTTGTCTAGTGGGTGTGTCTATCAGATAACTTGTAATTCCTTGGGCCAAGCAAATATCAGATCTTATTGTAATAAAATGTCTGTGTGTCATGATCATTTTATGTTCTGAGTCACAAGGGTACTCTCAGCCATGGAAGCTCACTGGCTGACTTTGGAACCACCACACTCTCTTGTTCCAACTTTCCTTCCTTATGCAATAGTTGTGGGGGGAAATGGAAGGCAGTAGTGCCTTCAGTTTGTGAACAAAGGTTGGAATATAAATTTAATAAACATGAAACATGTGAAGTAATTGAGTTATACTTTTGAAAAACAGTAAAAAACAAAATACTGTATCCATTGCAATAGATTTAACACTACTTTATTTGCATCTTTTTAGATGGAGGAAGTTCAATGGGTTGACAGTTCCAGTACAATCTTTCTAAAGAAAATGAATATTCACATTTTACCTGTATGATTGATTTTTGTTGTTGTTGTTTGTTGTCCTCAGATTTCAAGTGCTCTCTGCACATTGCTTTATCCCGGTCTCATTCTGATTGACTATGGACATTTTCAGTATCTTTTTCTTTTGCAATGCATGGATATTGTGGAATAGATCTGTTGCTGTGTGGGTAAGAAAAGGGGAGGGAGGAGGGAAGTCAAAGCAATATGTGGCACAACTAGAGGGAAAGCTATATTTTTCTGCCCCATTTTATTATTTTAAGACATGAAGATTCTTTTCATGCCATCTCACAATGATGCTGTGGCATCAAGTAGGTTTTGGTGGCAGTGGACGAGCAACAGAATCCTATTAGAGTTGCATATTCTTCATTAGCAAGCTCTTTACAGATTGTTGTCCTTAACAGAACAAACATATATAATTCTGTGAGTCTTGGTCTTGCTTTGTGGGGAGTGCTGTTTCTCTCTTATGACTTGGACCTTTTGGGCTCTGTAGCATTTTGTTTTGCTATAAACTACAAACAAATGGAGCTCTACCACGCTTTGCCCTTCTTCTGCTACCTGCTGGGAAAGTGCTTCAAGAAAGGCCTGATGGGCAAAGGGTGAGTATCTTTACAAGCTGACATCCAGAAAATGGTCCTGGAATGCACTTAGGCTGTTTTGCCTTGGGAATTTATGCATGTCATTCATTTCTTGATTAGCTTTTGCAGTAGGGATCCATGTCATTATCATCCCCCTTCCCCCAGAGAAGCATGTTTCTCCTAAGTCATTAAATAACATACTAAATAGTTTTAAGAGTGTCTATAGCGTATCAAAATACACACAACTATCTTTTCTCTTCAACACCTGTCATTAGTTAAGCACAGGTCACAAATGTACACCCATATTTAGAAGATAAGAGTTTAGAATGTTTTTCTTCTTCCTGGGGGTGGCAGGGAGAGCATATTTAACAGTTTTCTTAACTTTTGTAACAGGTTTCCTACTTGGAAAAGTAAACTTTAAGTTTGAAAGTACTGTACATAAAAATTCTCTTTCTTTGAGGCTTGATTCCCCCCCCCCCTTCTTTTTCTTACAGGTTATGGTTGTTGATGAAACTGTCTTTTATTGTCATTCTTTCTTTTGCAATCTGCTGGCTCCCATTTTGTACAGACATTGAACAAATTTTGCAAGTGCTCAGAAGGCTCTTTCCTGTAGATCGTGGTTTGTTTGAGGTATGCCTCATGTTCCCCCTCCCAAGCTTCTTGTAAATGTTTTATATTTTTAGCTCCCTTGAGAAACCTTCACTTTGACCCTTAGGGATTTCATGTGGAAGATACACCAGAAGGCTAGTAATATGATCTGACTTCTCTGACTGTCATTTCTTGCCAGTTATTTAATCCAGCATTTAACCCCTAGCTCAGCTGGCATCTTCTAGGATATTATACAAATAGAATTAATCCCATCGTCAGATCTATAGTTCAGGCATACATTTTTCAAATATATTCCACAATAATAAACAATGTCCTTGCACAATCTAGAGGTTTTAAAAAATAATTCAATAGGAAAAAAATGAATTCAATGTTTCTTTTTTAAAAAAAAAAAAAAATCTTCCAAAATAGGAATTGGATTGATGCTCACATTTGCATGGTTTAAATTTGTCCTGGTGGAAAATTTAGAGTTTGCTTGGCTAAGGTAAAGCCTTAAGATGTTGATCATAAACTGGATGGTTTTATTGATGGTATTAATTTATTAATTTGTTTGCACCAGACAGAGAAATAGTGATACACTTTGCAGCAGACTCGCATCTGAAAATCATTACATACAGCAGTGGTGATGGCACATCGTAAGAAACACTTAGGATCTTGTTTCCCACTCATAAACTGACTGAAATGCTACACGATGAAATAGAAATAGAAATGTGACATGAAGAATAGAAATTCATAAGTCAAAGGACTGTCAAGCAGTTGGTTTTTCTGACTGTTAATCTCGCTTCATGCTTTAAAAACGAAAGAAACCTATTGTAGATTTTAATGAAATGGGTCTGTATGATTTAAAAACTTCACACAGTTTATTCAGTGTTAAGACGTTTAGAGCTGGCACAGGAGTGGCTGATTGGGATATTAATCTGGGTAAACTAAGAAACTGTCTACTAAGCAATGCACAGTAAGTTTATCCTGGGGTGCCTATGACAGGTTCCTTGAATTGATTCCCATTTACAGACATGTCTTCAGTGCTGATGATTGTAAGACTTCACTGGCTATTAAGCTGGCACCTTATACGTTGGTGGTGCTGCCAGGCACTTGTCACCTTCAGCAAATTTGCAGTGTGTGTTCTGTATTCTTGTAAGAGAACAAGGAGATTGTTCAGTTGTTTGTAGTAGCTTTCTTGCTGTTATGTCTACACAGCTGTGATTCAAGCAGCTGTTTAGGGATGAGTTTCATGAGTATGCTAGCTGTGTGGTTACAAATTTAATTTGGAAAGTGATCCTAGCACAACTGCTAATGTCTTTAGACTTCGTGATTTATTAGGGGTTAACTCTGTCATTGCTGGCAGCTAGCAAGCGGCGCTAAATATGTACTAGTAAGAATGAGGCAGAATGTAGCGTGGCTTCACATTTGAAAAAAATGTTTCATGCTGCTTTATAAAATATGGATATTACATAGTTATAGGTAGTTTTGTAGCATTGACGGTCTGTGGTCTCCTCAAAAATCTATGATTTTATGAGAAGGCTACACAGATACGTTTAATTTCATGTTGATTATTTCTGCCATTCCATGTATATAAAATTATGTTTTACCTTCAAAGTAATGCAATACATTAAAATATATTTTCAGGATAAAGTAGCCAATATTTGGTGCGCTGTAAGCGTTCTTTTCAAAATAAAGACAATCCTGACAAGAGAAACACAACTTAAATTAAGGTATGTAAATATCAAATTCCCCAAGCAATTTCCTGTTATGGTTTTAGCAAAAGATGCATATCAAAGAACATAAATAATTTAGAATAATTTAGATTTAGAATTATTTATGGTATATAGAACTATATAAAATGGCCTTAATAAAAAATATTATTTCAACATTTTGTGGAGCTGTTCTCTGCTTGTTGGTTTGTCATTTGTGATTTTTGTCGGACTCAGCTGAATCAATAACATCATCATTATTATGAAAGGACTCTTATTTCTCTTCAGTAACTATAAAAACTGAGCAATACCAAAGTGTTCCTAAACAATTCTCAACTGATTCTTGATTCAGAATTAATCCGGTTATTGAAATCAATGGTTTTAATATGATATTACTTTATTTTTAGTTTTGCTTTAACATTCCTGACTGTACTTCCCAGTTGCATAAAACTGACTCTGCAACCTTCGCTCAGAGGATTTAAATATGGCTTGGTAAGTGTATAATAACACATATTTAAACATAAAAATTCATAGCTTTGTAATATGTAATAATCTCTTTTATCTCTGTTATAGTTGATAGGGATGTAGAAAGGGGAAAAGAACAATTCCAATCAGTGATTCCCTATAAAACAATCAGTTGGGCTAAATGCTGCTGACTTCTTCATTCTTAACTCCCCCTTTCCTGCTTCATTTGATCATGGGATCTAGCTTGGAGACTAGGGAGTTGGAAAGAATTTAAGAAATTACGTTCTGCGTGTTTTCTCTAATTTGTGTGTGTGTGTATGTGTATGAGTGTAAGGTGTTGGCCTATAAACCAAGAAATCATGAGTTCTAGTCCTGCCTTAGACATGAAAGCCAGCTGGGTTACCTTGGGTCAGTCACTTTCTCTCGGCCAACCCAACTCACAGGTTGTGTAGTTGGGAAAATAGGAGAGTAAGGAGTATTATCTATGTTTGATATGTATGCTCACTGCCTTGGGTTACTTAAAAAGTAATAAAGGTGAGGTAGAAATCTAATAAACAAAATAAAAAAATAAAACATTTCTTTCCAAAGGAGGCCATCAGTGGCAACTTAAAACTCCATGTTTTGTTCTTTTTTTTTCTTTTGCAAAGAACTCCTTTAATTTTCCATTACTGAAAGAAAGTACCATAGTAAAATTGATAAAAACAATTCCAAAATTGAATGAAATGAAATATTTATTTAGCAAAGATACAAATTACACTGTAGTATTGGGAATCATAAAGTGGAAGGGATCCTACATGCTATTTTGTTTTTAAAATTTCTGACTTGGGAAAATACCCCAGATCTATCTTTTATAATGCTTTGTCTACTATCTTATTATAACTTGTCCATTTTTTAATATTTGTCAAATTCTTTTAGTATCCTAGAATGCAGCTTATGAGAGCTTGATTTGTGGAGTCATTGATGCTCTCTGAGCTTGGTTGTTTACTTGCAAACATTTAATTGCCCACCTAGGTAACATCATGATTATGGCACAAAGTTATGGCACTGATGACGTTACCTAGTTGGCTAATGAAATATCCTGAATCAAACCAAGATCAGAGAATCTCAAGAACTCCCCAGTTCAACCCTGTGAACCACATATATTCTCTTCTGTTAGAACTAGATTTTTTTCCTATCAATTCTTTAAGGATCTTCAACTATGGTCTCTAATCTGTCATCAACTGCATGCACAAAAAGTTAAGAGATATTTTATTCCATTGGCATCATTATAATAGTCTGTTTATAATGTCCAAGGAGTTATTTGGCAATAAAATAATCAATGTTAACCTCATTCACAATATCTCATTGAACAGTAAACATGGCTAAAGAATAGTAAACATGATTTAAATGATGAGAATGGGACAACTTGCCACAGCGAACTTGCCACGGCCAACTCGCTGCAGCCAACTCTTCATAGACAACTCAATGCAGGACATCTGGCCATGGAACAACTTGCCGTGGGACAATTTAACTGTTCTATTTAATTATTTAAAATAAATAAAAAATATTTTAATTTTTGTCATTCGCATTTCATTCTGTCCCTCCTTTTGCATCCTTTCTTCAATGATTCTATTCCACCATTTCTTTGGTATTAGTGTAACTCTTGTCCAGCAGTGAGTTGTCCTGCAGCAAGTTGGCCGTGGCAAGTTGGGTGTGGTGAGCCATGGTGAGTTGGCCGGGACAAGTTGCCCGTGGGCAAATTGTCATCGATCCTAAATGATAGGCTCTTGCACTGTTAGTGGTCTTTGACATTGGACTTCTACCTGCAATATTGGTTCAGAACACTGAAAAACCTAAAGATGTAATAAAAACTGATCATGAAATTTTTCAGCCCAATTTAGTATTCCAGATCAGAGAGGGAAAGTAGAGCTCTACCGTACCAGAAACCTACTTTAAATCCTTCTCAATTTGTCTAGATCATTTAAGTTTTACATCAATGATTTGTCAGTTATATTGATTTGTTTAGATGCCCCAGTGAGTCACTTACCTAGTTGATGGTTCGTGCTTTCATCAACAACTAATCAGCTAATAAAGCTATCTAGGTAGACATGCTACTAATTTAAAGCTTTTTATCATATTGTGAGCCGTGGTCAAGTAGCCATATTTTATGGTATAAATAAAAGCTTTTGGTAATAAAAGTGTGAAACTGATTGGCCATGACTAATAGCACAAAAATGATCTACGTAGTCCTGTCAATATAAGTAAAAGCAGATCTTGTCTAGCATTTAACATTCTCCATTTTCTTCTTCAAAGGTTTGCTGTTCATTGTCTTTCTTCCTCTTCTCATTCCAAGTGCATGAAAAATCTGTTCTTCTTGTTTCAGTGTAAGTAGTATTTTATATTTTAAAATACTTTAATTATTGTATAAAAACACTTCACACTGGTATCTGGAAATATGTGTGAGGAAACTATAGTGCTGACAAAAATGTTTTAGAATAAGATTCAAGCTCCTACACAAGCACCAACACATTTATAAAACATGTGAGTTGTGTGTCCATGAATTTCTGCTCTCCCAATGTAATAGAATCCAGAAAGTGAAATCATGGACTTTTCTTAGGTCCCAGAATACTGAGTATGCATTGAAGCTGTAGCTGATCAGCAATGACCATGCAGGCAGATTCTTTTATTGCAGAGGTATCAAGGACATGAGGTATTGCTTACTCCTATAGAAAGATCCATTATTTGGAGCATTAATCCATTTATTTTGTTGTCTTAATATGCTTTTCTGATTATCAGGGAAGCAGCAGCTGAAAAGTTATTATGTTTCTTAAACAATGCTTTTGAGCTTATATTTCTGTTTTCCCCTTAGGCCAGTCTGTTTAGTAATACATGAAATTCCTTTTATATCTACATGGTTTCTTCTAGTTTCAACTTTCAGGTGAGTTTGAATGTTATTTCTAAACAATTCTTCATACTTTGAGAAGACATTTTAAGATTTATTTTACATGGTAATTTTTTTGGCTTGTATAACCTTGCTAGAATTCACAGTAATTCATGTTTCCCTTTACAGCATGCTTCCTCTTCTATTAAAGGATGGCCTTCTTTTGTCTTACACTGTCACAATGTTGGCTTTCCTCCTGGTTTGTACAACTTCTTTTTCAATATTTGAAAAAACAGCTGAGGAAGATCTGCAGTTAAAAAAACTTTCCAGTTACCTAAGGAAATACGCTACTTGGGTTAAGACATTTTCAAAAGTTATGAAGAGTTTAGTAAGTAACTTACAAAAATATATTACGTGCACTAATTTTACTAAGAGCATATTCATGCTTTGCATGTTTTTCTTACCAAAGCACAAATCATTATATTAAGTTGCCAAACTTCCTCAGTTAAACTATTGCATTACGTTATTCAGTACTGCTGTTATCAAACAATTGCTAAAACCCACATTACTTATAAGTAGCATCTAGCATCTTATAATCATAATCCTTCAAGTTGACTAATAAAATGAACTCCTTCATCCCTGTGCCCACGTTAGTAATGCAGTGAGCACTTTCTATACTAGTAATAATAGTTAGTAATATAACTATACTAGTAATAATAGTTAGTAATAATAGAATTATTTTTCTACTTGAAAAATGTGTGTATTTAATGGTATTTTATTAGCATCAACCCTGGCAACTGGTAAATATGATGTTATGCTGCGGAGGCATTGAATTCATTGAAATGTTTATTTATTAAATTTATATGCCACCCAATTTCCTATGTAAGGGTGATGAAAACAACACCCAATGAAACCCCTTATTGGGCAAAATTGTAGTAACCATCATGCCTTTTCTCTTCAACATTCAGTTTTTCATCTCAGTAACTCTGATGAGCATCCTGACTTTAATGAGTGCCACAGTGGAACCTCCAAAGCATCTACCAGATTTATTTCCAGTAGCTGTCTCTGTTGTATCCTGCTTACACTTCCTCTTTTTCTTGCTGTATTTTAATATCATTGCAATGTGGGAATCAAAAGATGGTCGAAACCAGAAAAAAATAAATTAATTTCAAGTGCCAACTTGGAAAATTAATACCTCTTACTTGGAACATACCATTTATGTTTCTATGGAGCTTTGCCTTAAAGCATTCTATAATGGAAGGCAATTCTTTTTGTCATTTCATGTATTTTCTAAGAAAAGCCAGATGAAAATATTTACATGTTAATATGTGCTGTTCACAAGAGACTTGTGCTTACTGCTCTTTTCAGTGCAGTAAAAAAAGAACCCTTGACATTTGACAGTAAGTTCAAAATAAATCCAGAAAATAAGAAGCATCTCAACAATCTCTGCAAGTTTATTTTAAACAGATATAATACCCCAATAATTTAATAATGTTATGATTGAATTGGTTTAATGTACTTCCCAAAATAAAACATGTTGACGTTACTGATTGTATGTTACAGCAATTACTCATGTCTATTGCTACTAAGTGCTATCTCTTACAGTGTATTTGATTACACATAATAAATTGCCTTATACTAAATTTCAGTATCCTCTCTATTATAAGCTTAAAATCATCAAGGTCAAGTGTCAAGTGATTCAGTATCATCGTTCATCCTTTCCTGACAGTCTTATTTCAGTATTAACCTCAATAATATCTGAAGGCCATAACAGGAATTACAATGTATAAAAGCTAACGGTAAAGGTTCCCCTCGCTAGTCGTTATGCTGGTCATTCCCGAAACTAGCGGGTGGTGCTCATCTCCGTTTCAAAGCCGAAGAGCCAGCGCTGTCCAAAGACATCTCCATGGTCATGTGGCCAGCATGACTAAACGCCGAAGCACACGGAATGCCGTTACCTTCCCACCAAAGGTGGTTCCTATTTTTTCGACTTGCATTTTTACATGCTTTTGAACTGCTATGTTGGCAGAAGCTGGGATAAGTATCAGGAGCTCACTCCATTATGTGGCACTAGGGATTTGAACCACCAAACTGCTGACCTTTCTGATCGACAAGCTCAGCTTCTTAGCCACTGAGCCGCTACAATGTATAGCTGTGGTTATTATTTTCCATGTATATCAATATATAAACCTTATAGTATTGGGAGATTTTGCCACATAAACATGAGTCATTGTGGTCATTAGGGTTCAGATAATTGATTTAGGAATTTTCTAGTCTTTTCATAGGCATGGAAGCTGGTTGTGTAATTTTGGGCCAGCTATGCTTTCTCTTCTGACTGGAAAGTTGAAAAACAACCTACCAATGTGCTGAACTAAGAGGCCTTCATCCTTCAGTAGACTGAGAGAAAGAGAACCTCAGTGCAGCACTAAAACTAGAATGCTTAATTAACAGATCACTCAGAAAAGCTCAAATTATGTTGCAAAATCAGGTTGTTTTGCATATTGTCTTGCAAGACTCTTGCTTTTTCATAATGTGACAAATGAAGGCAGTTTTATAATACAAGGTCCTAACAAAAAATATGGTTTGATTAGTCAGACTTCCATTCTGACCAATGGAATATTTAAAAGTTTTGCTTTTCTATTCTATATGAATATCCTCAATAGAGATGCAACTAAGTACAGTAAATCTTTCTTACTCTAAGATCCATGTTCAGTTGACTTTGGATATCATTCTCTATTTCTCTTTCCCTTTTCTTCAAGGTATAGAGTTAGTATGTATGTATGCATGATTGCTTGCTTGCTAATTAGCAAGCTTGTTTGTTAGATTGATCTAGGCTTTCAATGATGATTCTGGGATGAATGTAAATTTCTAAGCTCTGAAGAAATGGATGGGGTTCTCTTTGGCATCTACCATATGTAGTCTGAATCCCTAGCATTAATGGTAAGTAAAAGTTACCAGATAACTGATTTGAGGCTGGGTTGAGTCACTGTAACAGCATTGCCAAAAAGGCACTAAGAGTTGTTAACCTAATCTTGCAAAGCTTCTTCTCCGGTAATATTGTACTGCAAACCAGAGCATATAAAAGCTTTGGTAGACCAATCCTCGAATATAGCTCATCTGTCTGGAATCCGCACTGTATATTGGATATTAACACAATTGAGCGAATCCAGAAGTATTTCATTCCACTCCTCTACTTGCAACAGAATACCTTATGCCACCAGGCTCGAAAATTATCTGCTACAAGGTCCTGTCAACGACTACTTCAGCTTCAACCGCAATAATACATGAGCACACAATAAATACAAACTCAAGGTAAACCGCACCAAATTGCAGAAAATACGACTTCAGCAACAGAGTGGTCAATGCCTGGAATTCACTACCTGACTCTGTTGTTACATCCTCAAACTCCCATAAGTTTAAGCTTAAACTGTCTACTGTTGACCTCACCCCATTCCTGAGAGGTCAGTAGGGGCATGCATAAATGCACCAGCATGCCTAACGTCCCTGTCCTAATGTTCCCATTTATTTGTACCCATTTCCTGTGTTCTTATTCATGTTTATTCTTATTCCTCTTGTACATGAGTGACAAACTAGATAAATAAATAAACAGTAATGGTAAATGAATATTTGCATTGGTTCTTTTCTTTCCTAAAGGATTAGTTTCATTCAGAAGTGGTAGGAAAGAGATTGTTGTGTATATGGGCAAGTCTTTTCATATAATACTGATTTTTACTGATGTGTCATAACCATTCTCAGGCTGCACTGGCATTTCAAGCATTATTCCACATATCAGATTTAAATTTAAATGTTTATATTGGATAAAGTTTTTTAAAATAGACACAATTGGTCTACTTTCCATAGATTTCTCTAGATTCAGCTACCTACTAAAAATACATGTATGGAAAAATGATATAAGATTTTAACCTTATTAAAGCAAATCAATTAAATAATACCATTGAATTTGATATCCTTCTGTTGCACACAAATTAGATGTAATTTGAGGGATCTGTCATAACTTTGAACAGTTGCAAAGTGATCAATCATAAGTCAAGGGCTACCTGTACTGGTCTCATGTTTTTATTACCCTATGCTATCTTTTTCCCACGCAGTAATCAGAGGTCAAGAGCAAGTGCTCATTAGCATAGAAAAAGCTTACTATTATATGCATTATTTCTCCTTTCTCCTTCTGATGGCTTTCAGTACAGGGAGAGTTATGATAACTCCTTTCATAGAAATCTAAAAGGGTTGTTTACTTACACAGCTATTATTGAAAAGGGGAAAGTGCCTAAAACTGGTAACTATGAAGTTTTAGTAGTTGACATCCTTTGGAAACCCTATAGAGAAGCAAATTCTACTAAAATCAGCAAAACAAATGTAATTAAGAAATTTAGAACTAGCTATGTTGTGTACTATTGTGTTATAACTTGGTGTAAAACATTAAGCTCTTTGGAACCATGTTATGCATGATTAGCATAACATGATTACCTTTTATGAATAATCCTCTTTCTGCTTTTAAAACTATGATAAATCCTGTCCTTCAGTGTGTGTGTTTTCATACAACATGCATACATTTTAGGGGGGGGGACGACTACTTTTTAACACTGAAATGTCAAAATGAAAAGAACTGGTAAATGGAAAATCATCAAATAAAAGTTTTACTTTATTGAAATCAAGCTTTATTATAATTTATGAGATTTACAGTATGTCTTGCTTTTCCACGGGAAGACAAATTCCCATACACAGCATCCCTCCCATTTCCCCTCATAATCATCTTGTGAGAGGGGTTGAGCCGAGTGTGACTGGATCAAGGTTATTCAGTGACCTTGAACTGGGCCTCTCCAACACCAGAACCACTACACTAGTCTATTTTAAAACTAGATGATGAATTTTCCCAATCATGCCAATACGGTACACAATAGTTGTCTACAGAAGCACTTTCTACTACTTTTTAAAATGTTTCTATAGTGCCTTCTCATGAGCAGCTTTTCAAAAGGCATAAACAGCTAAACATGAAGAAAAACAAGAAAAAGTGCTATAAGATATTATGGTTTATGTAATATGAGCCAGCAGTGGGCAGCAGCAGCTTAAAAAGTCAATGCAATCCTAAATTGCATTAACAGAGGTATACAATCAAGATCAAGTGAGGTACTAATATCACTCTATAAAGCCCTAGTAAGACCACACCTAGAGTCTCAATATGTTGAGACTCTAGAAAAAGTTCAGAGGAGAGCAACCAGGATGATTAGGGGACTGGAGACTAAAACATATGAAGAACGGTTACAGGAACTGGGCATGCCTAGTCTAGTGAAGAGAAGGACCAGGGGAGACATGACAGCAGTGTTCCAATATTTGAGGGAATGCCACAGAGAGAAGGTGGATCAAGCTATTTTCCAAAGCACCTGAAGGCCAGACAAGGAATAATGGATGGAAACTGACCAAGGAAAGATTCAACCTAGAAATAAGGAGGAACTTTCTGACAGTGATAACAATCAACCAATGGAACAGCTTGCCCTCAGAAGTTATGGGAGCTTCATCACTTGAGACTTTTAAGAAGAGAATGGACTGCCATTTGTCAGAAATGATGTAGGGTCTCCTGCTTGAGCAGGGGGTTCAGTGATGGGTTCCGGATCCTGTTGCAACCGGTACACTGCAACGGGGCCGGACGTCCACGTACCCACTGCCCGCGACACTCCAGCTGCTCAACAGAGCGTTGCACAGGCGCCATATGCTCCGTGCACGTGCGCAAATGCCCCGGTCGGGTCAAATAGAGGTAAGGAGAGCGGGCGGGCAAGCCCTCTGGAGCACCATACCAGAATGGTACCTGGTGCTCCCAGTAGGCACCGGTACACCTGTACCTAGGCATACCAGTCGTAACCCACCACTGGGGGGCGGGGTTGGCCGAGATGACATATGGTTCCCTTCCAACTCTGTTAATCTGTTATCTACAAAGAGGAAATGAAAATTAAAAGCTCCAGTCATCTCCAGGCCTGTTCTCTCTGTGATTGATAGACAGCTACTGATTGCGTTGGTATCAAACTTGAATAGAAAAATAATGTAGTCTTGCTTTTCCTAGTGAATATATAGGCTACTTAACCCTTATGGAGGCCCATTCAATAGTAAAGCATTCATGCTCCTGAATTTTAGCTTCCAATGTTAGACTTCTGTAGGCCCTCTGTTGCTGCGTATTTAGACAATTTAACCCTGAGATGAGCCTTTTCTAAAGCTTGTTGTAATATTCTTTTGATTTCATTAAGCTCCTTATCCTTGGAGACTTTGCCCCAATGGCTCTAGGGAGACACATACATATATGGCAAATATGGTATCCTGAGATGTGTTTTTTCCTTCCTAATTATTTCTAAATTTAAGAGTCATACAGATAAATGTTATGTTCTTTTTTTAAAATAAGGAGATGAGAATTCTTAATTCATATTCTAAGTTCTCAAATACCTTTATTGAATCACACAAGAACATAAAACATTCACTTTACAAGTGTTGCTCTTTGTTTTATGATAATTTCTTGGTAATGAGTTTTCTGAAGCAATCTATTTTCTTTCTCTTTTTGTAAGAGAAAAAAATAATAAATAATACTGTGCTAATTAAAGAAAATTAGAAAGTAAATTTCAATTCCTACTCTTTGCTATTCCTAAACTAAGCTATCAGTAATTTAGAAAAGTATATGTTTTCATAAAGCAAAAAAAAAAAAAAAACACATTTCATTAGTTCCATTCAATATCATCTGTCTTAAAAAATGTTCCTTTAATATGCAAACTGAAATGTGAAATCATTTATGGGTCCCAAAGCATATAAAGGTAGTCCTCACCAACAGTAATTTGGACAGGGATCAAAAATAATCAGTGGAACAGCTTGCCTTTAGAAGTTGTGGGTGCTTTAGGAGGTTTTTAAGAAGAGAGTGGACAACCATTTATCTGAAATGATATAGGATCGACTGCTTGAGCAGGGGTTGGACTAGAAGACCTCCAAGGTGCCTTCCAACTCTGCTATTTGGATATTCAGTCATAAGATGTGTGGTGTCATGACTGCACTTACAGCATTAATTCCAGCAGTCCCAAGTTGATGTCATTTAGATGAATCCCAGGTGGTCATGTCCCACAGTTATGTGACCACCATTTGTAACTACTTGATGGCTTCCCTACTGACTTTGTTAGACACTGGTAGAAAAATTCACAGTTGTTGATCCATAACTGTGGGATGCTGCAACATAAATGTGAGCCAGTTACAAAGTGCCTGAATCATATCACATAAGTGCATGATCACATGATCATAGTGGGATGGTTGTAAATTTGAGGACTGGACATAAGGCTATCCTGAGGATACTGCAATGGTCACAACTACAAGGATCCATGGGTAAGTACGTACCCCTTGTTCACTGCCATAATTTCCAATGGTCACTGAACAAATGGACATTAAGCAAGGATTACCTTATATTAGAGCTAGCTTAATTTTTATGCTTGCAAATGCTATTTCACAAAAATACTTAACCTTTTAAGGATTGAGCTTTAATGTATTTAGTCGTTTAAGTTCCAATAACACAAAACATACACCGGTGTTGGATGGTTTCACTAACAATAAAAGAACCGAACTTCACTGGGAAACCAACGCTTCTAAAACAGTAATTGCATATACAATGCTTGGACCTCATAAGTCTTTATTAACAAATGAAGAGTTATATACAAAGATAAATGGCATATTTGCTTGAATTTGTGTGTGCCGATAAGATAAACAATGTGCTGTAAATTGGCAAAGCATCTTCATTGTTTGTGGTAGAATTGGCAGGCCATCAAAGGCAGCGTGGCGCATATAATGACTGTGAAATTTGCAGTTTGTTTGAAGGCCTGGGAAATAGCATCCATCTCTAAAAGTAGGTCTTCTTTCAAATTGTAATGAAAAGCCCATTAAATAATTTTTCCAACATCAGGCAAGTTTTCTTAGGTTTTTTTTTTTTAAACTATATAGAAGGAATACAATTTATGCCATTACATATTTGCATAAAAACCTATGGCAAATGTATTATTTACATTGAGATTAACTGGTTGTACAGATTGTAAAGTTTAAATTAGATGCAAGAAACTGTATCTAGATGTGCACCTGCCTGGTACACTGAGCAATCCTTAGCTGGTATTTGCTGGAGAGATAGATTTACAGGAGAGTTTTTTTTTAACCTTTTAAGTAGGATCAGGCAGTTGGAGAATCTTGCAGCCTTGCTTGGTATATTCTTAAGACCTGTGGCTTTTTAAAAAAAAACACACACAAACGATTAAAATAACAGGATATAGCACCAATGTTACACTGTTTACCATTGCTAATTACAATTAAAAGATGAAACATACTAGCACACACAAACCATTGGGAAATAAAATATTCCGGTGATGTGCAAGGAAACATTTGTTACAATACAAACGCTCACTACTATTTTAGTTTATCATTTAAAATGGGAGCAGAGCCAAATGTCTTAATATTTCAAGAGAATAAAGAGGATGATGTTTAACACAACACTATTTCATGCTGATTATTTGGTCTATGTGGCACAAATAAATAAATGATCTTAATTGCTTTGACAACTTATGGCTACCAGGAACCAATAATGACACTTAAGTGTTGGAAAGTTTAGATTCTGAAACATGTATTATGGATTACTATAATAATACAAATGAGTTTATGTCTCTTCAGCAAATTCCCCCTTTTACAATAAATGGAGGTTATTTTTCTATTTTCTAATTATTGGTGAACTCACATGTAGTATCCTCATGCTCAGTGTACGAGGAAAGCTGAAAATTAACGAGAAGAGAGAATTCATCTGTTGGCTTAAATAATAACATTGAACATTCTTATTTTGCACTACCTGAGCAGGATGAGAAGATACAATTTGTTGGCAACCAGTGCTCATATCTAACCAGATCCCACAAACTGTTGTGTCTATGTACCAGCAACCTGAGCAAGACTATTCTCTGAAACTGGTTGGTAGATTGGTAGATCAATAGGAAAACTCTGGCAGCCTCTTGTCTTCTGCCTGCCTCTCAAAGCCAATGGGAATGCTGCCTCCTAGATATTAATTTATCTGGGTTGCCCTCATAGCAGGTCATCAACTCACCTGAGAAAGTCATACCTCCAATTCATGTTAGGAATATGGGAAAATGCTCTGATATCAAATAGTAGTTTCATTACAATACATTTGTGGTATGTGAAATTAAAAAAAAGCACCTTAGCTTTTTAATTGTTTCCAATGTCCTGACCATTTTAAGTGCTGTGTTCTGTGTTTTTATTCTATCATTCATGTGCAAGTTTCTTTTTCCAAACTTTTCCCCATATAGCTAGTATTGCACCTGCTACTACTAGTTTGCACTGAATAGAATAAGAGGAAGGGAGTGTTGAAAGGAAAGTACTGCATGAATAAGAACGCTGTAGGGGTGTTGGGAAATCACTTTGGTCTTTTTTTTAAAAAGTACATATGGATGGACAAGTTACATTGTTCATAAGCATACATTCCTACTTTTACAGGCAAGTATTGCAAAAAGTTTGTTTGTATGTTAATACATGCATTACTTTGCTTTGCACAGTTACTAATGCTGTCTTGGTTTGTTTGTTGAGCTTTGCTGTACATCCCCGTTCTGTGTCGCATCTGGCATCCTACTAAAGGTGGCCTTCAGGCCTTTAAGATTGTCAAACCTCTCTTGGATTATTGAGTGTTTAGGATGCACTTTGTGCATGGTCTTGTGCTGTCCTGCTAAGCTTTCGGACTGGGTTTCAAAATGCCAAGGATGAAGAAACTCTATTGCTTTCTCACTAGCAGCAAAAAAAAAAAAACACCCTGCTTTTCTTTTGTGCTGCACTAAGTTTTGTTGCTCAACTTCTGCTGATTCAGCTCCAAGTATATATGCTTCTTTCATCCCTTGAGCAGTCCAGAGTGCATTTTTCTTTCTAGTTGAACAACCTAAGACAGTGCTATTTGTTGTTTTTCTTACTGCTGTACTCTTCAATAAAGTTATATTTATTAGTAGAAGAGTTATAAGCATCAGAGCGGCAGTGCAAACTGCAGTCCACTTGCTCTGGTGCTATAACGGTAACAAACAAGGGAGAAATATATATTTCATAGAATGAGAGGGTGAGCAGGCCACTATGCAACTCAGAATCATCCACTTTTCAGTGATGCTGAAATACAGGGCTGCCATCTTAAATTCCAATATAAATCAGCCTGGGTTGATACAATGCTGATTCTGTATTATATGTAAATTTTGTTTGATGATAAGAAAACCATTGTCTTCAAAATATTATATACTTAAATGAGTACAACCTTATCCTGACTTAGTAGGGAATAAATAACATTCAACTTGATGAGGATTACTTCATGAAAATTTGATCTAACTAGTACTGGTTAGCACAACGTGATTTTACAAAATTATAAAAGCAAGGAAATATGTTCTGAAGTATGACCATCTGATCAAGGCTGAATGAAATGCATTTCTAAAAACAAATATCAAACTGTACATCTTGAGTACCCATGTAAACATAAAACTTTTGAATATGGCACAAAAATGATTGAAATCCTTATCAACTTCATTTTAATGATCATCCAATTTAAAAAAAAATTAAAACTAATATCCTAACATATATATATATATATATATATATATATATATATATATATATATATATATATATATATATATATATATATATATATATATATTAATACACACAAAATGGGATTTACTTTGAATAATGCAAGGATGGAATTACAACCTATAAATATACAATAGGATTAAAGAATGCTTTTGATTACATCGTATCTGAAATCAGAATCACTCATTTGCAGAGAAAATAATTATGATCACATGCAGTGTTTTTCCATTGACTAATTCAATCAGATGAACACTTTTGAAACAGTTTTTAATCAATTATATTACACTAAAAATGTAATGCTATCAGAGGTCTATAATTCCCGCGAAAGTTCCCATTACATGATTTTCTATATTGCACATTTAAAGCATTAAATGTCTCCTCACCTTAGCCAATGAGAGATTTCAGGAATGCAAAGCTATTGGCAGGCTGGAGATTTTCTGCAAAACAAGAACAACTTACACTTAACATGATGTTTTAACACACTCAAGTTGCAGTTCTTCCCACTTATTATGGGCCATTATAGAGTACAACCTACTATTAAATTCAAATAAATGTGAAGGCTGAAGATTTTTCAGCTGAGCAGTAGTGGCCAGAATGGATATTTATTTACTTTTTAAGGGTTACTGGTGTCTTACAGCTATAAAGCTGGATGAACTAAACAAAAAAAAATCCCACCAAATCCAAAATCCAATACCCTTCCCAAGTTATTCCCATTCCATTTCCATTGCATTAGTGATTTTGTCCTGCTTTTATTATAGTCACAATTACAGAGAAAAGGACCTCTTTTGTGAAAACTGTTTTTCCCCACTTTCCCTCCCCCTTTTTGTCTCTCACAAGAAAGAGTAGGAAGATAATTTTCCAGAGGTAACATGGGACATTCAACCTCAAGTGGCATTTGTAACTATTGGGTGAAGTCTATAAGAATCTCAATAAGAATCACAAGAGACCACAAGCTCTCTAAAAGTTTGTTCTGGATTTTTGCTTTGATTTTTGCAAGTGCATGCAAAGTTAGTGCATTTTAAGCCACGTGCAACTCCAAAGTGGGTAGGGAAAGCAGAAACAGAGAAAAAATGATCACTTGACTGCTGATATAAAATCTCTCTTTTCTTAAATGTGCCAGAATAATTTTTCTCCATAACCCTCAAGCACAGTTAAAATCTTTAGACTATTCATTATGGTTCTTTTTATAGTATTTTTATTTAATAAAACCTATTAAGACTACCATACAAATCTCTTTACTTATGCTTTTATCTTTTAACTGATCAATTTTTATATTGCTGACATCTCCTCTTCACCATTTGCTCATTTAAAAATTCATAGTACATGAACTATGTCTCTGGAGAAAATGTCTATAAAATTTGTTATAGCTGGCAAATGTGTATGAGTCAGATAGCACATGACTAAATGCTTCGCAGAAAATAAAACTTGTTTCTGTAGTAAGCAGAACTGTTTAAATGTTATTTATTTTTATGTTTCAAAGAAAATATATTGTGAAGTGCTGCATTGATTTAATACGCAACATTGTCTGTGTACACGCTGTACAAGGAAAATTTATGAAACCTTTGCACAACTCCTTTAATTGAATTTTCCAAATCTCTCACCACACACAAATAATCAATATCTTCTGCAGAGAAAACCAGTCAGAATTATTACCGTCTTTCTTTTCAATTTTGTTGTCATCAGCACATAGAGAGCACCTGGATATTTGTAATGTCTGGATAGAAAGTTATTTACACCTCTTTAAAAGTAATTGCTATTAATCGCCTCAGTTGTGCCTTCCCACACCCTGTTTTATTTTAAATAACCATTACATGTCTGAAAGAAAAGAAACAGGTACTCTTTTTGAGCATTTGTAGTCATGTAGGAACACAGTACTGATAACATTTTATAATTTAAGGTTTCATTTCACTTGATATTCATATTCCTATATTATTGTAAGACTCGCTAAAAAAGAAACTATAAGAAATAAGAGCATACAACAATTGGATCCAAGTTCACGAGCGAATCCCGAAAGGTTTGCCTATAAGAAATGCAATTTGGTAAGCTTGTCTATGTTTAGATACATACGTATAGTTGATTTGGAATATAACTGAAGATATTCAGGTATATATTTTCTGTAACTGAGTATCACCGCCAACCTGATAAGTAACATTTAATCTAGAAAGTATACAACATTAAATTACATTTGAAACACTCAGTTTGCTTACAAAATATCTAACATTACTGTAAACTATGACACTACATACCTCTAATGTTGTATTTTAAAATTGACATCTTAACTACTGCTGGGCCAAAGATTAAGACAACCAAATTTTATACAGTGAAAAAAGCATTAGATCCTGCAATAATCAGAGGCCAAAAGAATAATGGAGGACTAACCATTTTTCTTCCCACTAAGTAGCATTTCTCTCCTAGACAGATTAAAATCTCACCTAAAGCAAAAAATGCCACACAAAATCGATACAGCCCAAACTTAGTTTCTTACAAAATAATTTCAAGAACGGTTCAGACTTCAAAGTGAAGTGAGACCACAATGTTGTTCTCACTTTTCTGAGGCTAAATCCTATTGAACTCTTAGGAGTTTATCTCTGAGTAGGCATTCATGGGGTTGCAATGCAAAGTTTCCATTTTACATCATGCTATTGGAATTTATTTCTGAGAAATAAATCACAACACCCGCCATATTGAACATACAGTAGAACCTCTGGTCACGACCATAATTTGTTCCATAACTTTGGTCACAAACCGATTTTGGTCGTGACCCAAAACTAATTTTGGAAATTTAGTGCCATGGGAGGGAAAAATTGTGAATTTTTTGGTCGGAACCCGATTTGGTCGTGGTCAGAAGTGTTGGTGACCAGAGGTCCTACTGTACTGGAGATTACTTTTGAATATACATGTATAGGACTGACTCTAGGAATATGTTATAATTGTAAAAAAAATTTAAGAAAAATATTGTAACAAAGATAATAAATTCTATCTTATAGATAACCAGGTTCGGTTTGCAAAAAAGGCTTTGATAGAAAAAAATGCAGAAAGGTCATTAAATAATAACATTTTAAAAACCTTCTTAGACTAAATGTATAAAATGCATCAAGTTACCATGATCCAGTTTTCCATGATCCAGATGTGTGGGATTACAATACCCATTATCTCCAGCCAGTGGTACTTTGAATCCCCCCCAGAGCAATTTCAGAATATATCTTTTTTTATGGAGAATCTAATAGTATATAAGGCAACTGCTATAACCAGGAGGTCTGCAGTCTACACTTTTCAGATGATGTAGGACTTGGCCAACCTTGGTTAGATTGGGAAGACAAGCCAAGTTAGGCCGGATGAGTATTTTGATGGGGTACCAATCAATGTAGGTCGCTCTGAACAAGCTGGACTAATGGGTCTGTCTTTGTATATGACATTTTTTATCTTCTCACATGAAAATGTCATAATGTCCAGAGCAGTGCTTTTCACTATTAGAAACTTTAACACTGGCTGGGATATTCTGGGAGTTGAAGTCCCCCTACTTTAAAGTTGACAAGGTTGAGAAATAACGGTCTAGACTACTAATACAGTACGTTGTAATTTATCTTGCTCTAAATATCAGGCCTAGACACCATTTGCCTTCTACCTGTCCAAGGATTTCCATTCTACTTTTTGGGATCCACTGTATCTTTCTGGGATCAGCCAGTGGCACTATACAATTGTGGCAAATGACAAACTGACTGAGGGGGCAAGCAAAGTCTGATAGCTTCGCATTACAGCAGAAAGCTAGATTAGATGGATTATCCAAATCAGGCTAAATACAATAAAATAATATTGCAAAACTCAGAAGGCAGCTTAAAAAAAAAAGTAATAAAAAGACTGCAAAACTCCACTGCTTTGTCTTGGACATGGCAAACTCATTTGTAACAGATCCTTTTGTTTTCTAATCAATAGGAAAGTGCCCAGTGGATAAGCACCGCTTTTTCTATCTGGCACAAGACACAAGCCTCTCCCCAAGTGATCAAGTACTGTCCGGGACTCAGCAAGATAAAGGTTAATTGTGTTTGGATTTTCTCCTCCATATGCTGAAACAAAAATTCCCTTTGGAAATATGCAGCACCCATCCTACACACAGACACTGCATGCTTTAGGCGGCAGCAACACAACTCGATTTCATCTCCTGACAGCTGCTCTCAAGTTTGCTTACATTGTCTTCAAAAAACATTTTGTTTACTGTAAATGCTAGTCATGGGCAAACAATGGTGCTATTTTTTATGCTGCTAACATAAAATGATATAGTAAGATCTATATAATGCCGTCCATTGATGAAGGAATGCTCTGAATTAAGTTGTTTTAAGTAGAGGCTGTTTATGTAAAGTAAATAAATTTCATGCCTCACCATGTGATGATAATGTGACATTCCATCAGTACCAAACCAAGGAACGGTCATACGTTTTGTGTCCTGAGCGTAACTAATTAAAAATAATTATAGAAAACCACATCCAAAAGTAAAAAAGCAAAATAAAACACTATGTTCCTTCTTCAGTTGCCCTTCCCTCCTTGCAGTTATTTTTGACACACCCATTCTTATCAGGACAGCAAAACAGATACCATTGCAGAAGTTAACATCAATGCTGTTAAAATCTAAAAAGATGTTTTGTGTTCCATAACCAATTGTATACACCATGCTAAATTTTATGTGCTTTGGGGAGGGACGGGAAAGGGGAGTTGGATGCATCTAGCTTTCAAAATGGAAGAAATCATCTCAATTCAACATCTCATTAATAGCTGTTCTTGAACACAAAACACTCAATGCTTTGTTCTGTTTTTGTGTTAATTGAAAGGAGATTCTGAGGAAACTATGGTATTGATAAATAACTCTGGAATTTCCTATCACAAGATGTTGTGCAGGATAACAGCCTAGCTGGCTTCACAAAAGGTTTGGACCAATTCATGGAAGTCAAGCAGATCAATGGCTATGGGCCTAGATGAAGTGTTCTGACCCAGCCTTAGCAGAAGCAAGAAACAGACTCCTGGTCACGAAAAACCCCTCTTTAGTTACCTCTTGCCAATTAATTGCATTCACTCACTGAAAAGTCCAGGCAATAGTCCTTCTAGCAGTTAACTGCAGTAACAGACTATCAGTTCCTTGTGATAATTGCAAGGCTGTGAGCTTCCAGCCGAAAGACTGCAAATTAAATTCTGGCAAGCAGTCTTTGTGGCACAAAACACAATGAACAAAATCTTCAGAAATACAAACTGTTGTCTCCTACGACAACCACCCCCCTTCTATCAAAGCATCCACATGTGCTTTGATTCCCAAGTTGACTCCTTGTCCTCCATTGCTCACCTCCCCTAACTGCTCTGTGCAGATGTCCATCTGGAACAGGCCCCAGCTGTTCTTTCTCCTCACTCATATCAGCCTCCAAAGGCAGCTGCCTCTCCAATGATTGGAAAATGTCGGATAGCCCTGGCTCTATCTGCATCCAATGCAGAGCATCCATCAGAGCTTTCCCAAGACTCCAGAACTGGCCCACGTTCCTCCCCAACCTCCTCATCATCTGAGTCTGGCAGGCCACAACATGAAGTGTGTCATGAAGACCATGGAAGATTAGCAGAAGATTTATTTGTACAGTTCATTGACCACTGTAAGAACTGGGCTAAGATGGCCAGGAGTCCAATCCAGTAGGGACCTGTTTTAAGTTTTTAGTTCTTTTCATTAGCTAATGGCCAGTTTTTAAAATAACCTCTGATTTCAAGATCCAAAGACTTCCATCGTGTTAACATTCTTGACCTCAACTAGCAACTTTGACATGCATTTATCTTCACTGGAATTGGGGACTCTATCCAGTTCAACAGATTTTTTTGAAAACATAAAAAGGTTCAGTTTGCCATAAATGATATAATGGATTTATATTCCTCACAGCTATGCTATATATTAATAAATGTTTGCTTGATTCCCCCCCCCCCCAAGTGAACAAGAGAGAGGGAAAAGTAGACCTAGCACTATCCTCGAATCTTGTATGGTTTCTCTTTCCATCACCCTTGAGTTTATTTCATACACAAGAATCTAATGGTCAAGGCAAATTGGTGGTAGTTAAGAGCCAACGGAATTCATGGGGAGCTGAATTTAGCTCTCTTGTGAGAGAATAGTGAAACTCAAACTCGTGATATATTTGACCCTGCCCACTGGCTCAGCTGATCATCTTCTACAGATGAGCAACCTTTGGGGCCCTGAATGCACCACCAGCTTCCAGGTGAGACCTTAGAAACTGCCTTTGCACATCACAGAAAATGAGCACTCTTACACAAAAGCCAGCAATGAGAAATAATTTTTAGCCTTGTCTGCTCTGAATAAATTGGAGCCCTCATGGTTTCCCATTGCTCCCAGCAAAACAACTAGTGACAGAGAGGAAGCAAAAAGCTGGCAGGGGTGGGGATGACAAAAAAAGAGAAGTAGCAAAAGTAGGGAAAGAGAATCCAAGCCAATCCACTGTTGGCTTCCAGAAATAGGCTTACAGGTTTATGCAACTAACTGATTAGTGCAGTTTTTTTCACCCTCTACAGCATGAAGAAGAGATCCCAGAATTCCCCAGCCAGCCATGGATTAGTGGCTTCCTATATCATAAAGAGTTATGAGAACTTCAGCAGGCAACACATATCATGTTTAATCTTTGGGCAATACTCATTCCTGCTTTATGTAGCTGGACTAATAAACCAAACTCCATTCTAAGCTAAGGCACAAACTGCTACTGTGGCGGTCTTATCTTTAAAGTAATTTTTAAATAGCAACACCATTTACTAAATATAGTGTTTTGATTTAAAATTGAAAAATCTATGCTAAAATTTTCTATATACAGACATAAAGCATGTATAAAAAAATGTAGTAAGAAAGGGAAAAAAACAAGGCAAGAATGTTATCCGTTCAGTTCATGTTAACAATAAAGAATGAGAAAACCCTACTCAACACATCTGACACCGAGCAAGCTAAGTCTTCATTGCTGAAATGTCCTTTATTCGGTTTCTTTTAAAAACTAAATCATAACCACAAGGAAAAACTAATCTATTTGATCAAGATGTGTGGCTGCCTGTCTGGCACCAAGAACACACTGCTGAGCTACGGAGATTTCAGATATCAATAGAAATGCGAAATGACTTCAAGCTCAGGAAAAAGGAAGTATTGCCTTGAGTTTTAAGACACAAAATTGGGAACTAGCTGTCTTCCCCGGTTGACTCTTCGCCTGTGAGGACAGACAAGCTACTTATCTTGCTAGCCTTTAACCAAACTTTGTGAAAGAAAAAACACATGCTGTTTTTTCCTATCTTTATATCAATCGAAGGTTTTGCTCCTAATTTGTATCCATCACATTAAATCACGTGTATTTAAGTAATGAATATAGGGCCAAGAATAAAATTAGGCTCATAGCTTATGTAAGTGCATTTCCAAATATTTTGGAAACAATGCTATATGGACAGCTATACTGGCTATGATGAAAAAAATTCTTTCGTAGTGATTGACTAACTACAGATTGGGATCAAGTCTTCTTGTAAACACGATCAGTGTAGCAAAAAAAGCAGACACGCACATATGCCACTGCAAACATGATCCCATTAGATATGAGGAAGTGGAAAGGGACCTTTGCCCTGTCTTTTTAAGGCAAGCTTCAGAGGGCCCTCTGAAGTGGATCATGCAGTCCCCTCGCAGTTGAGATTCAGTATGGAACTGAGAAGGCATTGGTCACATTTCTGGATGACCACTAGAAGAATCAGGATGGCAGTATTTCTCCTTGCTTCTCCTGATCTCCCATCAGCCTTCAATACTATCTTCCATGAAATCTTTTTGGACCAGCTCCAGAGGTTAGGAGTGATGGGCACAATATATTGTCAATCTCCTCCACATTTAAGGATCAATCAGTGTTGATAGGGGAAAAGAGGTTGGCCTTACAGCTTCTCTTATGTGGAGGAGAGAGGGAGCAGAAAGAGAGGGAGGGAAGGAGAGTGAGAGAGTGAGAGTGAGAGGAGGGAGAGAGATTGAATGTTTGGAAAATCTTAACAACAAAAGCAGCTTGTTAGATAATGGAACAAATAACATTAAGAAGTGGAAGGCTGTCTGGTGCTGGATATGCTCAATATATAGTCATCTGACAGGGTGCTTTAATTTTGATTCCTGCACTAACAAGGAATTGGATTTGGTCTAAACAGTCTTTCAAATTCTATGAATCTGTGTAACACATTATATAGTTATGTTTTCAAGGTAGATTTTTCCTCCATCTGTCAAACTTAGACAACTTTAAAAAGAATCTCTATGAAAAACTGGTGATCAAAAATACTCAAGACCATGGAAAAATATCGTTTATCTCAGTAGCTCATAACCACCTGATTTTAAGCCACTGAAATGCATAATATGAAACAGAACTATAAGATGCTTATTTTTAAATAAGATATGCTTAAACCTTCAGGTGGGTCAGCTAAGCAGTAATGTCAGTTAAGCATCTCATCTTTTTAAGTGCCTTGGTGAGATTGGACTTTGTAAAATAGAGTTCATTTGTCTCTGCAACGTGGCAAGGCTGTATTCATAAATGTTGAGTGCTCTCTCAAGTCCCCCAGTAATAGACTTTAGAGAAATATTATCATTATTAAAGCCTTGGGTGGCACCAAGGCTACACTGTACACGAAGAGATTTGAAGTAAAGAAATGGGGATATGGGTAACACAGATACAGAAGTGTAAGAGTGTGTGTGTGTGTGTGTGTGTGTGTGTGTGTGTGTGTGTGTGGATCCAGGCATTAACAGACTATATTTCCCTTAAATATTCTGCTTTCATGGTGTCAAGAACACTAAAAGCATTGTATGTTTTGGCTCCAATTTGTTGTAAGCTTCCCAAAGAACACTGCAAAAAAAGGTAGCTTTTATTAAGATCAGTGAATTAAAGATGCCCGAGGGAGAAAATGGCAGCATGTGTTTCCTTAAAGGGAGTCAAGTACTAAGTGAGGCTTAATCTGTATTAAAGGCCAAGGATTCCAGCAGAATAGAGAGAATGGAATTTCTGCAAAGTGCTCCTTACCATAAATGACTGTATCACTGCTTCTGCAGGAAAACTGCATCACTGCCTTAGCATAAAGGGTAGCAACTGAAGGTGCTCTAGGACAGTGCCAAAATGGGAGCATGCATGTGTACAGGAGCGCCAGAAATCGGAAGAGCAGTTCCCCGCGTGCATGCAAGCACTAAGAAGCTGAGCTTCCGGTTTCTGGCGTGTGCATGCGCACCAGTCACCTGGTCTTCCTGTTTTTGGCGCAGACTAGCTGGCTGGCGTGCATGCACATGCTCAGCTTCCTGGCGCATGCATGGGCGCCAGGGAGCTGCTCCTCCAGTTTTCGGTGCTCTCGCGCACACGAAGACCAGCTGGACAGCCCGCATGTGAATGCCAGAACTTGGAAGAGCAACGGACGACGGCTGGCATGCCTGGAGAGATGGCTCTCTGTGCCACTTTCAGCACCCGTGCCATAGGTTCGCCATCACAGATCTAGGATCACATACAGCCTCTAGAGCAACAGTGTCCAATCTTGGCAATTTTAAGACTTGTGAACTTCAACTCCCAGAATTCCCCAGCCAGCATACAACTACCAACAATTCTGATAGTTGAAATTTACAGGTCTTAAAGTTGGCAAGGCTGGACACCACTGTTCTCAATACTTCATGACCATGATCACTGAATCATATTTCTTTGTGTTTTGTCATACTCTTTCAAAATGCAAAACATGAATATGTTTGTGTGGCTTAAAATAAAGATTGCACTTTAAAAAAAAAAAAAGTAAGCCACTCCCCAAATGTGTGCATTTGGTTCTTTTCCGTGGATTCAACATTGCAAACAAAAAGATTTCGGTAGGAAAATAATTTCATAACAAACATTTCTGCACGTTTGAGTAAGGACCTCTGGAAAGCCCAAAATGATTTCAAAATAGTGGGGGCTATGACCATCCATGCAAAATGTTTCCAACTTTCTCCTCCTCCTCCAGACCTCTCTCCCACATTTCCATTGTTTTATAAGGGGCCAGTCTTCTATAAAAATACGTTGGACAATGCAAGGGTTCCATGTGGAAGAATACAATTGTATTTCACTAGATATTCTCTCTGAACTGCCTTAGTATCCTTTTTTAAAAACTTGCTGCAAAACTCATTTTAGAAAATAATGGCATTTGGCAATCAAAGAAATAAATAAAAAGTCAAGAGCCACTGTAACTGTCAAATTATTGCAGATCTAATGCAGACTCAGTAAATAATAAATATCAATTCTATCAATGCTGATCCTGTAGGACTAGATTTTCCAATGATGTAAGAGAATTATTGGATTTCATGGAAACTGGATTTCATATAGCTTATTCAAAGACCACGATAACAGGCTGCAAAAACCAATGTCAGACAGTAAATTCTGTTATTTTATTACGTGAAGGCAAGGCCAGAATACAAATCAAAATTGTCCCTGATTTCTTGATCCTCTAAAGCAGTTGTGTCCAATCCATGGCCCATGAGCCGGTAATGGGCCCAACAAAATCATTTTTGTTGAGCCCATTTTTTTTTTAAAAAAATAAAATTAAAAAATAAAGGAAGTTTGTTATTTATATATATTAACTATATTTTACGTGCAGCCCAAGATCATTCCTCTTCACTCTATGTGGTACAGGCCAGCCAAAAGATTGGACAACCAAGTTGTAAAGTGTTCCCACTCAAGGCTTCCAATGAATTTGCAGATATATGATATATGAATGGATGAATGAACATTCCACAAATTGGTTCAGTCTGTGATACCCTGCAGTAGTTGCTTCCCCACCAACCAATCATCCCTGTTACAAAGATAAATCCAACTTCCTTCATGTGACCTCTTCAACCGTGTTGGACTTCAACTCCACCACTCCGTGCCACTTATTAGTGGACATTGATGGAGCGAGTGCCAATTGGGGAAGTTTGTTAATAAAGTGGAAAAAATGGGAATGAGGTTTTTGAAGTTCATCAGCAGAATGCTTCTTTCTCCTGGGGTGCCTAGGCACCTGCTTGGAGAAAACCGGGTTTGCTACTTCTACGTTTGTGATTCTCAATCATTAAAAAAGGACATCAACATCACAAGGCACCGCAGATTTTCCTTCACCTTGCTAGCCAGAGGGGAAAGATATGTAAATAAACATGTTCAACATCTCTTTTGGAATTTTAAAAAAATGAAACATCTGTTCAAAATATGTAGCTTCTTGGCATTTGATAAATTGCAAAATAACTAATACCAAACACAGCTTCTTAGACCATATCACTTTGGTGAGACCAAGAGTGTCCAACCTTGGCAACAATAAGACCAGTAAACATGGCTGGCTGGGGAATTCACAGTTCTTAAAGTTGCCAACGTTGGACACCTCGAGTTAGACCCTTAAATGTGACAATGTGTCTTTATATACCTGCTTAAATGCTTGGGGAAGAGAAGAAAGTTACATTATACTGTAAGGGGTGGGGGAGGGTGGGATGGTGCCCTTGCGAAACAGTGTGTCAAGAAATGGAATCCCCTAGTAACTTAGCCATCAAAGCAAATGTTATACAATATTAAGGAATAAAAACCTCACCTTGAGTAGAAAGTCTAACAGCACCCGGTTTTTGCAGGTTTCTCTTTCTGACTTGCTCAACTGAAGAAGAAACAATATTTAGATATCACGAGAACTCTATTTGTGTGATTCAAATGTTTAAAATGGTGGTTATGTAACAACCAATGATATCATTACATTAAAAAATACGGAATTGGATGCAGATTGCTACATCCGTTATACTAATAGAACGAGTGTTTCCTAAGAAAGCATCAGGAATGAAAACGGAGGGTTCCAGGTAGACAGGCAATCAAGCCATTTTATTTACATAACCAGCTGTAGGCATAAAAATCAAATTTTAAACACTAATCAAGGTCTCAGAGATTTTATGTTTAATAGACCTTTAATAATCCAGTCTGTATGTTTTGAAAAGTTATTTTCATTATTGCAACTTTTATTCAAATTATAGGTTTGTAGGCTTTTTTCAGTTTTCTCATATTACTTAAGGAAATGAGAAGGGAAATCACCCTTAGACCTTGTAACACTTCTATATTACCCCCCAAAAGAAAAGCAGCAAATAGAATCTTAGTAAATTTTCACAGAAATGGCAATAATATACAGTATCTTAATATATGAAAATACCGCCCCCACACACACACAATTTATCTTATATATAGTATATATTACTACACCCATCGGTAAGGATATTAGGATACACTAAAGAGTTTGTAAACAAAATTCTAATATTACAAGAACCGATAAAGGATAAGTATTAGAAGAAAATATGCAGCTAATAGCCATAATATTGATATTGTCTAAATCAAAACCCAGAAAGTCTTATATATGAATAAATTAGTAAATTGAGAAATGCAGATAGGATGCCAGGCTTGGTTGTTTCATCTGTGAAGAATTAAACATTAGGTTACTTTTTAACTTCCTCAACAGAACACTTTAATTTAAGGGTATAGTCCTATTTGCATGAGAGTGAGTCTCACTAAATTTAATACTGTATTTAACTAGACAAACACAGGATTGAGCTGTGTTGCTTTAAATTATATATATATATATATAATGTATTTGGGCATACCAGGGGTTGTAACACAAACATATACTTATTTCCCTGGCTTAGCTGATAAAGGAGGAGAACCGGTGGTGTAGTGGCTAGCAAGTCTGCCTAATATGTAACACATCCCAGGTTCAAATCCCAGTAAGGGTATGGCTAGCTGATGAGAGCTAAACAGCTTGAAATGGATCCATACTAGTCTCCCTTTATTTATTTATCAGCATAAATACAACACAAATATAAAAAGGCAACATTAAAAATAAAAATATGGGTTTCTGCCTGCATGGTTTTCTGTGATGAGCCGAAGGACAGAAAGAGGGAGGAGTGAGCTCCCTCCCATATTTGGGCATACCAGGGGTTGTAACACAAACATATATATATGTTTGAATATATATATTCTATATATATATATTCTACTTATCTTTGTAATTGTTTTGTTCCATGTAAAGTGTCTTTAGAGCCTTCCAAAAGTTATAAAAAATAAACCAATGAAGGGAAAATAGTACATAATACAATTATAGGTCCAAGCTCTCCTACAAAATGTAAACTTTAAATCCTGTCAAAAAAAACCTGGAATAAGAAAAAATCCTTCTTACTCAGTTTCCTGGATTTTCTCAGTTCACTTTTTAAGTTACCAGACTTGTTTGAAGTGCCCAGAATATTTTCCAGCTCTCTGGTGCCCTCTAAAGCCTGAAAAACAGATTTTGTTTTTTGAAAAAGTTAATATCAGTGCTAAGGGTTTTAACCTTAAAAGCAACATTCCTTAAATCTTCCACTCTTTTCAATTCATAGAACATATAATGTTACTAGCATGTGATATTAGAATCAGCCCAACGAGGTGGAAAGTTAATTTCCTGGCTACATTTGGTAGGTTAGGGAACTGAGAAACCAGGAATTTCATTTTGGATATGATTTGAAGTTTTTGCCTGTTGGAGGTAACCTTTGGATTATTTTACTGTCTCTCCTAGAGCAAATCAAATAAAATGTATTGTTTACCATAACTCTGACATATCATGAACTAACATAGCCCAATAAAAATGCAGGGATGGTTGAACAGTGATTTTAATTCAAATGTCCCCCAGTCCAAATTCATATTCAGCCACTATATAAAGATCCAAACATTTTTAAGGCTAAGGGAAACATTAGACTTTTAAAAAGCATATCAGAAGTTGCACTGCAAAAAAGTAGGATTACTTACATATTTTAAAGAAGTTGTACTATTATTACTTATAATTAATTCAATTATTCCACTGTTACATTTTAAAAATTCACTGGCAATGATCCCCATATTTTTCAATTATTACAAACTTTGAACAAAATTAAAAGTAGGAGCAAAGCCACCCCTAAATCCTCTTACACACACGCACCTCTCAGACAGTGATAGTAGTAGGTAAATGCAGAAAGGGGCAACTTGTTAGCAAAGAATTTGTGAGAACATAGAGAGCTGATTCACACACCCCTAGAAAGATGTAATGGGAAGAAAGAGTCTCCTTGAGGAACAGGGGGAAGATCCATAACCACAAATATAGTCAGAAAATAAATCTAAATCCAGAGAAAAATTGTAGCCTGAGCAAGCACTTCAGAGAAGACCTTCCCTAGTTTTCACAAAGACAAAGGAAGAGAGCAGGGAAACCCACTCAGACTTGTAAAATTCTGTTAATATAAACTTATAACAAATGTATCCTTAGAGTGCATGATTTTGGTTCCGTAGTCAGGTCTACCTTGAAGGGATGGCACAAGCACACATATGTATCTATGGAATATTTAGTATTTCTATTGAACTCAACTCACAATGAGAAAAGGAACAACATAAAGACTAAGCTGTAATGAATTTTTTTAAAAATCAAAATAATTGAACTAATTTGATAAAGCAGAAAAGCATAATGATGGACCTTCAGATTGGTAAGTTTTTTTCGGATTTTCAGAAATCTTTCCAGGGAATGTTCAACTTCAGACTGCAATGCCAAGAGTCTATGTAAAAAGACAAATACAACATCAATGGCACAATACTTGAAACATGAATAAGCAAAATAGCAATAAGGAAAAACTAGATCTTCCATGTAAGGTTGTGCTTTTAGCAAACAATCTCTCCCTACCCCAATTAAGGTTAAAACAACAGCCATATAAAGTTACAACTACTTACATTATGGCATGCATCTGAAAAATATTTCTAGTTCATCAGGTTTCTTCCTGGTTGCATTAAGATTGCAAACATGCTTCAGTGTACTAATTTAGTATCTACTTACCCAGATATCCCAGTGTTAATACTGTACATAAGAATTCCAACCAAGCCACATTCCAAATTCATGGTTGTTCAAGATCAAGGAGAAAGTAAACAGTGGATATAACAGAAAAAAAAGAATAATGGAAACCTCAGCACTATCCTGAAGGCCATTAGAAGGTCGATATTTGACAGAAGGACTACACTGTACAAATATATTAAATAAAAGCTCAAGTAGCAATTGCTTTGCTCCGAACAGCTGAAACAACCAAACTGATATTATAGGATAAAGATGAGGATTCCACAGATGTTGCTAAACTACAACTCTTAACCTCTCTCACCATCAACCATATTGGATGGCATTGCTGCCAAATCCAGTTCAACAACATTAGAAGGAATAACAGTTTCTTGCAGGATTAGACAACCTATTACACAGGCAATCCTATTTAATTGTTGAAATTATTCAAAAATCATTTGAATAGCATTTACGCCTGGTTATGGCTGTTGCAGCACTGTTGTGGTCATATGATCAAAATTGAGGCATGGTCATTCACTCACACTAACAAGAGTAATGGCTTCAGGGGCGCTTCCAGGGCCCCCAGCTCTGCCTGAGTGCTGCTTCAGCGGTGGTCGTAGTGACAGCTGCGCTGGGGCTGAAGTAGAAGCCTTCCAAAGAATTGTGAGAAGGACATATGCAATTTGGAGAACAGTACATGCAATTTGTAAAAAGGGAAGAAGGCTGGGTTGACCAGTGGCCACCTTGCATAGGGCCAGGCCAGAGATGCCTCAGCAGCAGCGGGAGGGAGAAGACATCAAATGTCACCTAGGTGCAGTAGGGCTGGTGAAAGAGCACAAGGTACAATTGATACTAGGTGGTAGGGGCAGCTGTGGCTTTGTGCTGTGGTGCTGGGTTACTGGCTGCGGCATGTTTGTTTGAGGCAGCCCTCTACAATGGGGCTGGCAGTGCTGGGGCTAAAGTAGAGGCCCAAAGCAGCAACAGCCAGCAGAATCTACTGAAGGTATTGGACTTTTACTTCAGTCCCAGTTCTGCCACTGCTGCTGAAGGATGTCACAATGCAGGGCAGCCAAAAGAACAGGGGAGTGGGGGGGGGGGAGCTAGGCAGATGGGGGGACTTCAAGAGGAGAAAGTCCATTATCTTATTGAAACTCAGGACTGGGAGGTACCAAGTCAGTAATGGCTTGGATTGGAGTAGGTCCCCACCAGGGGAATTCAATGAACAATACCAATGGGAATTGCTGAGGTTTCTGTCACTAAGTAACGTGAAGTACATTGTGCTTTACGACCACATCACTTAGTGATGGAAATTCCGGTTCCAATCATCATCACTAGCCAAGGACCACCTGTACAGATAAATTATTTAACACAGCTCACAACTTTCAATGACTCTGGGCAGCTCACAACAATCAGATAATAAATAAATAAATAAATAAATAAATAAATAAATAAATAAATAAATAAATAAATAAATAAATAAATAAATAAATAAATAAATAAATAAATAAATAAATAAATAAATAAATAAACAAACAAACAAACAAATAAAACCAATAAAACTTAAAATACAAAGAAAAAGTATGGCGAGCAGGATAAACTGAGGGTTTTAATCCTCCTTTCCAATCCCTTGGATGAATGTGTCATTCAAACCATTAAAACATGGAAATGCATAGGAAACACTAGTGCAAAAAAAGGAATTGTATATATGGCATCTAAAAGTGCTAATGCTTTGAACATCCCCAAATCAACCGCAGTTGGAACTTCAATTACTCCAATAGAAAAACTTACTTGTCATTATTTTTCATTTGATGTTGCTCCTTTCTATTGGATTGGCTTGGCAAGACTTTGGAAGACTCTCTGATTTCTAGAAAGATAATTAAAGAAGTAGGAACAAATTATTTATCTTCTCAATAAAGAACATTTCCCATTTTGCTGATGAACAGAAACTCCTCTCACTATTAAAGTAATATGTGTGTATTTATGCATGTATCTGTATGTGTCCATCCATCCATCCATCTATCAAATTGTGTGTGTGTGTGTGTGTGTGTGTGTGTGTGTGTGTACATCAGCCAGCCCCTGATTTCACTTACAAAGACTCCATCATTGTCCCAGATAGAAGGACTGGAATGAGCAAGGGAAAAAAAACAGACATTCCATTTGAAATGGTTTGAAAAAGTTTTCAACAGAGAATATAAAAAGAATAAGGGTTACCTCATACTTTTCAAATCACTGAAAGGAAACCGTACATAGACTTTGATTTTAATTCAATGTCATCACACCATATAATATGTGCAATATCACGCCCAAAGTGGGGAAAACCCTATGAAAGTCAATGCTTAGCAACCATAACACTTTTTAGCAGTTGCTCTCATTGCAATAGCTGGGTAAGATAGGCAAACATTTTTTACAGGACAGAGGTTTAAATCCTCAAACAGTGGCTTTAAGTTCGGGATGTATTTTCTCTCTCTATCCAGAGAAAGTTCAAAGGATCTGAAAAAGGAATTCGAGATTCTAGAGAAATAGAACATTTTGCATCAGGGAGATGGGGAGAAATTTTCTTTCCTCAAACCCCTAAACCCATCCTTTAACCAAAAAAGCATCACAGAGCATGTAAAGGTTCCAGGCCATAGATACTCCCCTCTTTACTGCCTTATTCTCTGGCTAAATGGTTTAAAACCCGTCCTTTTCTTAAGGGGATTTGGAAACAAACACATGAAAGGTTCTGTCTGCTCATGTTCAATTTTGACTAGAGCACCAGTCTGTTCTTTGAGTTGATAGTCTGGCAATAGTCATTCATGCCCTCATTATTAGGTTACTGTAACTCACTCTGCACATGCTTGTTTTTTAGGATTACAGCATTAACCTTTTATTTACAGAAGCTGCCCAGAGAGAATGTCATGAGAGGATTGGCATAAAAATCCAAGTAACTAAATAGCTGCTGTTGATCTTCTGGCCAAAGATTATCCTTACAGTCTGTCTCTCAATGGCAAATTGAACAAGTATATGCCCCTATCCTAACACAGGAGGTGCAGATCGAGCCAAGAGTAAGCAACAAACATTCACTCACACATGAATGAAGCTTAGTGAACATTCATTCAAAAGAATCGTACCATAGTTATGTTCGGAAAACTAAAATGTCATAATCTGCATTGTGTTCAAATTAACAGGAAGGGACAATACAGACAACATGACTGTGGATCATGTGATTTCTCCATCGTGGAGCCTGCTTGGCTCAATTATTTTTCCTCTCCTGCCCTCTCTAACCAAGCACATTAATGAATAAGGCAAAGAGATATTCACTGTGTGGTCTATGTCGCCTCCCTCTGGGAGACAGGATGGACCGGACTTAAAAGAAGAGGCAGCAGAATTAATGCTGAGCATAGGGCACAAGTAGTAGGAGGTGGCAACCGACTGAGCACACCAAATAATTCCAGCTAAGGGAGAGTTAAAGGCTATCTGAAAGCAAAAGAGGTCAGTGATGATTAAAGTACCATGTGAATATCACTAGCAGTGTTTTACTGCACTGCACTGGATCTACTGATTGTATGCAATGTCAAGAGTCATGACTTAAAATTTACAACGTATAACATTCTGTTATTTTACTCCTTCAGGAATATATCTTAAGTGCAGAACTGAAGTAGAGAAAGGCTGCAGGATCTCTTCAGGCAGCCTCTGTGCAGATTACAACAAATGATGTCCCATTACCAAATTTAAATTGTGTTCTAAATACAGAAGGACCTTATGTTTGATTCATGAATAACAGTGGCTTTTATACTGGACTTAATCTGAATGCCCTGAACATCCTTGAAAAATGCTCTTGAACATTTGCAAAATGGTTCCTGAATAACTATTATTAGCCTGAGAAACCTGGTCCTTTCCCATATTTGATACAGAAATGAAGCATTCTTTCATTAAAGTATATTAATTACATTTCTGTTTGGTCACTGAATCTGGCACTCACGGATTTTTGCATTTATGTATAGCCATTAAAGGGATTTGTAAGGATTAAAATCAATTTTTTAAAACATTAATGCTTAGAAATCTAATTAAATTAGTAAAATAGCCTGTTGTTTATTATGTCATGCTAATATAGACAGAATACTAGCTATAATACAATAGTAGAGTTGGAAGGGACCTTGGAGGTCTTCTAGTCCAACCCCCTGCCTAGGCAGGAAACCCTATACCGTTTCAGACAAATAGCTATCCAACATCTTCTTAAAGACATCCAGTGTTGGGGTATTCACAACTTCTGGAGGCAAGCTGTTCCACTGATTCATTATTCTAACTGTCAGGAAGTTTCTCCTCAGTTCTAAGTTGCTTCTCTCCTTGATTAGTTTCCACCCATTGCTTCTTGTTCTACCCTCAGGTGCTTTGGAGAATAGTTTGACTCCCTCTTCTTTGTGGCAACCTCTGAGATATTGGAATAATGCTATCATGTCTCCCCTAGTCCTTCTTTCTCTTAAGCTAAACATACCCAGTTCCTGCAACCGTTCTTCATACGTTTTAGTCTCCAGTCCCCTAATCATCTTTGTTGCTCTTCTCTGCACTCTTTCTAGAGTCTCCACATCTTTTTTACATCGTGGCGACCAGAACTGAATGCAGTATTCCAAATGTGGCCTTACCAAGGCATTATAAAGTGGTATTAACACTTCACGTGATCTTGATTCTATCCCTCTGTTGATGCAGCCTAGAACTGTGTTGGCTTTTTTGGCAGCTGCTGCACACTGCTGGCTCATATTTAAATGGTTGTCCACTAGGACTCCAAGATCCCTTTCACAGTTACTACTACTGAGCAAGGTATCACCTATACTGTACCTGTGCATTCCATTTTTGTTGCCTAAATGTAGAACCTTACTCTTTTCACCATTGAATTTCATTTTATTAGATAGTGCCCAATGTTCAAGTTTGTCAAGATCCTTCTGTATCTTAAGCCTATCTTCTGGAGTGTTGGCTATTCCTGCCAGCTTGGTATCATCTGCAAATTTGATGAGTTCCCCATTTATTCCTTCATCCAAATCGTTGATGAAGATGTTGAAGAGTACTGGGCCTAAAACAGAGCCTTGGGGTACTCCACTGCATACTTCCCTCCATGTAGATGCAGTTCCATTGAGAACTACACGTTGAGTGCGGTTGGTCAGCCAGTTACGAATCCATCTGGTGGTGATGCTGTCTAACCCACATTCTTCTACTTTATCTAGTAGTAGGTTATGGTCTACCTTATCAAAAGCCTTACTGAAGTCCAAGTAAACTATATCAACGGCATTCCTCTGGTCCACTAATTTTGTCACATTATCAAAGAATGCAATAAGATTAGTCTGGCATAATCTGTTTTTGACAAATCCATGTTGGCTTTTGGCTATTACTTTGTTTGCTTCTAGGTGTTCGCAAATTCGTTGCTTGATTATTTTTTCCAGAATCTTTCCTGGTATTGAGGTTAGGCTGATAGGTCTGTAGTTTCCTGGATCTAATTTTTTCCCTTTTTTGAAGATGGGAACCACATCAGCTCTTTTCCAGTCCTCTGGTAGTTCCCCGGTGTTCCAGGATCTCTGAAAGATATAATTCAGTGGTTCTGAGATCTCGTCTGCTAGTTCCTTCAGAACCCTGGGGTGTAATCCATCCGGTCCTGGTGATTTGAACTCGTCTAGGGTAGACAGGTGCTCACTTACCATTTTCTTCCCTATTTCAATTTGTGTTCCTAATCTGATTTTTGTGGTGCTGCTTTTGATAGGTTGGACTGTTTTATCCCTTTGTGTAAAGACAGATGCAAAACATGAGTTAAATAGTTCTGCTTTCTCCCTGTTGCTTGTCACCTTCTTGCCACTTTCTCCTAGCAATGGACCAATTGTTTCCTTAACTTTTTTCTTGTTTTTAACATGTTGGAAGAAGCTTTTTTTGTTAATTTTTACTTTTGTGGCAAGCCTTTCTTCATTGTGAGCCTTAGCTTTCCTCACTTCATCTTTACAGGCTCGGGCTATTTGCTGATATTCTGCCTTAGTTATGTCCCCCTCCTTCCACTTGTTATACTTACCTTTTTTGTCTTTCAGTTTGTCAGATGGTTCTTTATGCAGCCATGCTGGTTTCTTTTGGGAGCTGTTACTTTTCTTCTTCATTGGTATTGTGCTAGACTGGGCTTTTGTAATCTCATTTTTCAAAATTTCCCAAGCTTCTTGAGTTGTTTTCCCCTTGAGGATTCTCATCCATGGAATTTTTCCCAAGCTCTCTCTAAGTTTATTGAAATTAGCTTTCTTAAAGTCCAAGACTCTAGTTTGACTTTGTTCTACTACTTGTGTTTGCATAATGTTGAATTCCAATATTGCATGGTCACTTGCCCCCAGGGTTCCTATGGCTTCAATACCTTCTATCATTTCCTCTCTGTTAGTGAGAATTAAGTCCAATATGGCTGATCCCCTTGTTCCCTTCTCTACTTTTTGGAAAACAAAGTTGTCTGCTAGGTTTGTTAGGAACCTGTTGGATCTTCCACTTGGTGCAGAGTTTGTTTCCCAGTTGATGTCAGGGTAGTTAAAATCTCCCATTACTATTGTGGTGTGCTTCCTACCTTAGTTAGCTGACTAGCAAAAAGTTCATCTACTTCCTCTGCTTGGTTGGGTGGCCTGTAGTATAGACCTATGGCAATGTCATTTCCCCCACAACCTTTAATATTGACCCAAATGCATTCAAGATAGTTCTCATCGTTGTTGTGCTCTATTTCTGTAGAGAGGTAATTATTTCTTATATATAGTGCAACTCCACCTCCTCTTTTATTTGGTCTATTTCTTTTAAATAATTTAAATCCTTCTAGCTGTATGTTCCATTTGTCAGTTTCATCCCACCAAGTTTCTGTAATGGCAATAATATCATATCTGCCCTCTTTTACTTGAATTTTTAATTCTCCCTGTTTATTCCTCATACTCTGTGCATTGGTGTATAGACATTTGAGTCCATTTTGATTGACCTTGTGTTTACTGTCTACATAACCTGTGTTGTGCCTGCCTGCCCCTATTTTCTTGCCATTTGTGTGATTCATGCACGTGGTATGGCAATCACTATTACATGCTTGGTTTTGCTTGACAGCAGGAGTGATAATCTTACCCACACACACATCTATGGGATCATATATTAATTTATTTTGGTTTACTTTATTCAATTTAGGCACCATTCAGCTCTAAACTGAGAGATGCATAATAAAACAAAATAGAATAGAAAACACAATATAACAGTTATAAAAACAAGTAAGAAAGTGATTAAAAAATAAGAACCAATGACTAACCCACAGGTCCTCTCAAACAAATCCTGACCACCCTAGCACAAGGCCTGGGACAACAGGCGATTGTTTTTAGGCCTTCTGGAATGCCAACAAGATGGGAGCTACAGGGATATTGGGGGAATCTGACTTTTAGACTTCGCATGGGATCAGATACAGAAAATAGAGTAGTCCTTGGTTAATGGCTACTCTTCTTTAGCAACCATTCAAATTTATTATGGCACTGAAAAAGTAGCTTTATAACTGCCTCTCAAACGTACAAGTATCATAGTGTATCCATGGTCACATGACCACAATTTGGGTGTTTCACAAATGGCACACATTTACAATCCTGCATCACAGAATCACCCTTGCGTGAGCTTCACAGCCAGCTTCCAACAAGCAGTCAATGGAGAAGCTGTTAGTAAGTTGCAAATCGTGGTCCTGCGACATTGTGCTTAACAACTGCAGTTGATTCATTTAACAACCACAGCAGAATTGATATACTAAGTCTGGTGCTGTCATGCAAAGTTTCACTTAAGAGCCATGTCATGTTGTTGGTCCCAACTGCAGTTGTTACACGAGGACTACTTGTAGTGTAACATACATTATAAAGGCACGAGGAACAATAAGGGCTTTTCATTTAAAATCTTGCCTTAAACCAGGCTTAGGGCCACGTAACATGTCAAGGCAGAGGTGACACAGAGACACCGAAGAGAATTTCCTTTAGGATTTTTAAAATGCCTGTTTCAATTTCCAACTATGCATTATGACATGTTTATCATAATACACACACAACTTACTTGTGCTCACACTATTTGTAAGAAATTAAATTTAGAAATTAAGAGTAGAATTAAAAAAAAACAGCTCACCATCTGATTCTTTGGCATTATTTCTGCAGCTTGATAGAACTAAAAAATGGAAAGCTATTGAGGCTTTGCTGTATAATTATCCATCTAAATGTCAGCTGCGAATATGTGATTCCTTATTTTATGTGCAAAAGGACTGTTCCCTTATGCCCACACTTAATTACAGCATGGAAATATAGCGCACACTCACCTTTGCCTTTGACACTTAATGTTCAGGGATTTTACTTCAGGCATTTATTTCTCCTTTTTTCCCCCACTCAGAGAACAGGCATATGAAAAATTCAGTCAATCTCTACGCCATATACATGTGGGCTACACAAACTAAAAATCATAGCGTTGGAAAAAGCAAACACTTTGTATACTGTCAATAAAAGATTCATTCAGGAAATCCAGTGCTTGGAGTTTTGAAGTTGTGGATTACTCTATAGATTATGAATATAGATAAATCTATTATTAATATTCAACTGAGAAGAATAGGAATTACTGAGTGAATATGATAATTTCTTCAAATTGTATCATTGCTTTTTTTACAAAGTAGCTCTAATTTGCAATATGATGTACAAAAAGTACTAAGATTCTCCTTATTTTAATTGGTCCATTTTAAGACATACGTTTCCAAACAATATTTTCTTTCTTTACTTGACCAACAAAACAAAGCCTTCTTCAAAGTTAGCTTAACTCCTGGTCCATTTAGGATTATTATTTTTGGGAGGCCACAATTTTGCCAGTGCATTTCTCTCAGACTTTTTTTTTTCCAACTTTCTAACCTTTTTGCCCATTTTTATTATTTTTAACAACCTAATATTTGCAAATTGACTTGGGTAAAATAATGAGCAGATTTCAACATTGTGAGAGATGCCGTCCTTTTACTGTACATTAAGATCTTTCAAAAATAGCTATTGCAGAAGATATAACATTTTCAGTACCACAGCTGAATAGATATTATAAGGCTTTTTCTAAATTAAGACTATCAAAAAAATCTAGCTGATCAATTATATTTCCCCCTTAGGAGTTTCTCATCTGAATTTTCCCCTCTGAGCTTTACATGTAAAAGAATGCAACCAATTATTCATGGCAGGGGTAGGCTTCATTGCAGGGTGGGCATGGCCATGGTGGGTGTGGCCTAGTCAGCTCCCTGCAGGTTCCGGAGGCTTTCCTTGAGCCTCTGGGAGGGCGAAAATGTTCTCCCCAGGCTCCGGAGGCCCTCTGGAGGCTCGTTTCTGGCCTTCTCAAATGTGCGGTAGGCCTGTTTTTCACCCTCCACGAGCCTCCACACGCGCTCTGCAATTACCTGCATCTAAAAAGGGCTGTGTAGGGAATCCTGGGAGAGGCGGGGTGGGTGGGCGGGCCCAGCTAGGATTGGGAATTGAGTGTTCTCCGAACTGCACAGAATCTTAGCTAGAAGTTCTCTCGAACCCCTGCAAACCCCCAGCAGCCCACCCTGGCTGTATTTACAGAGCTCTGTGTTCATTTGAGAACATTCTGCTTCAGAAATGTCTCTACCTCCGTCTGTTTCTATCTTTAGAAATCCCACAACTTCTGTTTAATCAAAAGTTCTCAATTGATACATTGCTCTGCGCATGAGCAGAAACAAAAAACAAGATGGTAGCGCCACCAGTTCGGGGGTATGGCAGGCCTGGGTTGCTGCCGGTTCCAGCAACCCAGGCCGCCAAACCACTACCGGTTCAGCTGAACCAGTCCAAACCAGTAGGAATCCACCACTGGTTTAAGCATGCTTGTAAAAGTTGTAAAACTCTTGGCCCTCATTTCACCGGGGAGGGGGGTGGGGGAGAAAATAAAAAAGAAATTATAGTTATTTATATAACTATAGACATAAATTACTAAATCAAGAATCTGACTTGATCAGTAACCAGAAAAATTCCATAGTAAGTAGGATAAAATGTTCAACTAACCATTTGATAGATCATTTCTCCTGGGACTTGAAAATGAACTCATTAGACATGTTCCTGTTATTGGTGAAAAAAGAAAGGCATTTTTCTTTTCTTTTACTGATGATGTTGCTGGCACCTGGACCAATAAAAAAACAACAAAAAACAGTTTGTATGTGGATAATGCAATAAAAAGGCACCATCACTTTCTTCCTTTCAATGCCGATCTACTTATTTACTGTTTAAAATGGTCGTAATTTACCTATCATGCAATACACCTTGCGATCTAGTGTTACATATGTTTTAATATTTTCAGCATTATTCTGTGTTGCATCAAAGTCAACTCATGTAATTTTGCAAGAGGGTGATCTAAGTTATGGGTGTCACAACAGAAAAAATATAATTGATCTTAAGTGAATATCTAGAAGAAGCGGCACAAATGTCTCTGGCTGCCCTTTCAGATTCCTATGGATGCTGAATTAATACCTGAAAACCCTCAAAATCTAGATCTTATTGTAGTAGCATGTGCCTTCTGAATGACTCCCAAAAGTACCAAAGCTTATCCTATAGCAAGGGCGGAATGTCATTTTCTCCAGCATAATGGTTGCCTTCCCTAAGCCTTATCAGTTGTTCAGTGAATACACATGATAAAAGGATGGGGCTGGGGGAAGAGACTGCACAAGACAGACCTATCCCAAATATTAAAAGCAGCATTCTTGAATTACACACAAAAACCTTCTAGAAGATAATGCAGGGGCCACATATTAACGCAATTATATTTGTACCAAAATGCTGAAAGATGGGACGCTGATCGTGATACTCTATTCTACTCTGTCGCTTCCATTTCTGGCTTTATCCTAATAGAGCAGGTGTGTCAAACTCGCATCGTCATGGGGTTGGCATGTGATGTATCATGACTTTGTCCCCCTTCATTAAATCAGGCATGGGCATGGGCAACGTGTGATGCATCCAGGCTGCGGGCTGTGAGTTTGACACTCCTGTAATAAAGTGCCATATAATACTGAACACTCATAGTCAGTATTCTTACTTCAAATCCCCCCCCCCCTTCATTTAAATGACTTTTACTTCTAAAGATTATCTTATCTTCTAGCACTTCTGTGAACTATCAGATTTCTTCAAAATTACTGTTTTCTTCTTGTGCTGGTGGCATTGGTTTGATAATATAAGAACTAACGTTCAGTTGAAATCACTGTTAGTAAACCAACACTGAACCCATTTAATAAATTCAGAGATCAGTAATGCTTCTAGAGTCATAAGCAGAGGTGGCATTTGCAGAAGACAATATTAGTAAGTTGGATCTATACAGGAACATGTATGGTATAATCTAGCACCAAAATAAATATGCATAGTAGTTTTGTATCAATCTGTTCCTAAATGTCCTCTACAGAGCAAATATGATTCTAGCCCAAAACAAAGCCATTGATAACACTTATAGAAATTAGGAAGATCCACAATTATTCACTGACTCTGGAAGGAAGGAAAAGCCAAGACAAGGCAAGGAAGAATTAAATAGATTACCTTGAAAATGACCAGCAATGAAAGAAGCAACTGAGAAATAGTATTCAACAGTGGGAAAAAAAGATGAGGAAACAACAAAAATTGTTTCCTACCACACCACGATCTTTACAGAGTTATAACTACCCTTTTTTACTTAAGAACAAGCTTGCTACCATGAGAAAGGAAACTACCTCTCTGAAGGAGGTTGAAGAAACACAATAGTTGTCTAGTTCTAACCCTAACCCTAACCCTCAGTTACAATACTGAAGAGAATAGAAAAGAAAGGCTACACAAAAATCACTCTTCAGAGACCGTCCCAAATATTCTAGACCACCTTTATTTATTTACAGGTTCCATAGTTGTGGACATCTTTAATTCCCCAAATGGCATTCAATCTAAACTTGATAAGTTGATTCAAATTCTAACAACTGGTTGCCATACCACAACATCCAACAATGCCAGGTGCTCTATTTAAAAAAGCAATCAATCTGAAGGCATAGCTTCAAAAGAACCAGGCTCTGCTCTCCATCTTGTTTGCTAGGAATCTTATACTTTGGAAAGCTGTAATAAATTATTGAGCAAGCTCCTAAAACTGTGACTTCAAGCCAATAGGTTGGATACATATCACTAAGGTTCAAAAGTATCTTTTTCATAAACCATTTAATGTACCTTTTTTTTTAGGATGGGACAAACTCTTCAACAAAAATACTCCTTTAGATTTTTTAGGAATAATCTAGTCCAGCCCCTGATCCACCTACACTCTTCTCACCTGCTTAAGGCTACAGTCTTCTGTCAAGAGCAGAGGACAATCATTACTAAAACCAGTGCTTCAATGCCGAGAGAATGCAATCATCCTTTTCTCCCATTTCCCCACCAATGATCTATTTTATGCTCAGTTAATAAATCTTTAGAACAGACTCCAGATTAAAGAACCACAAAAAGAATTTCCCATTGATATAGCTTACCCCTCAGCCCGACCTAACTGATAGCAATAGCATTTAGACTTATATACTGCTTTATATAGTGCTTTACAGCCCTCTCTCTACAGCCATTTACAGGGTCAGCATATTTGCCCCAACAATCTGGGTCCTCATTTTATCGACCTTGGAAGGATGGAAGGCTGAGTCAACCTTGAGCCTGGTGAGATTCGAACTGCCAAACTGCAGGCAGTCGGCAGTCAGCAGAAGTAGCCTACAATGCTGCACTCTAACCACTGTGGCCCCAAGACTTAAATAATAACATTTCTTCAAGCCTTTGTGGACCCCCTGTGACGACATTGTGAGCCCCCAGAGATCTGCTGTCTACAGGTTGAGAATCACTGACTTAGAGGACAGGGTAACTTCCCAACTTACCTGTTCAATCCAGTTCCAAGAAGGTGAAATTATTTCTGTAGGCTTAAGCCTACAGCAAGACCAAGAATTAAGCAGCATAGTCCTCAAAGGCAAGATTTTCTTTTGCCTGATATTGACTCTGATTGAGACTGTGCTGTACAAACTAATCTGTTAGATAATCCTCCTCAGATACTGCTTATAGATGATTCAGGAGAAAGGGAACCTTTTATCTCAATAGAGGCATTATAAAGATGGAAGCCAGAATCTGAATATGATGAACTTTTGCCTTTTCATCCTTCACCATCACATTATAACTAAACATAACAGAATTACTATTTAATATAAAATTCTGTATTCCTTTCCACATTGCCATATTGCTAAACATTAATGTGTATGTGTGTATAAATAAACATTAATAATGTTTATCGCTCATTCATAATTGGAAATATCTTTGCCGCTGTATTAGAATGTATAACTGGAGGAGGAGGGGGATTTTGGCAAAAGCACCACCATTTACCAGAGAGGAGAAAGTACACTCCAGAGAAAAGCCCAAAATAAGAGACTGCACAGTCCTGAACTGGATGGGAGAGGGAGGAAGAAATTCAAGGCAGCAACATCCTATAATCTCTCAGGGGTACTTCTATTAGGTTAGAAGGTTATAGCTTTAATCTGGCAAGATTCTCTCTATTAGGTGTAAGCAAATAAATGATTTGAGTCAATTGGATTTTGCTGTCTAATCTTCGACTTGGGCCTGATAGCTGCAGGTTTTTATTATTATTAATTTAATATTTATTAAACACCATATAAAGAGCAAGACATTTCTAACTCTAGTTTTACTACTCAAAATTTAGGGGAAAGTGGAGAGAAAGGAGGAAAGGTAGAATGAAATAAGAAATTAAGAACATTCAGGATTTAATTTTTAGGATTACAAATTGAAGTTTCTATCGCCTAGATATATTCTCAAAACAGCCCACAGAAGCTACCTCTGGATGAGATATATTATAGCAGTCTTGTAATCTGAACACTTTCTTGCAACATTTAGCAATACAGTTTTCACTCTGAGCAAAAAAAGTAGTTCTCCCAATTTTCATGATTAATTTTACCTCTGATTTTTGAAAAAGTAATGAAATTATAAACCTGCAGCAAGAGATCTGACTAAGCAAACATGCCAAATAATTATTCTTAAAATAAACATTTTCCCTCTTTTAAATTTCCATTTCAGAAGAAAAAGCAGCTTTAGTGTGGAATAAAATAATTTCAAGCTGGATCGCTTGTTTCCAAAAACACCCTTCTGACCTAGAAAACAGATGCAAAATTACAGTCACAGCTGTATTTACAGCACATAATGAATAATAGAAAATGAAATTGCAAATTACATTGCTAATGATTGTTATTTGTTTGGCTTGAATTTCGTTTCAATCCAAACAAAGAGAAAATATACATATTTTAGCAAGGTCAAATTTCCAGTTTAGCTAAACTGTAGCAAATCTCTGGAAAAAAAAACATGGCAAACAAAAATGGAAATTCATTTCATTTACATTTTGATATATTTTCCTATTATTTGTTCTCTTCCACAAGCTACCTGGTTTAGCTTCACAGAAACACCCATAATTGGTATTGGGAAAAAATAAACTGGCACATGTCATGGCACAATGGGTTTAGAAACACACAGTGCCACATTTTACCAATGAGGGAGAACAAGAGAGAAACACAAAAACAATATAATTTTATTTTTATTGTGATTACTGAATGGGTAATTTATTACAATGTTACAGTATATTATTTTAGGTTAAATAACTTCTCTCAGCTAATTGCATTCTCATCATAAAAATGTCTTTGTTTTGCTTTCAATTTTGCAGTTTATAATATGCAGATTATAGTATTATCATAATTGCATATTGTTATATGTACATTCAGATAGCAGTGCATTTGCTTCACTAATTATAAAACAAATTTCTAATAAACAATGTCATAAAAACATTTGGTGTTGGAGAGAGATTTGAATATAACAAAACAAAGAACAGCACTATATTTCCTTAGTTATAGTCAATTGTTTCATGCAAAGCTAGAATATTATATAAAATAGCATTTTTTCAAAGATCTCTAGCAATCACTTCTACACAGTATCATTATTAAATTGTTTATATATTTTTTCTGAAATGTTGCTTATTTACACACACACACTTTCTACAAAATAATTTACAAAATAATTTAAATACAGACAGAAAAATAAAACTCTTACTTTTTCTGGAATAAGATTTTCCAGCTTCAAAGCTCTTTTAGCACTACAAAAGAAGGAAAGCAAAGGGAAATTTTAATCTAAGAAAATCCTTTACTGGTAGCTAGTAGTAATCCCCATTAACTAACCCTAACCACATGCAAAAAACATTTTCTTACAGTAAGAGCTAATCTCATACAGATATACATTGAACAAGTTGGTAAATACTGCTTTGAAAACCCGTGCCATTTTCTCACAGGTGGCATACAACTGAAATAAACACTTTGATTAGAATACCAATATCAGATTACCCAAAATATTTATTAATTATAAAGTACTAACAATGAACATTGTTATACAGCATTGCATAGTAACTTACCTCATTATTTTTCAAGGTGAAAAAAGCAATTCTTATATTTCAGCTCTTAACATGATTCAGTGCTGCTAGACTATGACTGAATTAAGGAACAGATGCTCTATGACTTTACAGGTCCCTAAACCATAAGAAAATATTTTCTCGCATTCTTCACTGTACTGATTCAGGAACGTGCCAGCTTCCTCTGTAAAATCTGTTTTCCTGAACTAGATGCCCAGCTGTTAATGGCAATACTAGAAATGAAAAGCTGAATATTTATAATATTTTAGATTGTACAGCTGTCTTCTCAAGAGCAGTCGTCAGAATGTTATTGAATGCAGACTAAATACTTTAAAGAAAGAAAGGTCAACATAAATTAAGGCTATTGTTCCCAGAGAAAACTCCAATGTACCTTTTTAAATCTTAACAATATTTAAAAGGCCTTTTTTCCCTGTAGAGGAACTAAGAACCTTTAAAATCATTTAATAAATGCATCAGGAGATAATTTTCAATTAAACAATGTCTGCAGAGGGTTTTCATTTTAGAAAAGAACATTGCAGGTATCACATTGGAAGCAGGCCCGTTTTCCTGTTTCCAAACAACCATAGTGCTAGAATGAGCAAACCTCACAAAAAATTACCTGCATAAATGGCACCTGTGTGCAATGCCAAAGCCCAAGCTAACCTCCCACAACGTATTTTTACTTTATTTATTTTTTGAAATGAAACATATGAGAAAAGTTTAAGGACATCTTTGAAGTATGACTTTAGAATTGCTAGCTTGAAATGAAAATTTAAAAAAGCATTTTTGTCTTTAAAACAAACAAGCCACGCTATATGGTATTTACATTTTTCATGTTAAAAGCCACTTGCATTCTTGCCAAGATACAATCAAAGCTGGAAAAAAATTGACAAAATTCTTAACAGAATGTTCTTTTTAAAACATAGTGCCCTGTATTGCTTAAAGAATGCAGACTCCATTAGATCTTCTGTATCTCAGTGGCAGCAAGGAAACGATGTGTACATTAATACATTCACTCTGCAAAGATGCTGTAGGGGACATGTATTTGCATTCGACACTAAGGCATGTTATGATGGAAGTTTTTATGGTGGACTTCAAAGAAAGCTGGAAGCAAAAGTACAGTGGAATCTGCACCCAAGATAGCTTTATGATTAGGATAAATGGCAAACTACATGAAAATCCCATTAAACTATAGCAAAAAAAAAATCTAGGAAAAACGGTAGACTGGCCAAGCAGTATGCTATTTAAAATCTGTCAGAGACTTTGGGTGGCAGCAGAGTTACAGCATACCCAAATTTTCTTTCCGCTGCCTGTGGAGATGCTGGAAACTTGGAAATAATTGAACTCGTTAGCCATTCGCAGTCCAAGAAATTACCACTTTACCAGGAGAAGAAAAATCGTGTTGCCACATTTCTGTTACACAATTATTTTAGGTACATATTTCCCCTATGCAATAGTAGTAAAACTCAACAGCTGCAAAGACCTTTACAGATTTAGGGAATGACATTTCTTAAATGGGAAAGTGAAGGGGCATCAATTCAAGGCTATATTGTGAAAAAGAAAGCATAATCTGAGCAGCATTTATTACGTTCCCTTTGTATTGCTCTTCTATATCATACAGTTAAAGGAGGAGAAAATACACTTTATTTAAGCAGGACTGGTTTATCATTTAGATCAAATAGCTAAATGGGACTGTGAATCAATGAAATGTATAACAGTGCACATGATGTGCTTTGGCTAAAGCTGCCTATTAGTTGGAGGTAGCTTATTCTCATCTTCTCAAAAGTTAAGTTTTAAGAATTAAATGAGACATGCTTCCATGTAAAAACATATAAGCAAGGCCAACACTCAAGCCAATCTTCACCAAAATATTTTTACTGTATTCTCTTGAGATGATGAAACATAATGAGAAAAATTTAAGGGCATCTTTGATATGCTACTTTTGATTTTAGGATTATTTTGAAAAGGGATTACTGAAAAAAACATTTTTTGTGTATGAAAAGAATAAGCTACCGTAAATTATATGGTATTTATGTTTTCATGACAACAGCAGAGGTGGTATTCAGCAGGTTATGACCAGTTCTAGAGAAATGGTAGGAAATTTTGAGTTGTTTGGAGAACTGGTAAATACCACCTCTTACTGGCCCCGCCTTCATCTATTCTCTGCCTCCTGAGTCCCAGCTAATCGAGAGAAAATGGGGATTTTGCAGTAACCTTCCCCTGGAGTGGGGAGGGAATGGAGATTTTACAGTATCCTTCCCCTGCCACGCCCAGAAAGCCACGCCCAGAAAGCCACACCCACCAAGCCATGCTATGCCATGCCCACCAAGTCACGCCCATAGAACTGGTAGTAAAAAATTTTGAATCCCACCACTGGGTAAGAGCCACTTGTATTCTTTCCAAGAGACAATCAAAGCTGAACAGTTGAGTCTTTGGTATTCTCTGAGCTTGTTTGCTTGCAGATATTTAATAACCTGACTAGGTACAGTGTACTGAGTACACACTCATTAGTGGTACTGAGTATGTTGTTTATTCCTTATTTATAAACAACAACTTGCCTTGCCATTGTTGGTGGAGGAATGGTTTTCTCATTCATACTTCCTTTGATTAGAGTACATATTTTTCATTGGCTTCCTTAATTCTTCATAGGCTTTCAGGATCAGGGTACTAAGGAGACAATCCAGAGCAAACACCATGCTCAATAGTATCAATGATAGTACCTAGTCAGGTAATGAAACATCTATGATCAAACAACTAAGATCAGAGGGCACCAAGGACTCCACTATCCAACTATTCAGCCTTATATTTTATTCTATTGGCAAAGCTAAAACGATTTCACAAAATTCTTAGCAGCATGTTCCCTTTTTAAATACAGGGCCTTGTAAATATAGAGCCTGTAAAAATACATAAGCCTGTTTAAATTAAATTTATTTTCCCAAGAAATCCAGTGATGTAAAAGTCGTAACACTCTTGCTCAGATGATTTCAAAAGAAACCTATCATAAATGATTAACAAGCCTTGGAACCACTTCCTGTCTTTTGAGCATAGGCTCAGTTGTGACATAGAATTCTTATGCTCTTATACCCATTCATTAAAGCTGGTGTGACAACATAATATTGGAAATTTGGCATATTTTGAATATCTTCCCATCATTTCTCAGCAACAAGACTGGAGATAGTAACTTCTAACTTAAGGCACAAAGTCACCTATTCTAGCAATAGTTTTATTTTGTTTTTTGCTCTGAAGGAAATCCTATAACCTTTTTAGCAGTCTGAAACATATTATGTTATGAATCATGGTTATATTCATTTTTTGGCCATCTTGAGAATCAGTAATCCAAAACAGCAACATATAGCTGTCCTGTTCATTTAACCTCAAGGAATCTACCATTGTTACATCAATAAGTCTACATGAAATATGTATAATCTGCATTACATGAAAAGCAGCTAGAATTCATATTTCTATGACAATCATATAGTTTTAAAGTGCTACAAAATTGGAAGCCTAATCAGATCAATCTGCCCTACCCAAGAAAGTGTTTCTGAGTAGTCAACTGCCTTTTCTTGAACCAGCAAGATACTTAAACTAAATAAGGGCCCCTAAACCGAAAAGAACATTAACATATTTCAATCCTCTTTCAAAAGCTGGTTTCACGGCAAATATTCTGCAAAAAATAACCTCTTACAAATTGAGATTGTACCCTTGTGTGAAAAGATCCACTGAAGCCATAGCTCATGGCCAATAGTTCCTTCTATAAGAACATAAGGGCTTGCTTCATAATTCCCTAGTTGGCAAAGTATCCAGACAATTTTGAATTATTTTTGGTACAGTTGCTTTTATCATACCTGTAAATTTTATTTCTTTGAATGTAGTTAAGTTTTTTTTCCACTGTCTATAAATTAAATATACCCTGATTGCCTCAGTGACTTAGTTATAATTTTATGTTCTTGGTTTTATTCAAAATAGAAAGTAATTATGTGAATAACTGAGAATTCTGATCAACCATAATAAATTATTACTATCACCATTTCCATGGATACATTAAGCTTCTGAAATACTTCAGACATCCATTATACTGTACACTTCATAATCCCTCAGCAATGGAAATACAAGATCTAGAATTTGATCCAAGTCATTCTGGGGAAATCTGAAATATTAATGAGTCACATACAGAACATAGAATATAGAATAGTAGAGTTGGAACCTTATACTATTTCAGATAAATGGTTGCCCAATCTCTTTTCTGGGCCTCCAGTGGTGGAGCACCCACAATTTCTGAAAGCAAGCCATTCCATTGGTTGATTGTTCTCACGTTAGAAAATGTCTTTTTAGTTCTAGGTTACTTCTCTCCTTGGTTAGTTTCCAACCATTGTTTCTTGTCTTGCCTTTTGGTGCACGATTTTGCAGATTTTGGGCCACATTTTTCTGCATCTTTGATTTTAAAGAACTATAAAAATGTTTAGCAGATCCTGAAATAGACCTGGCATAGTTTAAAGATTAAAAACTCCTCATAGTATCAGAGCCAAAAAAAATCTTGTTTATTTACTTGTAATGGAGCAATTTGCCTTATTACTTCAGAATTTAGTCCTCAGCTGTCCTTCATCACATTATGTAGAACTTCCACTCACCAAAAATTGACTTGGAGAATTAACAGAAATCTGTCAAATATATGTCAGCTCACATATGTACATGTGCCTGAACATTTTTAAAGCTCTTGCTAATCTATGCTGATTACAGCTGGGTTCACATAATGTTTAAAGCCAAAATCAATCAAATTGTCAAGATTATAGTCTAACATTTTGTATAAACTGAAAGTTGGATGTTGCTCACTTTTTACTTTAATTTCATATCTTACTAGGATGGCACTATCTATGTTTGCCTGTCAAACTAAACCATAAACCATAATTTAGCATATCATGTGGTATGAATCAAACCCCAATAGATAGTGATCAGTGAAAATTATGAATAAGTTATGTTTATTCAGTGGATTATCATTATTGTATAGTTCCCAGCAGCAGCAGCAGCTGTCAAGAGGAATGCTTGGTTCAAAAATAAAAACTTTATGTATTAGTTGGAGTCATATATTTAATCATAGGTTGCTGAAGATCCTAATAACATTGCGCTAAGCCACATCATTAATGCGATGTGTGAACCCAAACAACAGTAGTAACCTCATCTATCCTTTTATTATGCTAAATATATACATTTTTCTGAAACAATATAAAATCTCAAAAATAAATGTTTAGGACAAGCATTTAAATGGGAATTCTCATCAATGCTAAAGTACTAACAAATGAATAGAGGTGAAAAAGAAACAAAATGAGGTATATGTGCTGCATTTTTTACCTTTTCAAGTAAACAAAAAAAAATCCTCAACCTAAACATTATAAATCTCAGCAGGACTTTTTCCTAATTTATCAAGCTAAAGCATGTTTGGCTCTCTAACAAGCAGGTAGAAATAACTTTTCACCTGAATATTCTACCCAATATGTTCATGGAACTTTTTCACAATCTAGTGCCCTTTTCATATCATTCCCAAACAGAAAAGCTGGTGTCACTTGGGCTGGAAATGATTGAGCTGCTAATGTAATGCATTTAGAGGACACCAGACTGGCTATTGACTGTTAGAAATATTTATTACCATGGGGCAGAGAAAACTCATAGGCTGTACACACTCCAAAGCACAAGTCCCATAGTTATTTCTATATATTCCTGCATTAATAGCACTCTAAGTGGCAGCTTAGTGTAAAGGTTAAGATGTCAGGCTATAAACCAGGAGACCATGAATTCTAGGCACAAAGCCAATAAACTGATTGGATCAGTCACTCTTTAGACCTAAGTACAGGCAATGGCAAACCACTCCCAGAAAAACCTTGTCAAGAAAACTGCAGACACTGCCAGGCGCTGCCAAGAGTGAAAAACTAACTTGGCAAACACATGCAAAAATTAGTACCTTGCCTAGAATAGAATAACAGAGTTGGAAGGGACCTTGGGGGTCTTCAAGTCCAACCCCCTGCTTAGGCAGAAAACTCTATACCATTTCAGACATCTCTTCTTAAAAACTTCCAGTGTTGGAGCATTCGCAGCTTCTGGAGGCAAGTTGTTCCACTGATTAATTGTTCTGTCAGGCAAATTTCTCCTTAGTTCTTAGTTTCTTCTCTCCTTGATTAGTTTCCACCCGTTGCTTCTAGTCCAGCCCTCAGGTGTTTTGGAGAATAGGTTGACTCCCTCTACTTTGGGGCAACCAAACATTGGAACACTGCTATCCTGTCTCCCCTAGTCCTTCTTTTCATTAAACTAAACATACCCAGTTCCTGCAACCGTTCTTCATATGTTTTAGCCTCCAGTCCCCTAATCATCTTTGTTGTTCTTCTCTGCACTTTTTCTAGACGAGTCTCAACACCTAAACAACAGCACCTAAATACATTCCTCTGTCAGTGTAGTGAAAGACAGTTATTGATGCAATAGGTCCCTGTCCGTCCTCCGGCTTACAGACATACTTAACGGGCACTCCGTGGAACCATCAGAACTCGTTGGTCTTCGGCTGCGTTCCTACTGCGCAAGACTTGCTGAATTGAAATGCGACCAGCAAACCCAACCTCGGCGCTGCGCTGGCAGCCAATGCGCCTGTGCAACGGTGCCCCTCCGCTGCCCCCTCGCCCCAATTTCCCTCTTACCGCGGCATCGGGACCACTTCCAAGCCTTTCCTCGGCAGCGAAGCTGAGACTCCCGCCCCAAGTCCAAACGGTGCACCGCTCAAAAGCGGCCGGGCGGAAACATCAGTCTGAAAACGGCGTTCCTCTTTGCTTGGCTTAGCATGAGCGGCCGAGGCTTTTTATTCTGCTCGCTGTTATCGTTCTCTTTTCATTTTCCTTTCCTCTTGTTCTTTTCGAGTACCATCAGATTCTCGCCAATAGAAAATTTCCCGTAGTTATTTGCAGGCGAGCAGTGGCAAGAAACAGAAAAGGGACAGCCTTAAAACTCTGGATTTTATTTTAGGAAAGGTCAAGCAAAGTCACAATGAAAATAACCAGAGTTGGGCTGATATTTTTCCTTCAGTGGTTAAGATGAATTCTGCTAAGCTATAAGTTTTTCTAAAAAGAATTGCAGTGTCTTAGGACGTTTGGTGTTACACAGATGAAATTAAGTCTGCTGTCTGCTATTTTAATACTGTTTCTTCTTTCATTCTCTTGTATTTTTTTTAAAAGTTTCCAGAAAACCAATGCACTCTGCAACTATTCAGTTCTCAGTTGAGCACTTTATTGCATTACTCTTCTTATACACATGTGGGCGCACCAACAAAGGTTTAAATAACATCATGAATAACTGAAAGGAAAATCAGCTATATTTATTTCCAAGTGTGGGAAAATATTGTAAAGTAAATAATACTGTAAGTAAATTAAAAATGAATGTTATCTCAAACATCCTAAGGATAGTCATGCTTGCATTCTAGAAAGAAGAAGCTCTCTGTACATGCCAAAATGTTTTGACTTATTCTGCCAGTTCCAAGTGTAAATACTAAGTTTGTAAAAAAAAAAAGGTGGGGGGAGTTTGGAACTGTTTTCTAACAAAGATTAAGGTGGTTTTTTTTTTAATTGCATAGAGAGTCGGTATCTATGTGATATCCTAGGAATTAGCTGTTTCCCCAATGGGATCTGGTTTAGGTTTTGAAGAATGTCACTGTGGCCAATGCCCCAAAAATCTACATGAATAGTTGCTTGTAATAACAGTCATATGTTATTGCTGCCCTGAATCAATGCATAGCAGAACAAATCCCTCTGCATTCAATGTTATAGAATGTCATCAGCCACACTGATTCACTGCAGATTGAGAGATAAATTTTGCTGACCCTGACCATCCTGCCTGTCCATCTTACTATCCAGAAAGATTCACTATACCATACTGGCTCTGAATTATATGTAAATTTAAGGTATAATTAAATGTTAAATCAGTTAATTGCATCTGAGCCTCCCCCTCCTTAGCTATTTCTGGCTACCTATTGAGCACATCAACATTTCTATACAGTGATACGACATTGCTGTTTCCCAATTCATAAAATTACTTCTCCACTAATATCGAGAGTTCTCATTAAAGCAACTCAACAATACCTCCAACTATCCTTTTCCTTCAATGATCCTGTGAGTCACTCATCTCTCTTATACACTATGGAAGAAATATTGGTTTCCCCCCTCCCAGCTACCAATTGTCATCACTTTTGAGTAATATTTTGTCAGATGCAATTTATTTATTGAGGTTTATTTAAAACATTTATATAGCTGCCCATCTTGTTGCCAACTCTGGACAGCTCCCAATCAATATACTTATAAGCATAGATCGTCATTACATTGTTTGCCATTTTCATTCAGTTGTAGCCATATTATGGGCAATATCTGAGAGAAGACATATTAGTTGAGTAATTCCTCAGTTGTGCAGAGTGAACAAGTGTAGGAACTAACAGAATTTCCTTTAGTACAAATCAGGTTTACTATCCTAGTATATCAAGCTGACATCAATAACATATTGGGAGGACTACATGCAGAATATTCAATATGAATTATTAGATGTGCATGGTTGTGTTCTAGTCTAGCTGATAGATAAATAAATGACTCAGAAAAGCATTATGAAGGGAAAATAGTTTTAAGTGTAAATATGAGATAATTGCTCTGGAGAAATAATAGGAATTAGACTTTGAAAATTCCACATCTGGCTTCCCACCATACAAGCCTGGCCAAAATTATCTCTAGCAATATTTTTTTATTAAACTTTCAATGCAGCTTTTATTTGAATAAAGACAGTGAAAAAGCTTTCTTCCACTTAAATAATCTGCATACTGCATAACTGCCCAAATGAGAAATGGCTAGATAATGACAGAGTTCATGAGCAGAGACACATGTTCATACTTGATGGAATGGATGACTATAAAATTAACATTCTTTTGTTTACTCATTGGCTAGAACTCCTTTGTGTGTGCTAACACTGGTCCTTAATTATTATAGTGACACATGTTTGCAGTAACTGGACTGTGTCCCTGGGGTCCTCCTTATGCCACTATAATATGAAACTGTCAAGTAAGGCGAATAGTTGTTATAAATAGGGTACTTTGTCCTGATAAGCGATTATTATCTTTCTTTCCCAAGTGTAAAAGGCATAGATAATTCAAAAAGTTGCAAGTGATTTAGGCCTCTCAAGTAAGGCTCCAATGAGGCCTGAAGGGGTCCCAACCTATTGTTGTGTTCTTACTGAACTTGATGTATTCAATTTATTATACCAAAATATATTTTTCAGAAGTCAACCCTGGATAAAATAATTTTACAGGCTGTTCTACCAACAGTACAGTATGCTACAGTTGAATGCACTTTCTGATGATCTTCTAAAAGCTTAAATCACTTTTGGTAAAAAAAGACAATGACTATCGACATTTACTAGTTATACATGAGAAAAAGACTTGCTTAATTATAATTGTTTAAAAAGAACTGCTGTACAGGTTGTCACTTGTAATGGATGACGTGTGTTTTCCATAGACCTACTCAATTTACATTCACTTGATTCTTTTCTGGAAAAAAGAAAGCACAACTAACTGCATCAAAGCAAATTCTGGCAATAATTGGCTGAACTTTTACAATAATTTTAACAAAACATATTTTTATTGATGCATGCTTAGCAATTCAATAAGGTATATCAGAGGTCCTCAAACCCCTGTTTAGTGGAATTTGTATTATTAATTAAATATGTGAAATTAGATTGCAAAGAATTATAAAATATTTGTTTTGGTCTTAGCATGTAAAGCTTACCATGGTAACTTGTTAGTTATGGTTTACAATTTAGGTTATGCAGATCCAAAAACTCAGGCTTATTCAACCCATGGTCAGAAGAAGTCATGACATAGCATAATGTATAAATCTAGACAGTGGGAAAATAAAATCTAGCAGTTATCAGTAGTAGTTACTACTTTAGACAGCATTCTGTTTCTATTTTGCCGATGGAACATTGTAGTAGAGAAGAAAGGTTGAATCTTCTAATCTCCAGGAATCTGTGCTACATGGCCAGCAGTTGCCACAATTGAAATATATTTAATTTTTGCTTTCTGGTTGTTTAGTCTTCAGAAAGGCAGTGCAATGTGTGAGCTCTACCTTTCATACATTCAGATTAGGGAAATCATATTAGCGAAGTACAGATAGTCCTTGATATATGATCATTCATTTAGCAACCATTCGAAATTATGATGGTGCTGAAAACCGTGACTCATGACTGGTCCTCAGGTTTACGACCATTGCAGTGTCTCGGTGATCATGTAATAAAATTTTGGCTGCTTGGCAACTGGCATGTATTTACAATCGTTGCAGCATCCCAGGATCACATGATCACCATTTGCAATCTTCCAACTGGCTTCTGACAAGCAAAGTCATTGGGGTAAGCAAGATTCACTTAACAATTGCAACGATTTGCTTAATGACCATGGCAAAAAAAGTCATATAATCAGGCACAATTCACATGTTTAGTAGTGGAAGTTCCAGTCCCTTGTTTAGTGATGAACAGCCACCTTGTATAGTGATGGAAGTTCCGATGTCAATTGTGGTCATAAGTCAAGGACTACCTGTACATCTGGAAAACAGGTTGCAGCAGGAATAATCTGTGTATTACTCCAAAGTAAGTGTGTGTGTTCAGTCCCCAGGAGACAGGAAATTTGGTACCTTCAGATTTCTGTCTTGGGAGACTTAACAATTCACTGTAGAACATTATCTTGTACCATGTTATCATGGTGCTATGATTTATTTTAATGAAAGGCATTTGGGAATTGCACCTAAAATCTGGGTTTTGGCAGAATGATTGACCTGCGAGTTTGATATTATTATTGTGGACTGTTCCAGAACCACTGTGGTTTAATAGCAGTGTACTAATGTTACACTTTTGTATGGAAATATAAATAAAAATGGAAGTTTATGAAGGTTTCTTTTTTACAGAAATGGAAGTACAATGGCTAATTTTTTAATGTATTTTCTATAACCAGAGGGGATGGACAGATGGTGATGTGTAGTGAAGCTTCCAAATTAAAAAAATGGGCTCTAAATATGTTTGCATTATTCACAGGATGTCTGGTGACTTAGAAGAGCATTACATTGCCATTCTGTAAGCAAATGCCATTCTCTAAAAATTCTGAAGTTAAAAAAAAATCAGCGTTATGAAGAGGCAATGTTTTATAAATATTGCAGAGAAACGTATATAGCTGTCTTTAAAAGTAGCTGGGAAAACTGAAAACAACAGCTTTATTTGGGTGTTTTTAAATTTAAATATTAAGGAAGTGTTTAACAGGGGTGTGAAACTGGCAGCCAGATGCGTCACACATAGGCCACGTCCACCCCAGCTCCTCAAATGGGGAAAACATCACGGAATGTCATGTGATGGCAATGTGATGCGGTAGGTTTGACACTCATGTGTTAAAATATCAGTGATGCATAGTATGTGAGTGTTTAATTCACCATTTCATCTTATATCTGGGAAACATATATTCATACTTTGAAACCATTGTAGCGTATTTTGGATCATCAGCCTGCTGACTGCCTGTCTTATCTGCCCTCTATTGTTATTATACAGTGTTGTTGCATCTTAAGTGTGAGGTATCAGGAGCACATCTGGAAGGATTAATTATGATAAACAAATGAGGTCCAAGGAGGAAGAGAACCTTTTTTCATATGTTTACTTTTTGCTTCCCCATCCAACCGAGTGCTAGATATGCCCCATGAAGGGGACCATAGAATTTGGCTCAAAATAGATGCATTAAGACCACTATATGATTAATATACCAGATTATTTCATTTAAAAACAGGGGGACAATTACCCCAAATTAATCATTTGCTGCAATCTCAAATCATTGCAAATCACTAATCAAATTGGCATATGGTATTCCTACAGTTTTCTGGGGTCATACTTTCATGGGTTGTCTACCCCTCATTTACAAGAACATGCTGAGTTTGCAAGAAATTGATACAGAGCAAACAAGAAATACATACTTTTTAATTTTTTTATATATTTATCCAGTATACCAAAAAATCGTTTTTGTCAAAAATTCTTTTTTAGTCTTCTTATTTGGTCGGTATTTGTGGCTTTTTACCGTTAGTAGTGGTCAAATATCAGCATTACCTTTTGGTAATCTGCATTTTAAAGATGAACGTGTGAACTTTCCCTGATGTTTCTTTCATTTTTGTCCACACGACCCTTGAGTACATGACAAATATTTGCCAATGCCCATTTGAAGATTTATTTAGTACAGACAGTATTGAGTTCAATCCTTTTATATAATTAGAGATGTCTGAAGAACATCTGTTAGTTTATATCAAACTACTGATAAGTCAAATTGTTAGAATGAGACCGACTGCATGATGGTTGATAAATAAGATAAATTCTGCTTTAAATTCTATAATTTGTAATATTTATAACATTTATAACTGGTATGTTTCATCTTTCCCTTTTCAATCATGTCCAATTCTCTGAGACTACCTGGACAAATCTCTGCAGTTTTCTTGGCAAGGTTTTTCAGAAGTGGTTCGCCATAATTTCCTTCCTAGGATTGACTAGCCCAAGGTCACTCAACTGTCTAGATGCCTAAGGCAGGGCTTTAACTCAGTCCCCTGATTTCTAGACTGATGCCATATCCACTGCGCCAAACTTTCAATATTCTTCAAATTGAGGTACATAAATGAATTGTAACTACTTGCTGAAATAGAAGGTTATGAACTAGGTGAAAATGTCTCAAGGCACTTACCAGCATCCAACTGTTCTTTACAAGTACATTTTATAATGTAAAAGACCTTGTTTTAAAAGTCTTTGGAGGCAAGTTAGCATTTCATAGCAAGTATAGTTCCCAGGAAGTACAAATAATATCAGGTAACAGAATTTTACAGTATCTCTCTAGAGAGTTGGGATTTCCCCAGGTTTCTTTTAATGAACATTGTGTCAAAGAAGGAGGCTAAGCAACCTCTTCGGGTAACTAAAATAGCCATATAGAAAAAATACAATGTAATGGTTAATCGCAAAATATGAACAGTGGAAAGTAGATATAAATGCTGCCAGGCCTTTGGAGGATTTTCCCCCCATACCTGAAGTCTTCTCACAAACTATAGTGGAAACTTAGCAGAATTCAGATTGCAGTTAATCATTTAGCATTGGAGGCTGCTGTTAAAAAAGAAAGAGGTAAAAGTGCCATTAGGTAATACAGTGCCTAAAGGAAATATATGGATTGTGATCAATATTTCTAGATATGATTTAAAAATGTAAATAAGTGCTGTAAATTATTGCAGATGCAGGTTTTTCTTCATATGCCCCAAATATACTGTGTTGCTGTGTATTGATAAAACTGCTAGGAATCAGATATCTAAAGCCTTCATACAAATCTATTTTATCATAGGTTTCATCAGCAATGAACAGGTGTGTCACATGTTATACCTGCATATAAGGTGTGGGTTGAAGCCAATAAAGGAGAACTATAGCTGTAATTTAAAAAAAAACAAAGTGTGACCCTCAAAGCAATGTGGCAATTGGAAAAATAAAGTCAACATAATTTTTACACCCAAACCTGTTAATTCAACAATGATTGCAAAAATACCCTGTTTCCCTGAAAAGGAGACCTCCCCGGATAATAAGCCCAATTGGACTTTTGAGCGCATGCGCTAAAATAAGCCCTCCCCAAAAATATTGCAGCACAGCAGCAGCCATGAGGTGACCACACTCTCCGCCTCCTGCACCTCAAAAATAATAAGACCTCCCCGAAAATAAGGCCAAGCACTTAGTACTAGTTTTTATTTCGTTTCTGGTATTGCACTAATGAAACGGAAGTGTGCACCACCCACTATAGTTATTAACAACCAGCGGAACTAAATCCACTGGACTCCTTACTTTATTGTGCTAATGAATTTTAAATAGTTTACAATAGATTTAAATAATACTATAATCAAGAAAGCGAAATTTGAATAACTACACATTTGGATTGCTTTGAAAAAAAACCAAATCTATCCATTTCAACAAATGTGAATATTTTGCTCTATTGTACAGTCCTTCAGCAAGCCAGGCAAAATCCATCTCAAAGGCCTGTTACAATAATGAATATTATATATTACTACACTGTATTTTACAGTGGACAGAGTCAGTTTGGCACCATTATTTCATTGATAACTTTAGCTTCATTAATGCCAGAAATTATAATTTGTCATTATTGCCAGAGACTAGAATCTGTCATTCTAGTTCTTTTCTTTATATATTATGAATTGACTCATATATCACTTTGTTTCAAAAATTGAAGAAACAACTGAACATAAAATATGGTATATCAACCATCTGTTTATCATTCCATTGATTTAACAGAGAGATTGAGTAGATTTTACTTCAAATATTGGTTGTGATGCAGCCAGCAGGAAACATTTAACTGTGCCATTGACTGTAGTGCAATAAGCTTAATTAAATGTTTGACTGTCCCTCTGAAATTAGGTGGACTCAGAACTACTGAAGTATCGTCAATGGCTGTGATTTGTGTTTTAATTTGTGTTCTTCCCTCAATTGCAAAGGAAATAGTATAAAAGTTCCATAAATAAGTGTTTCTTTTTTGCTTAAATAGTACAACTTAAATAATACAATTACAGCTTAGAAAATAGCAAATAAGATTGTGGAAACTAGCAGTGATTTGCTTTTATATCTAAATTCAAGCAATAAATATAGGATAAGTGATATGAGCATAGGAAATTTCGTTATACCCAGTCATTTAACAAGTTAGTTCATCTTATTCGTTTACTGATAACCACTTTGCTTACTTCAGAGAATATTCTATTTCAACTTTAGTTTGATAATTGAGAGAAAAAACATAACCTAGTGAATTTTCCTTCATAATGAGAAGACATACAGATAGTCTTTGCTTAACACCTGCCTCATGCAGCAACCATTCAAAGTTAGAAACACGAAAGAAAAAAAATCATTCTTCACATTTATGGCCATTGTAGCATCCCAATTGATCATCATCCCATGCTTTGTGACAAGCAGTTATTAGAGAAGGAGGAAGTAAAATAATAATTTGCAGTCATGTGATTCTTTGCTGCTTCAGTTAACAACTGAAGGGGAAGTAGGGTCATAAGACCATCAATCATGTGATTTTCCATTTAGTAACTGTAGCACTTAGCAGCCAGAATGCTACTCCCAATTATGGTCACTAAACTGGATCTCTCTTTAGTAGCATAATGATGCTGATTTCAAAATATGGATTCTAATGTTTATTAATTCAAACCAGATGGATCCTGTAACGTTTGAGTACAATGTTGCTTGGCAGATACAGAAATTTGTTACCAATTATCAGTGAAGTCAATGCAAATCACATATATTGCTCTGTTAGTATGGATACCACGAGCAACAAAACTTCAAAGCTTACTGAAGCTAATGGAATAGAGGTAAGTGTTTTATTGTTCTTCATGCTTTCCTCACCAGATACAGGCTCTTCAGGTGTGAAAGTTTGGTAAAACAACCTAAGCCTTTCCATAAAGCAAAGCATTCTTGAATAAAATTGCATTGAGAAATTCAAAATTGAATAATTTATCAGGACCTTAAATGCTTAAGTAGCCTGAAAGATTATATATCACAATCATTATAGGAAAGGTAATTGGAAAGAAATATCTTCAAGCCTGCTCAGATCAGAAGACATTAATTGGTAAATATACACTCTTGCTTGAAAATATTGAGTGTTATCTACGCTAATAAGTTTTACAGGTAATTTCTTTTAAACAAGTCATCCATTCAATACCCGTTCCGGTGGGAGAAAAGCAACCAAGTCACTTTGCTAAGTCAATATTTGTAGAGTGTTAATATTGATCTTTTCCCATTTGTTTTCCCTTTCCTGATTCAACCTTTACTAGTTTTCTTTCAACAGAAAATAATAGCTAGAGAAATAAAAAACATTAGTTGGAAACTGTTAAAATGCATTAAAAATGTGCACCTTGAGACCACTGTGTAAGGGAAAGAGAATGGTTATGACCACGTAATGTAACTGCTGCTAGAAGACTGAACTGATTGTTCTCTGGAGTTACATTTTTGTTTCAAATAACAACTCTCTATTTGTTATTGAACTCTGAAGTCCTTTATATCTTGAACATTGCTAGGCAGTGACATTTGTTCTATATTAAAATTTTAAAGCATCCTCTCTGAGGATATTTTTTTCTCTGTGTTTAGGTATTTGAACCCCTACACAATTTAGCCTGTAATTCCAGTATGTTCAAAGATGATATAGTGTGTGTGAAAATATAGAGTTTTGAACCACTGATAACAGGTTCTATTTCAACAGCCTAATAAAGAAATAATGAGAACTAGCTTTCCAATCTCTTGCAGATAAACTATCAGGCTGGTAGCTATAACAAATTTGTTTGGTTTGTTCAACTTAGGCTGTATTTCTATGTAATCAGTAGACTCTCAGATGATACGTAAGGAGATAGAATTCATTTATTTATATAGGTTGAATGCTGCCCATTTCTATAGGCTAGACAACCCGTATAAACATACAAAGTTCTCCAAGGAACTCCTTACATAATAGATCATAAAAAATAAAAAGCAAGCATCAACAAATACAAATACCCCATACCAGCAAAATCACAGCTCAGTCTAAGAATATCTTACTTTTCTACAAGACAGAACAGTTAAGAGTTTGATAATAAATCATATGTGACCTATGAATATTCTGAACTCAACCCCCCAAAATATACTGTCCCTTACACATAAGAATGTGTAAAATAAGTTTCTAATTTAGAGAAAACTTCAAGACTGGAATTTATGTGGGGTAAAGGATTCAAAATCAATAATTAGATAAAGGGCTTTACCTACTGAATTGAGATGTTATTTTTATTTTTGTCTTAACTCTGGGACTAACCACACAAGAAACAAGAGGGCTTATACTTATCAAGTGCCCCAACAAACACCCTCATACCTAGGAAATGAATAACATCCACAATTGTGTTTTATTTTGCTTACTGCCTACTGTCAAATGTTTTTAATAAAGGCTTATGTTAGGGAATAACAAAAAATAAATAAAAGTTGTCCTTCTATTGCTCTATCCTCTCAGTCACCTTTGCTATTGCAGCTTCAGTAAATCTCACATCAGTAATGAAAGGTATTCCAGGTGGTCATTTTATTGCATAATAAATATGTAGTTATTCTCTCTCTCTTTTTTTCAGAAGATATAAATTTGTTTTTGTTAGATATTAGCATATATTGTAGGAAGTCTCCTCTCTGGTCCGCTGCTACAGCGGGAAACAGGCATCGTTCTGATTGGTCGAGAGGCGTACCCGAGTCCTATAAAAGGGGAACCCTCCGGCCACAGAGCAAGCTGGATCACTACTACTACTACTACTAATAAAGAGCTGTTAAGTCACTTCGTGTCCGCAGTCTGTTCTCTCGTTGCCCAGATCTAACATTGGCGACGAGGGTGGGATCGAGAGACAGATAGGACGAAGAACGCTACCTCCAGAATCTCCAGATTTGATCCAGCCTAGGAATTCGGCGGAAATTCCGGCAGCCATCTCAGGCCACCACAGCGCGGCAAATTCAAACGAGAGAAGATGGCGATGCACGCTCCCCCCGCTCCATTCGACCCAGCGAACGACGAATGGGAAGCCTTCATGATTCGTTTTGAGTGTTTTCTCGAAGCGAACGAATACACGGGGATCACCGACGCCCGGAAGAAAAACATCTTCCTCGGCTACTGCGGAAAAGAAGTCTTCAACACGGCCAGAGACCTCACCGCGCCTACTCCAATACAGGCAGTATCATGGACGGCGTTGCAACAAGCTCTACAGACTCATTATGCGCCAAAACCTTCCCGCCATGTTTGCCGCCAAGCATTCAACACGAGGAACCAGAAGGCGGGAGAATCTATCAACCAGTACGTTGCAGCTCTACGAAAAGCAGCCACACATTGTGGATTCAGAGACCTGGATGAGCAGATTATGGATCGACTCGTTAGTGGGCTGAGAGACATTTCCCTACAAAAACGGCTGTTAGCCAAAACCAATTTAAGCCTACAGATTGTACTCGACGAGGCAAGAGCTTCAGAAGCAGCAGACAGATCAGCGGAGACAATTCAACGCGGGTTCAACACAGGCCAGCCAGCGCCAAGACACACCAGAGTCCACTACGAGGACACCATTCCAGATTTCGAGGATCCCGAACTCGAGGAAAGTCACCTGATGCGGAGCAGTCACGTAAGACCTGGGGGGAGACCCGGATTCCGTTTGCCGCCCTGCGCAAGCTGCGAAGGGAATCACCCCCGGTCTACCTGTAGGTTCAGGAATGTTGTTTGTTCGCACTGCAACAAACTTGGGCACATCGCACGAGTGTGCCGGAGCAAAGTCCCTGCCTCACGGCAGCCACCCATGTACCGCCAACAGAAGCCCAACCCAGGGGCTTGGCGAAACCAAAAAGGGTGCCCAGAGAGAAATCCACAAGTGTTTACTCAGAGAGAAAATTCCCAAAGAGCTGAGCGAGCGTATCCCCAGAGAGATTACACACAAAGAGCTGAAAGAGCGTTCTATCAAGACGCTCAACGAGAGTATTTTCAGGATACAGATGCTGAGATAGAGTTGACCCAGAGAGAGGAGTTGCGAACGTATCTCACCACAATAAGTCAGGTCCGCACCAAGCGGCCCAAAAAGCTGAAAGTCACAGTCCTCTTGGAGGGCTCACCTTGCGAGCTGGAAGTTGACACGGGATCGTCCCTGACGATCATTTCATGGGCATCCATGAAACAGGCTATCCCTAGCCTCAAAAAGAGCCAACTACGCGTTCCAGACATCCTGCTACGAGACTACCAGGGGAACCAAGTCCCCATCGTGGGCCAAGGCACATTCCAAATCCGTTTCAAGGACATCGTAGCCCAGCTGCCCGTGACCATCGCCAGTGCGCCATTACAGAACCTTCTGGGACTAGACTGGTTTGAAGCCTTGGGGTTAGAAGTCACCGGAATAAACGCAGTGGAGAACAGCAGCGCTGAGCAGATATTTAAGGAGTTCAAGGATGTGTTCAGCCCTGGTCTTGGTAAGTATGTGGGTAAACCAATATCATTTAATTTAGACCCCAAAGTGGCGCCAATCCGACTTAAGCCGAGACGAGTGCCTTTTGCACTCCGCCCAAAAATAGACAAGGAGATAGATAAATTAGTAGAGCAAGGAGTCCTTGAGCCGGTGGATCACGCGCGTTGGGAAACTCCCATTGTGACCCCAGTCAAACCAGATGGATCAGTCCGCATCTGCGCGGACTATAGATGCACAATTAATGTCGTGCTACAACAAAGCGCATATCCTGTGCCTGTAGTACAGCACTTATTGCACTCGTTGGGGCCAGGAAAGGTATTTGCTAAATTAGACATGGCACAAGCTTACCAGCAGCTGCCCGTAGATAGCGCCACAGCGGAGGCCCAAACTATAGTGACGCATAGAGGGGCATTCAAATGCAACCGGCTGCAATTCGGTGTGAGCATTGCTCCAGGTTTGTTCCAGAGCGTCATGGAATGGCTTTTGCAAGGGATACCGGGAGTCGTCCCCTATTTCGACGACATCTTGGTGTCCGCTGCAAACGAGGAGCAATTAAATAAAAGAGTCAGAACTGTTTTGGCCAGAATCAGAGAGAAGGGTCTCCGCCTTAAAAAGGAAAAATGCCAAATTAACGTGCCTAGCGTAGAATTCCTGGGATATAGAATAGATGGTCAGGGAATACACCCCACTTCAAAGAAAATTAAGGCGATCCAGGACGCCCCCACACCACGTAACCAGACCGAGCTGCAGGCCTTCCTCGGACTACTTAACTTCTACAGCGTTTTTCTGAGACAGAAGGCGACCGTTGCTGAGCCGCTACATCGACTACTCCAGCGAAACGCACCATGGAGATGGGGACGATCCGAAGCAGCAGCTTTTGCCGGGGTAAAGCGCCTGCTCACAACTGACTCGCTGTTAGTCCAATACAGCCAGACACTACCGCTAGTATTGACCTGCGACGCATCACCCTTTGGAGTCGGCGCAGTCCTTAGCCACAGGATGCCAGACGGAAAAGAAGCACCCATCGCTTTCTACTCTAGAACTCTTTCATCGGCCGAGAGGAACTACAGCCAGATGGACAGGGAAGCGTTAGCTGCTATAGCTGGAGTAAAACGTTTCCATGAATACCTCTACGGCCGCGATTTTGAACTAATTACTGATCACAAACCGCTGTTGGGACTTTTGGCGGGAAACCGCCCCACCCCGGTCTCCCTTTCTCCACGCATGACCAGGTGGACTGTTTTCCTGGCTGCGTACTCCTACAAGTTAATTCATCGACCGGGCTCCACTCTAGGACACGCAGACGCACTCAGCCGTTGCCCACTACCGGACCTTTTGCCAGACCCCACTCCCGAAGTACCGGTGTTGCTCATTGACTGTTTGGACTCTGGACCGGTTTCTTCCTGCGACGTTGCAAGGTTCTCCTCTAAAGACAGTTTAATAAAGCAAGTTCAAACTTGGGTTTGGAGGGGGTGGCCGAAGGGAAACGTGGGCCCAGAATTCAAAGTGTTTTGGTCAAAACGGGACGAACTCTCAGTGTTACAAGGTTGCTTATTGTGGGGGGATCGAGTTGTTATTCCTTATGCTTTACGTAAAAATGTGTTAGATGCATTACATGTTGGGCATCCGGGGATCGTTAGGATGAAGGCTTTAGCGAGAAGTTACGTTTGGTGGCCAAACATGGACAAAGAGATAGAGGAGTGGGTGGCCACTTGCGATCCATGCCAAGAATCGAGACCAGCACCCCCGGAAGCGCCCGCCACGGAATGGGAAAAGCCGAAAGCACCCTGGTCGAGAATACACATCGACTTCGCAGGGCCAGTTCAAGGTCAGACTTTCCTTATAGTTGTGGATGCATATTCCAAATGGCTAGAAGTAGTCCTAATGACTTCAACCACGGCAGAGGCAGTCATTAAGGTTCTATGGCGACTTTTCGCCACTCATGGCCTGCCCGACCTCCTAGTCTCCGATAACGGGCCCCAATTCACGGCCATGCATTTCGAAACGTTTTTAGCAGGTCAGGGAATTCGGCATGCCCTCGTCGCGCCATTCCATCCAGCATCAAACGGACAGGCGGAGAGAATGGTGCGATCCGCAAAAGAGGCCCTCGCTAGGATGGGTCCAGGTGATTGGCAAACACGCATAGACCATTACCTCCTCATTCAGCACATTACCCCCAGTGCAACGACGGGAAGGAGCCCCGCTGAAATGCTCATGGGCCGCCGTCTACGGTCTCACCTGGACCGTCTTCACCCCAACTACTCTGCCACAGCACCCCCAGACTCCACAAGCAAAATTCAGAGTTTCAGCATAGGGGATTTGGTATACGCCCACAACTATGCAGGGGGAACATTGTGGATGCCGGCAACGGTCATTGGCATCACGGGTCCACGATCGTATCTGTTAGAACTGGAAGATGGGCGGAATTGGAAGAGGCACATCGATCAACTTCGGGGTCGCCTGGCGCACTCAGACCTACGAGCTGAGGACGAGAGCTACCTACCAATGCAAAGTCAGCCACTCGAGAGGCCCAACACAGAGAACTACGACACCTGCGAGCCCAGGACAGAGCAAGAGGTCGAGCGCGAAACAGAACAACCCCCAAGCAACGTAAGCGAGCAGACCCCCGAACGCCCAAGCAACGAAAGTCTGAAAACACCAGAACTCGAAGCAAAGAAAGCATCTGATCCTGCAACTACTCCTGACCAACCCGAACTGCGACGCTCCACTTGAGTAAGGCAAACTCCAACATACCTTAAGGACTACATAACCAACCGCAATGTTCCGTCTAAGAGTGGAGGGGTGTTAGATATTAGCATATATCGTAGGAAGTCTCCTCTCTGGTCCGCTGCTACAGCGGGAAACAGGCATCGCTCTGATTGGTCGAGAGGCGTACCCGAGTCCTATAAAAGGGGAACCCTCCGGCCACAGAGCAAGCTGGATCACTACTACTACTACTACTAATAAAGAGCTGTTAAGTCACTTCGTGTCCGCAGTCTGTTCTCTCGTTGCCCAGATCTAACAGTTTTCTTTAAGAAAGTCTTTCCTTTCCAATTTCTGGATGTGTTATTTTGTTGATGGAAAAACATGTTATCCTCCAACTAGCAAACCTTGCGCATTTCAAGGAAGTACTTTTTGAAATCTGGGTTTATGTTGAAGGCACTAGATGATTTAGGCTCCTGAGATTATCACCGATGACTGATATATTTCCCATTCTTCTTTCAGCATCATTTTGAAAGGCTTTTCCCATATGATGTCTACAGTAATGTCTCAATGGCATACCATATCCTTTCAAACTGTAAAGGAAAAATGTATGCCCAATAGCAGGAAATCTATTCCATTGCAATTTCTTGTTGCTTGTGTCCACTATTATGCTGCTAAAATGCATGGATGTAGCCACCAACAGTTTAAATAAAGTTGGAAGCAGCTTTATCTTTTGTTATTCTTTTAAATAAATATTTCCAAATCATTAATTTTAGGGAGGACTCTTGACTGGAAAGATTCCTTGTCAGGTCTTTAGAAAAAGTAGGATTCTGTTAAGAACTTTGTTAAAAAAACTCTGCATACATTTTTATATATTGTAATATATTTCATTAAAAACATTCAAATGACACACATGCAAAACTGTAGATGCCTTGATCCAACACCCCCCCCCCCCAAATCACATCAATCTAGTGCTTTGGAATTACCAGAGTTTCTACAATAAGGTATACACTTAAATGGAAGCTAACAGAGCTCCATATGCTGTCAAAATGACTTTATTATAGTTCAATTATAAAGCTGTAAAATTATGTTTGCCTTCTGATTCTTTAATGAAACCGTATATAGGTAATCTGCAGATATAATTAATTTTAACACTTTTATTTCACCTTTAATATAAGATAAGAAATTAGGAAAAGCATCCAGAGAACAGATTCTCTGGCACATGAATGACATATAGATGAATTCATTAATGTTGATAAGAAACTGTACAATGCAGAAAAGAAACTGAAATTAATGAACTATTTCAAAAGGATTATAACAAATTTAATAGACTACATCAAGATTCTAAAGTATGAAGTTCAAACTGTTTATAATCCCCTGGTTGGTTGTTTCCACCACTATATAAATATTCAATATTATCTTGAAATACAGAAACAATTTTTAAAATTATATGTCATGAGAACATTTACATTTTGTGTTTATCTACTGATCTCAAAGTACTTCGGTAGTTGATTTTCTAGCCAGAGCCTTAAGTGAATATTGGAAGTGTGGTACTTTTTACAAATTCCCTGACTGTTATTACAGATAAGGTGTATCATAAAAGGCTATTATAGCCCAAGCCTGTAAAGATGAAGTAAGGAAAGCTAAGGCTCACAATGAAGAAAGGCTTGCCACAAAAGTAAAAAATAACAAAAAAAGCTTCTTCCAACATGTTAAAAACAAGAAAAGGGTTAAGGAAACAATTGGTCCATTGCTGGGAGAAAGTGGCAAGAAGGTGACAAGCAACAGGGAGAAAGCAGAACTATTTAACACATTTTTTGCATCTTCTTTACACAAAGGGATAAAACAGTCCAACCTATCAAAAACAGCACCACAAAAATCAGATTAGGAACACAAATTGAAATAGGGAAGAAAATGATAAGTGAGCACCTGTCTACCCTAGATGAGTTCAAATCACCAGGACCGGATGGATTATACCCCAGGGTTCTGAAGGAACTGGCAGATGAGATCTCAGAACCACTGAACTATATCTTTCAGAGATCCTGGAGTACCAGGGAACTGCCAAAGGACTGGAAAAGAGATGATGTGGTTCCCATCTTCAAAAAAAGGAAAAAAATAGATCCAGGAAACTATAGACCCATCAGCCTGACCTCAATACCTGAAAAGATTCTGGAAAAGATAATCAAGCAACGAATTAGCGAACACCTAGAAGTAAACAAAGTAATAGCCAAAAGCCAACATGTGCCTCGTTTGCAGATCTCACCATTCTTTCCGCCTGACCATTGGAGGCTGGATGGAATGGCGCGACCAGGGCATATCTGATTCCCTGTGCTGCTAAGTAGGTCTCAAATTGCATGGCAGTGAATTGGGGCCCATTGTCAGAGACCAGGACATTGGGCAGGCCATGTGTGGAGAAAAGTCTCCGTAGTACCTTGATGACCGCTTCTGCCATAGTGGAGGTCATGAGGACTACCTCTAGTCATTTCGAGTAGGCGTCCACAACTACTAAGAATGTCTGGCCGTGAACTGGGCCAGCAAAATCTATGCGCACTCTAGACCAGGGTCCTTGAGGTCGCTCCCACTCCTTAGCGGGCACCTCTGGGGAAGCTGGTCTGGACTCCTAGCACGGTGTGCAAGTAGCCACCCATTCTTCGATCTCCCTGTCCATGTTAGGCCACCACATGCAACTCCTGGCCAAAGACTTCATCCTGACAATTCCACGATGCCCTATGTGTAAAGCCTCTAATACTGCAATGCACAGTTTGGGTGGAACAACAACCCAGTCCCCACACAGCAAACAGCCATTAACCACAGAGAATTCATCTCTCTTACAATAGTACATTTTGAAATCAGACCCAACAGGCCCCTTGGGCCACCCCCTCCACACCCAGTTCAAAATTTCTTTGATGGTGGAGTCTTTTGCAGAGTGGCAGGCAACGTCACTAGACGAGACAGGACCAGTCTCTAAACAGTCAATAAGCAGGGGTAGGGTCTGCAACAGGTTGTGGCAGCGGGCAGCGACTCAAAGTGTTGGCATGCCCCAAAGTGGAGCCAGGTCGGTGGATGAGACGGTAGGAGTAGGCAGCTAGGAAAATGGTCCATCTGGTCATTTTTACACTGGCCATCAGCCAAAGCCTCACAGTCCAGCTGGCTGTAGTTCCACTCAGCAACAGACAAGGTCCTTGAGTAATAGGCTATGGGAGCCTCAGTTCCATTGGGCATACGGTGGCTGAGGATGGCTCTGATGCCAAACGGAGAAGCGTCACAAGTCAACACCAGTGGCAGGGTCTGGCTGTACTGCACCAGGAACGTGTCTGCTGACAGAAGTCTTTTTACCATGGCAAATGCGCCAGCCTCGGCTCAGTCCCAGGACTACTTCACGTTCTTCGCCAGGAGATAATGTAAGGGCTCAGCAATGGTGGCTTTCTGTTTAAGAAAGACACTGTAGAAATTAAGGAGTCCGAGGAACGATTGCAGCTCGGTTTGATTGCAAGGTGTAGGGGCATCGTGGATTGCTTTAATTTTTTTAATGGTCGGGTGAATCCCAGAGCTGTCGATTAGGTACCCTAAGAATTAAACCCTTGGCATGTTAATTTGTCATTTTTCTTTTTTGAGACGGAAGCCTTTGTCTGGAATTCTGGTCAAAACAGTTCACAAACATTTGAAAAGTTGCGCCTCATTTGCAGCCAATACCAAGATGTATTTATTTATTTATTTATTTTATTAAATTTGTTAGCCGCTCCCTCTCCACAAAGGGACTCGGGGCGGCGTACAATAAATAAAAACACATATTATAAAATTACACATTGTACGGAGGAGGTATAAAACACAATACAATATTATAATAACATAAAAATATTAAAATAAGTTAAATTAAAACCCCAATAGAAATTACAAGTTTAAAAATTGCCAGGAGGAATAAAATGGAGCTATGGTTGAGCCAGGCCTGCTAGTTGAAAAAGGTGGGTCTTGAGTTTTGAACGGAAGGAGCGGAGGTCGGTGGTAATCCTAATATCCGGGGGGAGGTCATTCCAGAGGGCTGGGCCCATCACAGAGAAGGCCCTACTCCTGGGCGCCGCCCTCTGGCACTGCTTAGTGGACGGCACCCGGAGAAGTCCCTCTCTGTGAGAGCGGATTGGTCGTAGGGATGTATGGGGCAGGATGCGATCCCGCATGTAGCTAGGTCCTGTGCCATGGAGCGCTTTGAAGATGGTAATCAATACCTTGAAACGCACCCGATAGACCACAGGAAGCCAGTGCAACTCGCGCAGGAGAGGTGTTATATGGGAGTATCTCGTACTCCCCATAATCACCCGCGCGGCCGCGTTCTGGACCAGCTGCAGTCTTCGAGTGCATCTCAAGGGAAGCCCCATGTAGAGAGCATTACAGTAGTCTAGGCGGGACGTCACCAGCGCGTGAGTGACTGTGCGAAGGGCATCCCAGTCCAATAGGGGGCACAATTGGCGCACCAGGCGAACCTGGTGGAACGCCCCCCTCGCCACGGCTGCCACATGGTCATCCATGGACAGCCGGGCATCCAGGAGGACGCCCAGATTGTGCGCCCGTTCCATGGGGGCCAGTTGCTCGCCCCCAATGGCCAGTGTTGGAATTAGCTGGTTGAACCGGGGGGCCGGAAGCCACAGCCACTCCGTCTTGGAGGGGTTGAGTTTGAGTCGGTTGTCACCCATCCAGACCCGTACGGCTTCCAAACACCGGGACATCATTTCAACGGCCTCGTTGGGGTGGTTTGGGGTGGAGATGTACAGCTGTGTATCATCAGCGTACAGATGATATCCCACCCCAAAACCACGGATGATCTCACCCAGCGGTTTCATATATGTGTTGAACAGGAGAGGCGAGAGGACCGACCCCTGTGGCACCCCACAAGTGAGAGGCCTCAGGGACGACCTCTGCTCCCCTGCCAACACACGCTGCATCCGGTCGGAGAGGTAGGAGCAGAACCACCGTACAACGGTGCCCCTTACCCCCAGCCCCTCCAGCCGGTGCAGGAGGATACCATGGTCGATGGTATCAAAAGCCGCTGAGAGATCTAATAGGACCAGGATAGAGGAACAACCCCTATCCCTGGCCCTCCAGAGATCATCTACCAACGCGACCAAGGCCGTCTCTGTGCTGTGCCCGGGTCGGAAGCCGGACTAGCGCAGGTCTAGATAATCATTCTCCTCCAGGTGACGATGTCATCAAAATAGGGGACAACTCCTGGAATCCCCTGCAAAAGCCATTCCATGATGCTTTGGAACAGTCCAGGGGCGATACTGACTCCAAATTGCAGGTGGTGACATTTGAATGCATCCCTGTGTGTCACAATGATTTGGGCCTCCACTGTAGCGCCATCTACAGGCAATTGTTGGTATGCCTGCGTCATGTCCAATTTAGCGAATACTTTGCCGTGGCCTAAAGAATGTAATAAATGCTATACAATGGATACAGGGTAAGCGCTTTGTTGTAACGCTTTATTGATTGCGCATTTGTAGTCCACGCAGATGCGGACAGACCTGTCAGATTTGACAGGTGTCACTATAGGGGTCTCCCAGCGTGCGTGATCAACCGGTTCTAGGATTCCCTGGCCTACGAGCTTGTCAATTTCCAGATCAATTTTTGGGCAGAGAGCAAAAGGTACTCTCTTGGGTTTTAGCCTTATGGGGGCTATGTTGGGGTCCAAATTAAAAGAGATTGGAGTCTCCACATACTTACCCAGACTGGTGCTGAAGACGTCCTTGAACTCCTTAAAGATGGCTTCAGCGCTCTCATCTTTCAAGGCGTTGATACCAGTCACTTCTAGGCCCAGGGCTTCAAACCAGTCAAGCCCCAGGAGGCTCTGCAGGTCACCGCTGACCACCGTCACTGGGAGCTGGCCGCTGTATTTCTTGAATTGCACCCAGAAGGTGCCCTGGCCCATGTTGGGGACTCAGTTCCCCTGGTAATCGCAAAGGCAGATGTCAGGGGCGCGTAGATGCTGCTTCTTCAGGCTAGGGATAGCCCACTTGAACGTGGACCACGGCATGATGGTCAGTGATTATCCCATGTCGATCTCCATCTCACATGGAGAGCCCTCGATGAGGATTGTGACCTTCAGCTTTTTTGACCACCTAGTGCGGACTTAGCCGATTGAGTTGTGGTAGGGGACTCTGGTGTTGCCCTCTGAGTGCCATGGTGGCTTCTGCTGGCGGTTGGGTCGGCTTCTTGGCTGCCAGGTCATTGTGGGGTGCTCGCTTCTGCAAACCTTGGCGATGTGCCCCTTTCGCTCGCAGCGCTGGCAGATAGCATCATGGAAACGGCAAGCCGATCGGACATGGTCTCCTCCGCAGCTTGCGCAAGGCGGGAAACGCTGTTCAAATTTGTGCACCGCCTTGGTACGGCTACTGCGCATAGCTGTCATCTTCTTCGCCTTCTGAGCTCTCGGCCTCTGCAGCCTCGCGATGTACGTGTGTGTTCTTTCGCGCGTCTTGTGGAGTGCTTTGGCGCTGCAGGGTTTCTGTTGACTTGACGGCCGATTCTGATGCCCTGGCTTCGTCCAAGGCAATTTGTAGAGTGAGGTTAGATTTGTCAAGTAACCTCCTCTGTAAACTAATGTCCCGCACACCGCATATGATGCAGTCAAGAATAAGCTTGTGTAGGTCTCGGAACTTGCTGTACGCTGCGGCCTTTCATAGCGCCACAACGTACTCGTTGATTGATTCGCCTTCCTTCTGGTTGCTAATATTAAATTCGTGCTGGCGGACGTGATTAGATGGCTTGGAAGCGTAGTGAGTCCTCAGCGTCTGCTGGAGCATGGACCAAGCGACCGATTGTAGTGGTGTTGGCTCTGATAGGGATTTGGCAGTTTCGAACACTTCCCGTCCACAATAACCGAGGAACATGTTCTTCTTGCGGCCTTCAGAAAGGCCCATGAGGTTGTTGGCTTCGAGGAAGCAGTTGAACATCAGCATATATGAGTCCCAGTGCTCGGTGACTGGGTCATATGGAGTCGGTGGGGCATGCATGGCCATTTTGTGTTCTGAGGACGTTTTGAGTTTGCTGCTCAAAAATGGCTGCTCGAAGCCTCCCTGAACTCCGGACTGGATTTACTTGCTAGATTGCTATTCACTTTTTGGTTCGCCTAGTTGCCTTCTGATCCTATCTTTGTCGCCAGTGTTAGATTGGGTAATGGAAAGGCAGACACAGGCTAATGGTAACAACAGCTCTTTATTGTAACAGAACAAGTATGAACAATCCAGTGAAGGTTGAGTCTAACAGCAGCCCTTTTATAGGGAGCTGTCAGACCCTTCGACCAATGAGATCAAACCTCTCTTCCCGCCTGAACAGAGGACCTTGGTGGAAACCATTATAACTGAAGCTAGTATCTAACAGTCTGGCATGATCTGTTTTTGTCAAAAACAGATCATGCCAGACTAATCTTATTGCATTCTTTGACAAAGTGACAGAATTAGTGGACCAGAGGAATGCCGTTGATATAGTTTACTTAGACTTCAGTCAGGCATTTGATAAGGTAGACCATAACCTACTACTAGATAAAGTAGAAGAATGTGGGTTGGACTGCATCACCACCAGATGGATTCGTAACTGGCTGACCAACCACACTCAACGTGTAGTCCTCAATGGAACTGCATCTACATGGAGGGAAGTATGCAGTGGAATACCCCAAGGCTCTGTTTTAGGCCCAGTACTCTTCAACATCTTCATCAATGATTTGGATGAGGGAATAAATGGGGAACTCATCAAATTTACAGATGACACCAAGCTGGCAGGAACAGCCAACACTCCAGAAGACAGGCTTAAGATACAGAAGGATCTTGACAAACGTGAACATTGGGCACTATCTAATAAAATGAAATTCAATGGTGAAAAGAGTAAGGTTCTACATTTAGGCAAGAAAAACGAAATGCACAGGTACAGTATAGGTGGTACCTTGCTCAATAGTAGTAACTGTGAGAGGGATCTTGAAGACCTAGTGGACAACCATTTAAATATGAGCCAGCAGTGTGCAGCAGCTGCCAAAAAAGCAAGCACAGTTTTAGGCTACATAAACAGAGGGATAGAATCAAGATCATGTGAAGTGTTAATACCACTTTATAATGCCTTGGTAAGGCCACACTTGGAATATTGCATTCAGTTTTGGTCGCCATGATGTAGAAAAGATGTGGAGACTCTAGAAAGAGTGCAGAGAAGAGCAACAAAGATGATTAGGGGACTGGAGACTCAAACATATGAAGAACGGTTGCAGGAACTGGGTATGTCTAGTTTAATGAAAAGAAGGACTAGGGGAGACATGATAGCAGTTCCAAATCCAGGGGTTGCCATAAAGAAGAGGGAGTCAAACTATTCTCCAAGGCACCTGAGGGTAGAACAAGAAGCAATGGGTGGAAACTAATCAAGGAGAGAAGCAACTTAGAACTGAGGAGAAATTTCCTGACAGAACAATTAATCAGTGGAACAGCTTGCCTCCAGAAGTTGTGAATGCCCCAATACTGGAAGTCTTTAAGAAAATGTTGGATAGCCATGTGTCTGAAACGGTATAGGGTTTCCTTCCAAGGCAGGGGGTTTGGCTAGAAAACTTCCAAGGTCCCTTCCAACTCTGCTATTGTATTATTCTTTTCTCAGCATTGAGAATGAATTATTATATTCTCCAAAATGTTACAGATAATATTTGGGACATGGTTGCAACAGCCCTATTTTCATTATGAGCATCATAAACCCATCCTTTATTGCACCCTGTGAAAGACTCTAGTTACACTATTCTAATCCTATTCTGTACTCTTTTACTCAGCTATATCTTGGCTTCCATTGACTAAAAATCTAAAGGCGGCTTTTTTTTTTAAAGGAAAAATGATCATGCAGAAGATGTATCATTGCTTCACCTGCACTTAACGAATTAGCAGACTGTATTGGTTTTGAAGTGTTGATTTACAGGATGGGTGTCAGACTCACAGCATCACATTGCCATCATGTGACGTTTCATGTTTTTTTCCCTTCATGGAGCTGGGGTGGGTGTGGCTGCACGTGATGCATCCGGCCTGTAAGCCACCGGTTTGACACCCCTAATTTATAGTATTGTTACTGGAGACCAGATATTTATTTCCCGTCCGTGGTTTTTGGAAGCCCTTGAAAGATAATAGAATCCTAAATAACAGGGTAATGATTAATGGAAATCTTCTGAAATAAGGGATTATGCACAGTAAATACTATTCTTTGATCCTTCGTAACTGTCTTCTTTATATTTTAAGTTAAGTAATGACTATGATGGTTTTAGTGGGTTTTTTCCCCATTTTTCTTCACTCATTTTCCACTGATCCAATGCTGGGTTTCAGGCGGTATGCCCCGGTATGGGCATACCGGAGCCAGCCTGGAGCACCGGATACCGTTCCAGTACGGTGCTCCGGAGGGCCCACCTGCCCGCCCGCGCTCCCTACCATGTTTTAAAGCTGTCGGCGCTTCCACGCAAGTGCATGGCATGTAGAGCGCCTGCACGACGCTCCGCTGAGCAGCTGGAGCGTCACAGAGGCTTGCGGAAGCGTCATTTCCAGCTACAACGCATGCACGCACCGCGCATGTGTGCGCGCGTGCTACGCGCTGTATGAGGATGACACCGGAATCCAGAACCCACCACTGCACTGATCCCAATATATTGCAATGTTCTGTTTCTATCCACGTTTCTTGTGATTACTTGAAAAGGCCCAGTTGAATGCAATAGAATCTCACAGAATAAATTGCATCTTTGAGTAAGTTTGTGATGAAATAAGGTTTGTGAAAAAAAATGAACATTACCTCAAATTGTTTGAAATGAATATGTTGTCGGTTTCAGTAATGAAAATATTTTCATTATCAACTATAAATATAGTCTCCAGAATCCTGGCATCACCATTGAATATATATTTTTATAACTTCCATTATTACATTTTCAAATTTGAGCATAGAAAAATGTTGAGAAAGAGTGGTTATATAAATTATATGCAGCATGTTGGTTAGTTCCAGATTTTAAAGACTGGAAAATAGTGGCTCTGTTCAGTGAATGGAGATCTTTTAAAAATGCAATGTTTGTTAACATTAATATTGCTATTTCATTTATTTATCATGTTTATTCAGTCTGAAGGATGATAGCCTTATCTATTGCCTTTCTTCTACAAACAAGCTTAAAATTTCAGTAAGATATCAGATTTATATAACCTTCAAGAGCAAGAAGTATTGAAATGCTATATTTATCTCAGAGCCCATCTCATAGACTAACTTCAGAGGTAACAGAACACTAGACAAGTACGGTAAATGTCAGTTCTGAAATTAAAACCATGCTAGTAATTTCAGAATCTGTCTTCAGTCAAGCTGAAGGCATTCATACTGATGTTTGGTGTAGCTGTATTTTAATTTATAGAAGAAATGAAATAATTAAAAAACAATTGTTGAGCACAAAACTAAGCCTGCTTTAGACTGAAGCCACTGTTGGAATACATCCATTATGGTATGTCCCACTGGGGAAAAAAACCCCATGGAGCATTTTATTTCATTAAACAACCCATAACCAGGGTGCAATATGGTCAAGGAACAAAAAGCTTGGTTATGAGTTCCCTGTTGCAACCTCACCAAAGGTGATAGTTGGATTGTGACTGACAGTGAAAAAAGAACAAATGTGTAAGCTATAAACTTACAGAGAGAAAAAAAGAAACTTATTTCCAGTTTTCATCTATGTAAATCCATACTCAAGGGACAAATATCTGCTCTTAAGAGTTAAAGATCCACTTTCCTATTTACCAAAAATCAAATCAACAACATCTATAAAATCTGGAAGACTTTGTGTGGATTGGAGTGTAGTATCATGACTTTGTAATGTATTGAGATTTTCAAAAATATAAACCATCAAAATGTTTATTGCTAGTGTTGCATTGCCAACTCTTGGTATAGTATGCAGATAGAAAAAAAAGAAAAAATGTACATGACAAAATACCCATCAATAGAAGCCTGACTCCTAATCTTATGATAACCCTGACCTGCATTGGCTCAACAACATCATTTTGGCTTTTATACTTTTAGAACATACTACTCATATAGTAACTACCGTATTTTTCAGAGTATAACACTCACCTTTTTCCCCCCAAAGAGGATGAAAATCTGGGTGCTGCTTATACAGTGAATACAGCATTTTTGGCCTTCCAAAACCCCACCCCCTTCACAAAAATGGACATGCAGAGGGTTTGGGAGTCTTGCAAAGTGCTCCTGGGGGCTGAGGAGGGCAAAAACAAGCAAAAAAGCACTCTACAAGCCTCCCAAAGCCTCTGTATGCCCCCCCTTTTTTTGCAAAAAAGGGGGCCTTTTCACTCATTTTTAACTCCCCTAGTCCCCAGGAGCACTCTACCAGCCTCCCAAAGCTCTGCATGCCCCCCATTTTTTTCCAAAAAATGGCTCATTTTTGCAAAAAAAAAAAAGGCCATTTTTTACTCATTTTTGGGTTTCCCAGCCCCCAGGAGCACTCTACCAGCCTCCCAAAGCTCTGCATGCCCCCATTTTAAAAATGGCTCATTTTTGCAAAAAAGCAGGCCATTTTTTGCTCATTTTTGTGTTTCCCCAGCTCCCAGGAGCACTCTACAAGCCTCCCAAAACTCTGCATGTCCTTTTTTGTTGTTGCAAAAAACAAGGCGTGCAGAGGGTTTGGGAGGCTTGCAGAGTGCAAAAACTTTTTTTAAAAATTTACCTCTTCAAAATCATGGTGTGTCTTATACGCCAGTGCATCTTATAGTCCCAAAAATATGGTACCTTGTTTGTGTGATGTTTATACCAAGCCATTTCCCATTCATGCATGTTCTCCAAATCTTTTAAGTATCATATCTTTGTTAAATATCAATAGTGGAATAGAAGCAATAATTGATTAACAGTTCAGAATTCAATCCAATGAATTTTAGTTTTGGGTAAGATGTAGTTACCGTAGCTAGTTTATGGTTCAAAGAAACCAGCTGGGCAACCCTAGGCCAATCAGTGACTGTCAGCCCAATCATTGTCTGTCAGCCCAAGATTGTTGTTGTGGGGAAAATAGGAGGAGGAAGGTATGTTGGATACGTTCATCACTTTAGCTTTTGTAACAATGAAAAAGGTGGGATACAAATAAAATAAAAATAATCTCAGCCTCAATGATTAGTTTATTTGTTGTGCAGGTCTACCCAATTGGGTAAATCCCATAAGCCATGGTTCAAATAAAAAATAAATTAGTGTGTGATATGAACACAATCTTGTCATGTGTCTGATTATTCTTTGCATCGCAGCTTACTCAGTTTCTTTGTTTGGTGATGAAGTTGAAAGGATTTGAAGTAACAAGGCTAAACTAAAAATAATGGTTACAGCAGTTAGTGAATTTTGATTTGTCCTGGAAAAATAAAGAGTTACATAACACTTGATAAATATCTAAGAAATACCTAGGTCTATAAACTAAGTGAGAAGTTGGGTTAATTAACTTAAGGAATTCTGGAAGAAAGCATGGAAACATAATTGTGCATTACTACTAAGGAAATTGCAAGAACAGGTCCATGTAATCACCAAGAATTAAGCTTAAAAAAGTCATCTTTCTGGCAGTAATAAAACTATAATAAGGTTCTAAAAACAGGAAGCTCAAATGGGAAGCCAGCTCATCCTCTTTGTAGGGAGGAGAAGAAAAGTGAAATGCTATAGACCAGGGCTGTCAAACTCCTGGCCCGCAGGTCAGATGCATCCGTGCTGGTCATGCCCACACAAGGTTTAGTGAAAGGGGAAAAAATCCCGATACGTCACATGATGACACCGTGAAAATGTGAGTTTGACACCCCTGCTATAGACTATAAGTTTTAGACATAGAAAGTAAGTGAGATCCCATTCTGTAATGGTCTATGAGAATATCCTTGAGACAGGAGGAAGAAGAGAAGCTGTAGAAATTAGACTATTTCTAAAACTCTATACAGGATCTTCTGCTTTGCTTAGGAAGAGAACTTGCAAGATTGGTTTTAGTCTTGCAAGATACTCCAGACAAAAAAAACCCTCCCTCCCATAAGTACTAGGACTATCTTTATTGTAAGGTTAATAGAATCTTGCAAGCCTGATAGTACATCTCTCCCCTCACCATTACAAGGAAACTAGAGAAATCACTTCTGAGATGTTTGCCACACCTTCATTCTTTCTGTGGGTATTGCTTTTAAGTGGCAGGTTGCTGTGTAACAAAGCTGCCTTTGTTCACGATCTTACCTTGGAGGAGGGCATCAACCTGGCACATCTTACAGGGATCTGGTTTGGTCCCCCCCTCAGAAAATGTGCCCATTGGATTTCAGGTGTTGCTGCAGCTGAGAGCCCAGGGGAGAGAGGAGAGGTCTGTCTGAATCTGGGCTCAAAGAAACAATTGGGATTGTTGCTGCTGCTGCATCACCCTCCCTTCTGCCCAGTAGTTACCCTGCTAGTTCTTGGAGATTTCAATTTGCCATCAGTAATGTCGAGTCTGGGACAGCTCAGGAGTTGGTGGCTTCCATGACCTGTCCCAAGCCATCAAAAGCATATCAGAGGCTGTAAGTTAGATCTGGGTTTTGTCTCAGGGTGGTTGAGATGTGATTTGATCCTGGAGGATATTAACATTGATCCATTGCTGCAGAAAAATCAATCTTGGTTAGCTTTTGGCTCAGTGGTGTCACTTTCCCTGCAGTAAGACATGGCCTGTTTGATCACCCTGCACCAGGTACATGATGGATCCTGGGGATTTCCAGCAAAAGTTTGAGGTCTTCCCTGTGGATATGGTGGGCAGTTTGGTTAGGGATATAGCTATCTTTGGATATCTTGGCATCCTTGGACAATGTCAGAATAAGGCATGAAATTCTAATCCAATGGCAGTGCAGATAAGGGCCTTGACTTAATAATAGTTCATTTAGTGGCTGTTGGAAGTTACAACAGCACTGGAAAAAGTGACTTAGTTATCTCATTTTTCACACTTCCGACCAGCATACCCATGGTCATGTGATTTACATTCGGATGCTTGGCAACTGATTCACATTTATGACAGCTGCAGTGTCCCACGGTCATGTGATCACTTTTTGCGATCTTCTAACAAACAAAATCAATGGGGAAACCAGATTCACTTAACAAGCGTGTAACTAATTTAACACCTGTAGTGACTCCGTTACAAATGCAACTGAAAACTGAAGAAAAGTCCTAAAATGGAGCAAAACTCACTTAACAAATTTCTCACTTAATAAAATTTGGGCTCAGTTGTGGTCATTAAGTTGAGGCCTAACCTGTGCAGTATATCTCAGTCATGGGCTGAGAATGAAACAAAGGCATATCCTGGGACCACACTACAAGATTTCCAGGGCACATTCTGTACACAAGTGGAGAAAAACCAAAAAGTCAGTCTTAAATTGTCCTTAGCTGAACTCCTCTAGTTTCCCCTCTTATGTCTACACCATCCAGCAGTCTTAAGGTGTGTAGACATTTGCAGCCCATTGGGCTAGAGGAAGGCAATCGCTGGAGAGGCTGGCACTAAAGAGAGGAGAAGGATCTGCTTAGGCAGCCCCTGGATATTTTTCGGCAAATGCAGACTGGGGCTTGATGACCGTTTTAAACCGGTCGTGGGGAAAGGATCCTCTGCGACTTTAAATTTAAGTGGGAGGAGATATGGCTGCTTGGGGTAAAGCCAGCCCAGCGGCTGCTACGAAAGGTAGAGTCAGCCTTGCAGCCAAGCCAGCTCCTCTCCAAACCGCCCGCCAACCCCCGGCCACCATGGTGAAGATCGTGACCGTCAAAACCACCGCCTACCCCGACCAGAAGCCGGGCACAAGCGGCCTCCGCAAGCGGGTCAAGGTTTTCCAAGGCAATGCCCACTACGCCGAGAACTTCATCCAGAGCATTATCTCCACCATCCAGCCGGCAGAGAGGCAGGCGGCAACGCTGGTGGTGGGGGGCGACGGGCGGTTTTACATGAAGGAGGCCATCCAGCTGATCCTCCGCATCGCCGCCGCCAACGGGGTAAGTCGGGCAGCCGCCTCGGTCTGTCTGTCGCCTTCCCTCGCCGGGGTGCCCGCGAGTTTGCCCACCGGTTGTGGGAACGCCTGCACCCCTTCGGACAGGCGACGGGAGTGTGACTCTTTCCGCTTGCCTCCCCCACCTCCGCCCAATTCCGTACCGGTGAGCTTCCTTGGTACGGGGCTGGGAGGGAAATACCTTCCGGAGAAGTAGCCGGCGGCGCCTGAGGCGATCTTAAAGGAGGCCCCGTTTTTTTTGGCGGGCGCCCGCCGCTTGGAGTCCGCCTCATGCCTTTGAATGGCGTCTGCGAGCTTTGAGACTGACGGGGGTTGGATGGCAATGCAGAAATGCGCCGGTTTAGGGATAAATTTTACAGCCGAGAACCTGCTTCGGTCCCTTCCCTCAGGCCTCCTTAAACCACGCACCGACGCTCGGTCCCTTTTTTTTTTGTTATCTGTTCGTTAGCGAATAAAGATCACGTTGAGGGAAGTGCGCATAGTTTGCAACGGGCCTTCCTAGTTGGTGCTGGGTTTTTCCCGTCCCCTCAAATGTGTATTCGGAGCTGCAAATAACCGTGAGGGGAAATGTCCACCAGCAAAGCATGGGGGCAAGGTTGAAACGTCAGGGCGATTTGGGATTGTGGCACTGGCGAGATAATTATTTTTACACACACGGGTTCCTTGCCGGTTTTGAGGGTGGGTGTGAGGGCACAGCGATGGCACTCAGGGCTGGCTAAGCTGTAAAAGGCTCCGCAATCTTTGACATTTAAGTTAACCTTTCAGACATTGCAGATACGGTTTCGGCCCGGAGGTACCAGCAACTCTTTTAGCAGAGTCTGTCCAAAGGTTATCCTTGTTTTAAAATAAATAGGGTTTTCCTAACATGGGGAAATAGGCTTCATCCGATGGCAGGAACGCTTTGGGACAGGCTTGGTCTTCCTATCTTTGCATGCAGGTGCAAAATTCATTGTAATAGTTTTGCAAGCACTGGAGGGTTCAAAAGCCTGTCCTTTAGATTGGTCTATGGGGGTTAAAAGAGAAAATCTGATGTTTTAAACAAGTGTGGATTAAATGCCTCTGAATAAACATTTGTGTGAAAAGTTGGCCTATATAGTTTAAAACATTTTATCCATTTATAACCTGCCTTTATTATTTGTATAAATAATTATTTCCAATCAGGAACTGCATTAATTAAAAAAAACCTATTCTTATTGGTATTATTTTTTAAAGATGGGCTATTCAAAAACATGGCTACACCCTTAAATGGAACAGACTTTTTCTTCCCAACTTCTATATTATGTTTATTTTTTATGTTTTAACTTGCTTGTAAGCTGTCTAGAGTTCTCTCTTGGTGAGATGGGCAGCATACATATTTAAAAATATAATCTGGTGCTTATCGGATCTCTTGGTTTTCAAATCCTGTCTCACTTAGAAATACACACTTTGGGGGGGGGGGTTTATTATAATGAATTACAACATGTGTGGAAGGTACCAGCTTGAAAACAACAGAAAGATGGACATACCTTTACTGTGGTAGGGGATTAAATTGATAGGGTTCTGGTGTATATCAATCTTCTTGCAGTCCTTTTCCTAATAATCTGTTAGAGTATCCCAGTTCTTTTTTTCAGATCTAGAAAGGTAACTCTTGGGATCCTAATGCAATGATAGCTAACTTTTTACATCTTTTACATTACAAACAAGAGGAGGTACGTTGGATATGTTTACCGCCTTATTTGTAAAAATGAGAAAAATGAGATTTAAATAAATAAAATTTATATCCAACATACCTTCCTTCTCCTCTGTTTTCTCCACAACAGCCGCCCTATGAAGTAAATTGAGCTGAGAGAAAGTTACTTTGCATGTGCATATTTCTCAAGCAACGGCCCTGAAAAAAACTTGTGGGTGGATTCATCTAAAATACCCAAAACTTGGAATCAGCTCATAGCTTAACTACAATGTGTAGACACTATCTCTAGCTAGGCATGGGCAGACTGACTGGAATCTTACAGGTGCTTTTTTAGTATTGGAAACTGATGCTTAGTGGAAAAAAGCATTGAGCAGTCTGATATTAGCAGTAGTTAATTCTGTGTTATTTATTGGCAGAATTTGCTTATGATACATAGAATAAAATGATCCACAAAACAATGCAAACTTCAAAAGAAAATCAGTTGCTTTCCTAGCTAAAATGTTCCTGTGAAATATTTTAGAGAGCAGGATTGATTTTACTAGTTTCCAGAATGCCTCAAGGAGCATATTATTCCCAAGTGAGATTGCTGCCCACAAGGATATCATTCTCTGTGTTCCAATTGCCCAGCCTCTTATGGGTGAGGTCAATCAATCAAGATTAGGCAGAGCATAGAAGTTGCATACAATGTAGCCACCTCATTAAATCCTCATGTTCATGAAACCTCAAGCCTGTAGACATAACCAAGTTTATCAGACTTCCAGAGTGACATCAAAGAGGGAACCAGCCTTATTGAGGAGAAGTGGGGTTAATGTTCCTCAGGTTGGGCTCCATAGCATAAAAGGCCCATATCTTGGGTTTCGTCAAACATAGTTCCTTAGTAGATGGAACCTGGAGTATGCTTCTTCTGGTAGACCTGAAGTAATTGGGAAAAGGTAATATCTCAGATAACCTGGCCCTATCATTTCCTGTTTGGCTTGAAATAAGTTTGATTGGCTTGAGTTGGATTGATTGATTGACAGATTTATAAAAGTTATAGCCTGCCCATTTTATATCAAGGTAATTCTGGGTGTCTTACAATCATAAAATATCATCAGCATATTGAAGATGTCTAATCCCAATCTAATGGATGACTCCTCCATTGGTACTAGATATATGAAGGAGTGGGCCAAGTCTGGGCATTCCACATTAAGTGACCCAAGGACTCAGCCTCAGCTTCTCTTTTCCATTGATAGAGAAAAGAACCACCTTCTTAACAAGGAGGGAAGCAACTGCCAAATAGTGCCTCCAATCCCCAATTATGCCTGTCTGTCAGCAGGTCAGTCTGTTGAAAGCAAGATCCCATCTTCTTAGCATGAGCTGTACCCCTTTTGTTCATATATTGCTGGTGCACAGTATGATGGTGCTTTAATGGACAAGAATCAGAAGAGCTTGCAGATCCCCATGGTGCCTATTGAAAGTTCATTTTAAACTAATACAATTTACCTAGTATAAAAATAAAATACATCTCTACTGTTTTATAATTCATCTCTTCAAGGTTACAGAAGAAAATGTTCCCTTTCTTTTAAGATAAACTAAGCATTTTCCCCTACAAAAGAGACTTATGGAATAAGAGCTGTTGTATAAGACTATTTCACTGAAAGTTAGAGAGATTATTTAGAAGAGATGAATAGTACAATATTATCTTAGTTTTCAGAACGTAGTTAAGAGTACAGACACTTCTTGCTTGTAGAGAGCACGCACATGGGCAATCTTCGTAATTATTTTAAATAGAAAGGCTGGTTTGTCCTGAGACTGGAAACATACTCAGAGGATCGTAATAAAAGATAGACATTTCCAGCAGAGTGAGTAGCGGTCCAAGAGTAGCAATCACTCTGCATGCCAAGAAGGAATTACTGAATACGAATCTAGGTCATGTTCAAGCCCCCAGCTGCTTCTTTTGTTATAGCTTTTTTTTTGGGGGGGGGGTTGGCTAGGAACATAGAAGGACTGACTCCTCAGTATCTATAGCTAGGCTTTTCTGTACTTTTTGAAAATGTCATGGTAAAAAAAAAGTTTCCTCTTTCCTATATTCCAAATTTCTTTTTTATGGGATAGAGAGATCTGCTTTACATACCATGATGGTTGAAAGCTAAGTTCATATTTCTCTCTCACATTTAAAATAGCAAATTTATTTGCTCATGATTTTGTCTGCAATTGGTTCACCAAATTCTTAGTTTTGAAAATAGTGAATTGAGGCACAGCATTCTGCAGTGGTTAGAATGCAGTTCTGCAGGCTACTTCTACTGACTGCCGGCTGCCTGGCATTTTTGGTATGAAAAAAAGAGAAAAGGCCAAGAATCTTAGCAACCATATATTCGTATAAAGAAATAGTACCAAATAGCCCCTAAATTGACAAGCACCAGATTCAGAGAAATTTTCTGGAACAAAAATCAATCTTGAAAAACTAAGTACCATATTTTTCAGACTATAAGATGCACAGGAGTATAAGACTCACCATGATTTTGAAGAGGTAATTTTTAAAAAAAAACTTTCTTCACTCTGCATGCCTCCCAAATCCTCTGCATGCCTCAGTTTTTGCAACAACAAAAAAGGGCATGCAGAGCTTTGGGAGGCTTGTAGAGTGCTCCTGGGGGAAGCAAAAATGGCCTGTTTTTTGCTCATGTTGCCCTCCCCAGCCCCCAGGAGCACTTTGCAAGCCTCCCAAACCCTCTGCACGGCCATTTTTACAAAGGGGGAGGGGTTTCAGTAGGCCAAAATGCTGTATTCAGTGTATAAGACACACCCAGATTTTCACCCTCTTTTGGGGGGGGGAGGTGTGTCTTATACTCTGAAAAATACAGTCATAAAGTAGGTTGAATTAACTCTGATCTGCACATCCCTGTCTGGGAATAAACCCTATGGAAAACAGTGGGAAATTTGAGATGCAATAGGCTCAGTTAGTGCCTTCTTTCTCTGTCTCCACAAGCAAGTTTATGTACATACATTACTTTTGTTGAAAGTGCCAGCAAAGCTAAATAGCCAGAGGAAGATAATGTGAGTGCTTTTAAAAGAGGGATACTTCAATTATGTTGATGCACTGTAATGGGAAAAGGAATGGCCTTGAGGAACAGCAAGAAAAGGCACTACCAAGACAATAGTCTTGTAAAAAAAATCTGGGTCTGGGATGGAAGTGTAACCTGAAGAAACTTCTCAGGGAAGACCCTTCCTTGTTTGTACAGAGTTAAAGAGAGAGAAAAGGAAAGCGCATTCAGATTTGCAAAATTCATGCCATTTCTTCAAGGAAGATCAGACTGGGAAATCAGGCTAATATTACTTTTATTATAAAAACGCAGTAACGGAATTTTCTCTAAGATATTTTCTTAAGCATAGTTCTGCTCAGACTCGTGTTTCTTTTATCAGACTATTTGTCTTAGTAGTAGCTCTTGTTCTTGTCCCTCAAATCCATTCCCTCTTCTCACAGCATGCATTATATAAATTCTTCCTTTATAATGGTTTTCACTGTCCCAGGAGGCAGCTAATTTTTCATAAGGAATGCTGGATGGGAAAGAAAGATTACAGGCTAAATAACTAGATCAGCAGGATTTCTAAACTGTGAGAATCTGTAAAATCCAGTCAACTACCTCCTAACATACTAGGATGGAACTGGGACTTTGAGATAACATGCCCTGATTCTTTTGTAAGCACTTGAGGGCTTTCTACCTCTTAGGTTAGATTTTAACCTATTGAGGCTACCATCTGAAACATCTTATTCTATCATTAGTTGCTTTGATCTTTACAATCCATCAAGAATGTTCTTGCATTTGCTTAGCATCTTTCTTTGAGATGTTCTTGTAATTTATGTTCTAAATACTGATAATATCATTGCTGGAGTACAAAGGTTAAAACCAGCTATAGTAAGAGAGATCATTGCATAACCTCCAGGAGAACATACAGCCTGTTTAAAGCTAGTGACAACATATAATTTGTGAGGAGAAAATAGTTTTAATCTGTAAATTGAGTTGCTCTGCTTTTTGATAGGAGGAACTATTATGGTATATTGTCTGCAACACAAGCTAATTGAAAAATAATTACTAATTACCATATTTTTCAGTATAAGATGCACCAGAATATAAGATGCATTTTTAAAAACAAAAATAGGTAGGTAGATAGAGGGATAGACAGGGAGAGAAAGAGAGAGAAATACAGTAGGTATGTAGGGGGAGAGAGAGTAGGTAGGTAGGTAGATAAAGGGAGAGAGAGAGAGAAATATAGCGTCACGTTCTGGCGTTCACGTTGAATGCAAACAGAGAGTCAGTTTGTTCGGTGGAAAACTTTATCTAATATTACATGATAATCAGCACTAAATGATAATGATACAAAGGTAAGCAAATCCAAGTCAGTTCTAACCAAGTTAACACCATCACTTATATATATATACCATTACCCCACCCAGCTCTACCCACAACTCCACCCAGATGACACCAAACCACCATCACCAATTATCATGACCCACACCCTCAGCCACACCCCCACTCAGTGTCATCATAGCTGCCTTCCTGGTTAGCCGCATCCAAGCAGAAGAGTTATGGCAGAGTAGGCAGTTGCACTTGAGTAGAAGAGTTACTTCTGAGAAGGCAGTTGCACCCAAGTAGAAGAGTTACTCTGCAGAATAGTGAGGGAAGCCTTGCAGAGCCACATGCAGCTACAGGCTCCACCAACATCAGAGAGTCAACATCAACATGGCAGCGTTGGTGGCGTGTAAGCATGGCTGAGCAGGTGTGGCGATGGACTGGCTGACATACAGTAGTAGGTAGGGAAAGAGAGTATGTGCGTAGGTAGGTAGGCAGGTAGAAGGAGAGAGAGAGAGGTAAATAAAGTAGATAGGTAGGGAGAGAAAGAGAGTAGGTAGGTAGGTAGGTAGATAAAGGGATAGAGAGAGAAAAATATCTATAGAGAGAAATACAGTAGGTAGGTAGGGAGAGAGAGAGTGTGTAGGTAGGTAGAGGGATAGAGAGAAATAGAGAGAGAGAGAAATACAGTAAATAGGTAGGTGTTTCTGCTGGCACAGCACTTGATCAATGTAATTCTCATCAATCAGTTAAAGAGCTTTCCAAAAGGAAAAAAAAAAGTTTTTGTACTCTGTAAACCTCCCAAAAACGGCCCGTTTTTCATGAAAATGGGCCTGGTTTTTTTTCAAAAAAAAAAGGCATGAATAGCCTTAGGGGTGCTTGCAGAGTGCTCCTGGGGGCATGGGGGGCGAAAAACAAGCAAAAGGCCCGTTTTTTGCAAAAATGGGCCCATTTTTTGTCAAAAGATTTGCATGCATAGCCTTATGGAGGTTTATAGAGTGCTGCTGGAGGCTGGGGGGGGGGGCAAAAAACTGCCCGTTTTTTGCTCATTTCTGCCCCACCCAGCCCCCAGGAGCTCTCTGAAAGTCTCCATAAGGGTATGCACAGCCATTTTGGTGAAGGGGTGAGGCTTTGGGAGGCAAAACATGCTGTATTCGGTGTATAAGGCGCACCCAGATTTTCAGCCACTTTTTTGAGAAAAAAAGGTGCCTCTTATACTCTGAAAAATATGGTAACAATTACTTCTATTTTGATCATTCTGATAACATTACTTTACACATTTTGCTAAGTCTTGTTCATTTAGTCATACTTTGTGGAGTTAGTCCCCTTTGTTGCCCATCACCTTTATATTAAGGCATAAACCATGGTTTTCAAAATGCAATGTCTAGATAACTTACTAAACTGAATTAGTACAAATCCTATCATGATCAGTGAACCTAGCTAATGGCTTACCATCAGAGATAGATGGTTATTATATGAGGTACTATGAACTCTTGTTAGACACATGCAATTTAGTATGCAAGCTTGAATAGTCTTTATTTAGGGTGGGACTAGTACAAACCAGTAGTGGGTTTCAGTTCCCATTGCAACCAGTACGCTGCAATGGGAGCCGGGCATGTACCATGGGCACGCGCACTGTGCACCCAGGCACACTCACCACTTGCGGCGCTCCAGCTGCTCGGTGGAGCATTGCGCAGGCACCGTACGTTGCACGCGCTTGCACAGATGGCCCATTTCCTTCAAATACAGGTAAGGAATGAGGGTCGGTGGGCGGGCTCTCCAAAGCACCGTTCCGGTACGGTGGCTGCTGCTTCCAGCAGGCACCAGTACACGGGTACCGTGGCGTACCTCCTGCAACCCACCACTGGTACAAATGTATATTACTGATCAGAGTTATATATATATTTTGCTAAGCCAACTTTGTTATTTATGGCAGTATCTTAGGTCAGTAGATTAGAGAGGGCTAAATGCTTTGTACGTAAGTATTTGAAGAAAATATTATATAACTCTGTAAATCCATCATTCATTTCTGTAATCTGAGTTAGTAAAGACAAACAAGGATACAACTGAGGTTTCTGTTCCTGATATTTTTTTCTTACTGAATTTTAAACATATTAGAGTTCCTTGGAAACCATTTTTTTTAGCTGCCAAGCTTTATTTAGTTGAACAACATCAAGGAAGTATACCAATTACAGATTTATATACAATATCTTACTGAAGGTAAATATGAAGTATATGAATCCATAACAAGAATTTCCAATTCTCATTAACAATGAATTATTTAAGGTCATGGCTCAATGAAGGGAATAAGAAAAATATTTGTGACTGGACTCTTTATTTTATTTATTTTATTTACCCTGCCTTTGTTATTTTTATATATAATTTAAGGTAGCAAATATACTTAATACTTCTTCCTCCTCCTATTGCCTTTTAAGATGAAGCTGCTAATGGATTTGCCTTCTCTCTTTTTATTGTTCTCTAATATCTTGCTCAATCTCACATATTGCAGGTCATTTTTAAGATAAAAGTTTCTTTCTGACTGTTCTTATAAGGAACTCAGATTAGCATTTCTTTCATTTCAACGTCATTTCAACAAGAATGTAGTGAAATTGGACAAGAAGATGCTTTCCCAAGGTCATGCAGTGAATAACAAAATAGAATATGAATGCAAATTCTCCAAAGACCCATATTGCCTTCAAATTGTTACTGAAAAAAATCATCATTCTAGTGAAAAAATAGAGTTTAAATCCCATTCGATTATCTTAAATGTATAACTGTCTGCAGTGCAGTCTGCTGTCTGGCTAATGTAACATAAATTAATAGTTACTATAGATTGTAACTACAGTATATTAGTTAACTTTCAGTAATTAAGTTGCTGTAAATTATTCATCAATTTACAGTCCTTATTGATCAAAACTCTCTGAATTTTGTGATTGCAGTGTATACCACAAGAGGGCAGCTTCTACCTATGAATTTAGTCTACATGTATCCTCAAATTTTCAATAACATTTTAAAAAAAGAATATTGTTTCTCTTTTGCGTGCTCAATTATTTATTTTCCATGCTATATACTGTATACACCAGCTTTGAGAGAAAGGTTAAAAAGTGATAATATTCAATAATGTACTCTTAGTAATCAGATTAAATGTATCAAGAAGAGAAAAGATGATATAATCCACATATAAAAAGTACCTGTACCAGTAGCAAAAAAAAAAAAAGGAGCTAGGTTTTACTTTGCAACATAAGGATTTATTTGCAACATAAAGGCTATTTATCAGGTATATTGAGTTAGGAGTGTTTATATGTTTGTTCTCTTTCTCTTTAAAAGGATCAAATAATCCACTCTGTTACATGCTAGTTGCATGCTTGGACAGCCATGATGGCAGGAAATAACTTCATGGAAGGGTTTGCAAATTATCACATTTGCAACAGAATAGGGTGTGCAATGTTTGTCAAACTGAGGAGAGCAGTCAACATTTAGTAGACATGGGGCAGAGTAAAAAACACGCTCCAAAAAACTAACCAGAAGGTAATAATTTAATTTTTAGATCATTTTTAAAAAATGTCATTTTTTATTATGATGACAATCTATGCATTTAATAATTCCCCCCTTCGGTTACATTAAAATTAATGTATTAAAATTTTAAAATTAATACAGCATCATTATTTAAAGCACATTTGGGAGCCAAATTTGAATCTCTGGAGAGATACAAGCTGTCTAGGAAAGTAAATACCAAGAAGTTAGATTTATCTTTATTCTTCATGAAAAATGCTCACATAATTTTCAAGTATTTCCAAAGAATAAAAGAAATGTGTGCACTCAAGTTAAGAAATTTTACTTAACATGAACTTAAAACAAACTGGTTGAAATCTAAATATCAAGTTGTGCTTTATGTGTGAGAAGGAAGAAATTAAGAAAAAAATGCTGACGTTGCTAGATAATTATTTTGATTGCCTCATTAATATTACAGGAGAGCGTAATATTATGTATCCTTTTGGCCCTATAGAACCCTCTGGTTATTAGAATAACAGGTGGATAAAGAAACTGTAAGTAACTGAGAAGTCCTGACTTCCATTTTAAGAGTGACCTTTAAAGTCTCCACAAAATAACTTTAGCACTTGACTTGCACTCTCCACTCTAGACCTACCTTTATGATATTCATGTCTGGATGAAGACTATATGAAAATTGGAGCCACAACTGAAACCAGGCTGTCATTTATAAACCTTAGCTTTACCTTAGTTGGACTCAAAGTTGGAGACAATTCATCAGTACTTCTGACTGAAGAACAGCGCTCTAAGATTCTTGCATACTCTTCTCTGATCAAAAGAAGAATACCAGGCAGAATTTACAGCTGTCAAATCCTGTTTGTGATGCTGTAGGAGACCCAAAATTGTGACACCACAGCAAACAAAAAGCCTTTCAACATTATCCAAGACATCCGTTTTCCTGAGGGATCTCTGGGTGAAATTGTATGTATTTTCTCTGACAGTGATCTTTCAGAGCAAGTGCAAGAAAGCTCTTCAGTTACAGAAACCACATTTGGCTGAAGGTTCAAGGAGCTATTTTAGGATATAAAACTACTTCACTGAACCTCTATTTCATATTGGTATCCAAGCTGATCTTAAATCTTCGTCGTTAATATAATTCCTTATTTTTAATGCATTTATATCAAAAAGGATCATGGAAGACAACCCACTGCCAATATTGACTTTGCCAACAGCACCTTATAATGATCAGAAACCAGGAACTAGTGGCTTACGGAAGAAGACATTCATTTTTCAGACCAAGCTAAACTACCTGCACAATTTTATTCAGAGTATATTCTTTTCCATAGACCTAAGAGATCGACAAGGATCTACCGTGGTGGTTGGAGGAGATGGGAGATATTTTAATAAGATTGCAATAAAACTGATAGCTCAGATGGCTGCTGCCAACGGGGTTGGTATATCATAAATATTATATCACTAATGCTTAATATAGGATTGTCTCATTTAGGGGCATGTCTATTATTTTTTGTAAATGTGCCAATAATATTTTTATTAGGATGATTATGAGGAGCTGAAGGGCAGAAATGCCTAAGTTAGTACTGAAAACAGTGACCCTTATTTCATGGTTTGCTTTCAAAATTAGATAGAAATTATTGCAGATAAAAAATATTTTGGTTATTTGTTTCTTTGTTATCTACTGCGAATGACTGATTACTACATGCACTTAATTATAGGTTCGGTGTTTGTGCTTAAATTAGGAAGTATATGACTGTGTGTGCATTTTTCCCTGCTATAGTTAAAATTGCTGAAATTCTCACTGTGGATCAGAGCTGCATAGATGACATGACAAAGCATGTGTTAAGTTTCTCAATGTACATAAATACTTTTGTCAGAAAAATATTAGTGTGCTTGAAAACCATAATATTGAGCACATTATCCCGTAAGCTTCAGGTGTGACAAAATTCCATTAGAGTTCTGCCTAAATGTAATGTAAGAACGTTTATCTTTACTGTCCCTGAGAAGTTTTTAAAAATAATGTTAGAAATTGCGCTTGAGCCTTGTGAATGCCAATTTTCTGCCAAGTGAATATTATTAATTTGGAAGGGAAATCAGTCATATTTTGGAAATGAAATTATTTTATGTGAAGGTTTGCTTGGTTCTGCTTAAATTAGTTCAACAGCAAATTTGGGTGGAAGCCATATATAGTTTGAATGGTTCATAGAAGACAATGGCCAAGTCCAAACATATAAAACAATTTAACTTTAATTAAGTCATTGAAAGCCTTTAAAGTTCTTACAGTAGCAAGTTGAACCAGAAGTTTTCTGTGATTCATTTTCAACATGCATAACTACTGTAATATTATATCTAAAAGGTTTTTTTCAAGTGGGGAAAATTTAAAAATCCAAAGGTTGCACCATCCTTCATAATCTGGTGCCCTTTATGTAGATTGTCATACTCTCTATCATGTGGAATGATGTCCTCTTTGTGCTTCACCAAAGCTTAATTCTGATATATTTTGGGCATTTAAAAAAATGCATCCTTTTATCTTGGCTTTTCCTATGTAATATTTTTTTTTAATACAGATACTTTTTTATTCTATAGTATGATATAGCTCTGTCTCATTAGACAAATTGTCTATCTAATTCAGCATCCCATTTTTTAAAGTAGCTTATTGAAATTATAGGAAGCACATAAAGTATTTAGGACATGAAAACAGTAGCCATTTTGGATGATGCTCTTGATAGCAGATATTCATTGTTATGCTGCAGTAAGTGATTAGCTATTATTATGAGTATTCATCAATAGTCATATTGTCTATAAATCTAGTAAAAGTGGATCTAAATATTTTTCAACTAGTTTCTGGTATTATGGCCTTCCAGGTCAACGTTTGCATATTTAAAAAATTCAAAAACAATTAAATAGCAGAAAAAATATATTTCATGTCTGAGTTTTCTGCATCATAGAGGGTGTTTGTTAACAGCTGGAGTGAGTTTGGGCAGATGACAGTGCTTTATAAGTGAGTTCTTCCCTCCTTACAATATGGAAACCCAGATTGTGAATGTCCCCCTTCCTGTTAGACATGACTGTCATAGTAATGAAGCAGATTTCTAATGGTGGTATAATTGGTTCTTCTGATCACAAGGCTGCTAATTCAAAGGGAGAGATGAATTTCTATAACTTTTTATACCATCATAGCAAAAATCATGGAAAGAATAACAGTGAGGCTAAATAATGAATGGACACACCTATATTTCAGATGTTTTAAAATGATGGCCTAAAGCTGCTCTCAACAAGGAAGACTTTTAGTCTTGCATCTTATTCAGTAAATGATCAGTTGGGTGTGGAAGCTCTGCTTTAGGAGGATCCGCATACATCCAATTGCTCTACATCATTTCATTCTTCCTACTACATAAATCTCATGTGGAGTTGGCAATATAGGAATACTGTAAATAAATATAAAATGGTATTTGAAGATGGAGAGTTGAAGCTTTAGGGTCTTATTTATACAGTATCTGGAGCCCCATCTCTCTCCACACTATCTAGAATGGGCTGTGAGAGAATGATTGGCTCAAAAGCATTCAGTGATCGTCCATGGTTGAGGGTGGACTAGAAATTGTGTCTCCCTGTTCCTGCATTTGCTCCCTGCATGCCTTAGGAACAAATTCTTCATTGGGTTGTATTTTATCCCCTGTTCTTTTTCTTGAAAATAACCATGCTCTTCATACAGATGTTGCTTGGTACAGTCCTGCTGTTAATTTGTATCTTTTCTGACCAATAGACTGACTCACTAGCTGGGTTTATATAATGACCTCAATCATTTGTTGAGTTGGTTTGATGCAGCAGCCCCTCCCAGAGGTAATAAACTAGAATGGCTGTATTACATATTTCCTAAACCTTAAGGGAAGGTCCACATTATGGCTTTAAAGTGTGAACCTTGGCAATGTGTGCCAGCTTGTTAGGTTCTTATCGAAGAAGCAGTCAGCTTCAAAGTGCTTCTCCACTGAAGTCGCTAAATAAAACCAATTCCCAAGTTCATCTCAGCAAATCCTGATCATGCTGAAATTACTAGAGGACCTTTCCCCTATAGGACCTTTCCACTATTTCAAATATTTACATTACTATATCGTGCTTGGGAGAAGTGGTGGATGGGCTCAGTCATAATCATCCTATATATACAGGTAGTCCTTGACTTACAACAGTTCATTTGGTGAGCATTCAAAGTTATGTGACTTTTGACCATTTTTCACACTTACATCCATTTCAGTATCCCCATGATCATGTGATCAAAATTCAGAGGCTTGGCAACTGACTCACACTTATGATGGTTGCAGTGTCCTTGGGTCATGTAATCCTCTTTTGCAACCTTCTGACAAGCAAACTCCATTGGGAAGCTAGATTCACTTAACAACTGGGTTACCAACTTAACACTTGCAGTGATTCACTTAATAACTGTGGCAGGAAAAGTCATAAAATGGAGCAAAACTCACTTAACAGATGTCTCGCTTAGCAATAGAAATTTTGGGCTCAGTTGTAGTCGTAAGTCACGGACTACCTGTAGTTGATTTCCGTTTGAATGGATTCCATAATGATTTTTGATCTGGATAATTTTGTGACTCACTCTTCTGCCACTGCTGTTATTTTGTAAGCTTTAATTTATTGCATACCCAATAAATTGTAATTTCCCTTTAGATATTTCATACATTGATAACATTGATCAATCTGATAAGGTAGATCTTGGCCTTTGAAAATGTACAAGACATTATACATTTTTAATCTATTTGATACAGACATTACAAAGGGTTTTTGTTTGTTTTTTCGTTTTTGCTTTACAAAAATTGAGCTAGCTTTGTTTAAAGCATTTTTTAACCCAACTGGCACCTAGACTAGTCATCCATTGTTAGATTTAATTAAAGTCTATTGATGTTGTGCCCTTCTTGGAGGATGGTTGATATCCAAATGTATCTTTTGTTGGAAATCTCTTCAAGTTAAATTGGGTAAACATATTAACTGAACGTCAATTCTGTGATATCAATATATGGGAGACACAGCAAATGGAATATGTAATTTTAAGAAGGATGAGTCGTATTTTCCAAATAAGATAATATTATCTTTATATTAGTTTTTTCCTGTTGATTCATTAATTTATATATTGAACTTTGTTGTTGTTCTTAGAATATATAGATTTATATTGCCAGAAGTGATAATCAGTTAAGTAATTATATGCCTTTATTAATTTCTGACTTAATTAAAATAAAACTTACTGTGACAGAATTCCCTTAGTTTGCATTCCTACACAGGGGAATCTATAATTAGAGTTACAATTATAGCGAGGTCCAGGGGCTGCTGAAGCCATATTTAGAATGTTGATCTACAGTTCCGGTTCCTTCCTGTCTAATAGATCTTCTTCTGAAGAAGAAAGCATTCAAGGCAGCTAACTCAATTGGGAATCTGATCTCTACTGTTTAGGGTTGCAATAAACAGTGTTTCTGCTGAAAGGGAAAAAGAGATATGTACTGTGATAAGTAATTTGCCAAAAATTCAGACAGTACCACATAATTCTAAATAGGAAAAACATCCATCCCATTTAATCAGTAGATCTATTTTGAATTGAATCTCAAATTATCTTTGCCTTTATAGAAGATCTAAACATATAATAACAAATAAATAATAAATTTATAAATAATTAGCAAATAAACATTTCAGCTTTGACTGAACATTATTTCTTATCCTACAATAAATTTCTCAGGTGAGCATAGAATGCTTTCACCTGGGCAGTATGGATTTTTTAAATTTGCAATTCAAGTAAAAAAAATCCATGAGGGTCACAGAGCATTGTAAATATTGTAAATGTGTAAATACATTTACAATCGTACGCATGTCTTCAATGGATAGCTGGAGAAAATGAAGGTTGAAATGTGCATGTCTGAAGTGCAAATTGTAAGTGACACCAATTTCCACCTTCACATCCAACTTGATCCTAAATGAGAAAGTCATAACTTATGTAGAGTCGGGGCAGGCTATCAGTATAGCCTATCTCTTACAGAAGCCTCCTGAATACAGCTAGTTGAGTCGAAGCTCACATACCTCACATTCCACAGGGCCAGCAGACAGTCATGATGGTCTTTTTACTCTAATAGGAAAACACCAGAAACACCAAAATAACTGTGTGCAAGAATGGGTGGGTGGAAGAAGAAACCTGCAAATATAAAAACATCTAAATGTTAAATCTCCCCAGAGATTTTTAAAAAATGCTTCAAAGAGTTAATTTAATTTTTTTAATTAATTTCATTGTAGTGATTAGAATGTATCTATTCCATTTGGGAGGAATCTCTGATCACTTGGAATGTTGTAGATTGAGTCTCAGACCCATGTGCCCTCTTTAGCAAGTGAATAGAATTTGAGAATGGGGTTAAAAGCAGCAGCATACATGCTCCAAATTGGGACCCATGCCAAGTGCCTGTTCCTACTAGTTGAGCTTGAAGCATAGCTTCCATAATTTTGAGGTCCCATACCCACATTCATGTGTTTACAGACACATGAAAGTAAATTAGCATCTTAGTTTATTTTATAAATGAGATGTTGCTGCTTACTGTAGGAGCTCAAAGATAAACCAGACAGGAAACATGATCAGATAAGCTAATTCTACTTTATTGTAAAGCTACAATAATGGAATCTTAAAAGTCTGAAAGTACAAATCTCCCAGTGACCATTTTAATAGGCTGATCTATTAGGGCAGGTCTTCCCTAAATTTCTTTTTCTGACTATTAAGCAAGGGGGGCTTCCCCCTTCTTTCGACTAATCATTTCCTAGGCAACAACTCTTTGCCTTATCAATTCCTCAAGGCAGGGGTGAAATTCATCAGGTTCTGACAGGTTGTGAAGAACCGGTAGCGGAAATTTTGAGTAGTTCAAAGAACCAGCAAATACCACCTCTGGCTGGCCCCAGAATGTGGTGAGAATGGAGATTTTGCAGCATCCTTCCCCTGGACTGGGGTGGGAATGGAGATTTTGCAGTATCCTTCCCTTGCCATGTCCACCAAGCCACGCCCACAGAACAGGTAGTAAAAAAAATGAATTTCACCACTGCCTCAAGGTCATCTTCACGTATCATTATATAACAGAAGTAGAGGGTAACAGGTTTGTTTGTTTGTTTGTTTGTTTATTTATATCTATCTATCTATTTATTTATTTATTTATTTATTTATTTATTTAATTTCTAGACTGCCCCCTCTCCCCGAAGGGACTCGTTTAGCTTTGGGGAAGAGGTTGGACAATAATTTCAGTCAGTTTACTTTTCTATATTTTAAGCTTGTTTATCAGATGCAGTATAGCTTAGAAGTATGCATATTTGGTGTGAAGTTACAGCAAAGACAAAAAGAAATATGGTTTAATAGCTTAAACACTTATAAATGACACATTTATTGAAAACCTTGACTTTATGAGGATATTTTAATCATCAAAATTTACTTGAATAATATTTTCTTGTTTTAGATTAGTTTACTAGAACATGAAGGTGCTGTTAAATATCCAGAGTTTTTTGAGCATATAGTTTTAGAAATTAGTTTAAAAATAAGCTAAAGAATAATACAAACTTAGTAACTGATGAGAGATTACGCTGGTAGTGTGAGTCCCTGGGTTTAGAAGCCCTTCTTTTAAGGACAACCAATAGTTAAGAATGTAGCAAAATTTGAGTTAAATACACAATGGTTCAAGTTCATTACACAATACCAACTTTACAATATTATATAACAATACTGTTCCACTTAAGGACAGATTTTTGGAAAAGAATTTGTTCTTAAACTGGGAACTACCTTTATAGTAGCCAATAGAGTTGTTTGAAATGAAGCAAATTTGTTGTGCCTAATTTGGTAAATGGAACAAATACTTAAAATAAAGAAACATGTAAATGCTTTTGTCTGCCCAATTTTTTTAATAGGGTGTCAAATGTGAAAGAAACACTGGCTGTTGTAAAAGCTGAAGAAAACATTGGTAAATATTGCAATCTAAAAAAAAGCAACTTTTTGTGTCTTCTAACACCTTTTGTGAGTTTTGCTTTTCTTCTGTTCTTGTTTTAGATTGGCCGGTTAGTAATTGGACAGAATGGAATTCTTTCTACTCCTGCAGTCTCCTGTATTATTAGGAAAATAAAAGCCATTGGTGGTATAATTTTGACAGCAAGTCATAACCCTGGTGGACCGAATGGAGATTTTGGCATTAAATTCAATACTTCAAATGGAGGTAAGTAATTCTAATCTTCTCATCTCCATTCTTCCCAAGTTAACTTCTCTCCTACTCTTAAGTTGAATGTGTAGACATTGCCCATCTATTGTTGCACTGCTGACTATGGTACATTTATGATTTGGATCTGTTGAAGGAATCCAGTTGGGTTTCTAGAGGAAAAATATTTAACCGAAGGAAAGACAAGGAAGGAAAGACCTAAAGACACAAGTGCCTAGGCTACTCTTTCTGAAATGTATACTTTGTATCACTTTCTGCTAGAATTTATATTTAATCACTCTTACTATATATCATATATTAATAAAAAGTTAGAAGCAGTGTTTGCATGTACAATTATACTCTTTCTTCCACAACCAGTGATCTCCTGTCTAGGCCTGCATAGAAATAGGGAGCCCTTGGGGAAAAATAAAAAAATTGTAGAAGAAAAATGTTGCATTTTCTCCCTTCCATTTCTCATTTTTCTAAATTTTTATGAACGTTACCACTTTTTCGGTCCCTCTCTATGTCTACTCGGTTTTTCTGACTCTTTACAACTCTTAGGCCACATACATAAAGTCCTTGGGTTATAGCCACTCATTCAGTGACCATTCAAAGCTACAATTGCCCTGAACAAGGGGGAACCTATGACAGGTCCTCAAAGTTGTGGCTGTTGTGGCGTCCCTGCCATGATTGTAGTCTGGGCACTTGATAAACGCAGCTCACATTTACAATGATTGCAGTTTCATCCTGCGGTCATGTAATTAGCATTTGCAACCTTGTCTGCCAGCTTCCAATCAAGCAAAATCATTGGGGAAACCTTCAGGCAGTTGCAAGTTGCTCCTGTAAATTGCTCTTAGTCCAGTCACTTTTTCTCCTGAGAAGCCCTCAGGTGGCAGGGAAATGTTATACTCCAGGGTGCCTGCTAGCCTACCTGCACTTGCACTTACCATAGTACCAACTCACCTGCTTGTGCACCTGCCTGTACACTCTCCTGCCTGGTGATAGCATCTGCACTCGCATCTGCCCATAGCATTGACCCATACACTTGCCTACACTCCATAGCACTCACCCACCTGCCTGTACTTCTTAGCTACCAACCTGCTTGCAAACTGCCTAAAAAGGAAAATCTTGTAGCGACCCCAACTTGTGGCTCCTGACCACGTTTCACATTTACTTTGCTTGTTGGAAACTGGCTGGGAGTCACAAATTATGGTCATATAAGGTCTTTGCTTAATGATTTATGGTCTTTAATGACCATATTAATGAGGATTTCTGGGTTTGCCAACTAGTTGTATCACACTTTACAACCAATCCCTTTGTAACAGAAAATTCAGAACCAATTACTGTTGAGACTTGAGAGCTACTGATTATTAGAGCCGAAGTGGCACAGTGGTTAGAGTGAAGTACTTCAGGCTACTTTAGCTGACTGCCAGTTGCAGTTCGGCAGTTCAAATCTCACAGGCTGAAGGTTGACTCAGCTGCCTGGTGGATAAAATGAAGACCCAGATTGTTGGGGGGGCAATATGTTGACTCACTTAGAGCAAGTTGTAAAAGCACTATGAAGCAGTATATTATTCCAAGTGCTATTGCTATTAACTTCAACAATTCTGTAATAGTGTCTTTTCTAAGATACAATACAATACAATAGTAGAGTTGGAAGGGACCTTGGAGGTCTTCTAGTCCAAACCCCTGCCTAGGCAGGAACCCTATACTGTTTCAGACAAATGGCTATCCAACATCTTCTTAAAGACTTCCATTGTTGGGACATTCACAACTTCTGGAGGCAAGCTATTCCACTGATTAATTGTTCTAACTGTCAGGAAATTTCTCCTCCGTTCTAAGATGCTTCTCTCCTTGATTAGTTCCCACCCATTGCTTCTTGTTCTACCCTCAGATGCCTTGGAGAATAGTTTGACTCTCTCTTCTTTGTGGCAACCCCTGAGATATTGGAACACTGCTATCTTCCCTAGTCCTTCTTTTCATTAAACTAGACATACCCAGTTCTTGCAACCGTTCTTCATATGTTTTAGTCTTTAGTCATCTTTGTTGCTCGTCTCTGCACTCTTTCTAGAGTCTCCACATCTTTTCTACATCGTGGCAACCAAAACTAAATGCAGTGTAGCCTTACCAAGGCATTATAAAGTGGTATTAACACTTCATGTGATCTTGTTTCTATCCCTCTGTTTATGTAGCCTAAAACTGTGTTGGCTTTTTTTGGCAGCTGCTGCACACTGCTGGCTCATATTTAAATGGTTGTCCATTAGGACTCCAAGATCCCTCTCACAGTTACTACTATTGAGCAAGGTACCACCTATACTGTACCCATGCGTTTCATTTTTCTTGGCTAAATGTAGAACCTTACTCTTTTCACCATTGAATTTCATTTTATTAGATAGTGCCCAATGTTCAAGTTTGTCAAGATACTTCTGTATCTTAAGCCTATTTTCTGGAGTGTTGGCTATTCCTGCCAGCTTGGTGTCATCTGCAAATTTCTCCATTTATTCCCTCATCCAAATCATTGATGAAGATGTTGAAGAGTACTGGGCCTAAAACAGAGCCTTGGGGTATACTTCCCTCCATGTAGATGCAGTTCCATTGAGGACTACACGTTGAGTGTGGTTGATCAGCCAGTTACGAATCCATCTGGTGGTGATGCTGTCTAACCCACATTCTTCTACTTTATCTAGTAGTAGGTTATGGTCATAATCATATAATCAAGATCATAATCACTTCTTGTTTACCAAGGCACTTGCTATTGTCTTAGAAAAAAACCAAGTATATCAGGGGTGTCAAACTCGCATTGTCACGACGTTGTCATTTGATGTATCACACCTTTTTCCCCCTTCGCTAAACCAGGCATGGACGTGGCCATGGTTTGATGTATCCAGCCTGCGGGCTACGAGTTTGATAGCCCTGAAGTAGATTATATCTTTTTAAATAGAAATACAAAACATGATAGGGTTGTAATATTATTATTACACTATAACCTGCTGTAGAAGTTGTTGCTTACATCAAATTCCTCCTGACAAGAATTAAAGCTTTAATAAACTATTATTACTATTACACCCTCTTGTTGTTTAGCAAACTAGTTCCCTTCCAATGACCACATTTTTAATTAAACTGGTCATTACGTGAACACTGCCAGAGAAAGAGAGAAAGGCTATGAAGATCACTGATTGCTACCAAGTCATTCAGATAAATTTCTCTTGTACTGCTATGCTGGTATTATTCTGACACTGTCATGCATCGTTGTCAGGCACACAAATTTAGTCATAAATGCCTGCATTGATTGTAAAATGATTTTTATTACCATTTATTATGGTCATATTTGCAAATGGTTACTAATCAATGTAATTAAGGAGTGGGTGCATCACTGCTCCTATTACTTTGAATCATGATATTAAAACTTTTTATTATAGTTGTTTTTAGAATGTGATATATTATCTCTGTTAAGTTTACATACAACTCTGATAAAATGTCCTCCACTTCACAGCTTTTCTAGAAGTCTATTTGTCTCTTAAAATCTATTTCTTATTAGGGCCTGCTCCTGAAGGAATTACTGATAAAATTTTCCAAATTAGCAAGACTATTGAAGAGTATGCTATATGCCCAGATCTAAATGTCGACCTCAGTACAATTGGAAAGCAGCAGTTTGACTTGGAAAACAAGTTTAAACCATTTACAGGCAAGTAAAATCTGTTTCTTCCTTCATTAAAAGGGTTCCCACTTGCATCAGTAGCTTATAATATTTATCAAGGTGCTTGTTCAACAGCAGCGGATGCTTTGATCTGATTAGTTTCTTCAATTTAATTCTTTGCTTTTGTTTTTCAGTTGAAATTGTGGACTCTGTGGAAGCCTATGCAAATATGTTGAGGAATATTTTTGATTTTAGTGCACTGAAAGAACTATTGTCAGGTCCAAATCATCTAAAGATTCGGATAGATGCTATGCATGGAGGTATGTAAGATAATGTAAGTGCAGTAACTGTAAGCACTGGCTGCCAGTCTAACCCATAGATCATCTTGCAATTCCTTCCCTTTTCATATGCCTGGGAAAAAATAATCTATATTCTCCTATAGATTGGAATCATCCTTACATAAGTACATAACACACACACACACACACACCACTTCCCCATTATGGATGAAGTTTACTTCTGGTAGAGCTAGGGCAAGGAAAAGTTAGTTCATTCAGAGCTGCGGTGGCGCAGTGGTTAGGATGCAGTACTGCAGGCTACTTCTGTTGACTGCCGGCTGCCAGCAATTTAGCAGTTTGAATCTCATGAGGCTCAAGGTTGACTCAGCCTTCCATCCTTCTGAGGTGGGTAAAATGAGGACCCAGATTGTTGGGGACAATAGGTTGATTCTGTAAATTGCTTAGAGAGGGCTGTAAAGCACTGTGAAGCGATATATCTAATTTTAAGTGCTAATACTATTGCTATTTCTTTGGTGGCAGGTCATATCCTCTTCTTAATGTATAAGGATTATCATGTCGTTTTGTTTTTGTAAATCTTAATTATAGTATAGAATCTATAGTAATAGCAGAGCTATACTATGTCTTTACTGTAAACAATAACCCATTGAATATTTATAAACATTCACTTTTTCATATTTTTATTGATATGGGAAATCTATTTGAATAGCTTGGAGATAAAATCTTAATGGATATTAACTTTTGAAGCCCTAAAGCAGGGATTTTCAACCTTGGCAGCTTTGACATGTAGACTTCAACATGTCTGGCTGGATAATTTCAGGAGTTGAAGACCACAAATCTTAAAGTTGCCAAGGTTGGACACCTCTGCTCTAGAGAAAGAAACATTACAACCTACTAGATTTATGCTTATAGGCCTTCAAATCTGAATGGGAGATGGGGAAAAGAAGTTATCATTCATATTCCCCAAAATTTGTCACTACTTTAAAAATGATAATCTCATGTGTATTTTTATTCTTTGCTGAACCAGTTGTTGGCCCATACGTAAAAAAGATTCTCTGTGAAGAGCTTGGAGCAGCTGCTAATTCTGCTGTGAATTGTGTACCTCTTGAAGACTTTGGTGGTCACCATCCTGATCCAAATTTAACTTATGCTGCCGATCTGGTGCAGACCATGAAGACAGGAGAGTATGATTTTGGTGCGGCCTTTGATGGAGATGGGGTACGTATGTGCTTTTTGGATTTGTTTTTTCTTCTCTTTTGCAAACATGGAACATGCCAGGAAGCAGAATTGGATATATAGTTCATGCATGCCTAAGTAGTGGGACTGCCTTGATAGGAATAAATTGAATTCTAGTTGATAGCTTTACATCATAGTCTTGTTTGGGGAAACATGTTTGGTGTTGAATGTTAGAAAAGTATTCAAATTAACAGGTGACAAGCTATGAGAGAAATCATAATTATCAGCAAGTTATAAATTATATTATGTTTGTCTGCATTAGTTAAGGCTGCCATTCATGAGAGGCAGGGTTTGGTGTTGCTTGAAGGAGTGGAGGTCACAATTAAATTTTCTGAAGCGTATCAGAAGGCAGGATGGTGACTCTTTGGATTTCCCAGAGGAGCATGGCTAAATTATTTGATTCTTCTTTGGAGAGTTTTAAGGGTAGGATGAGAATAAGAACCTTTCAGAGGTGAACAATTCCCATTAACATCCTTAAAAATCATTTAAACTTGAACTAAAAGCTTGCTCCCAAAATTCAACTAGGTTGCAATTGAATTTCAGCAACAGTATCTTGGGGATACTAGAAGACCACTTTGTCACAATTGTTTATTTAAACAAATTATTCATTTCAAACAAATTATAAGGCTTCCCATCTTTCTGCAATAACACTGAGCATCTACAATTACCAGTCCGAGATTACTTTATACCTAATTTACGGCAACCTTCCCTAACTCGCTATTCTTAGAATTGATATGGCCTCAAACGGTTTGAAGTTTAGGATAGTTGAGTTAAAGTCATGGAGTTAAAAAGTTTGGAATCTGGATATTCCAATTCCTATTATATTAAAAACCAAGTCTAAATAGAACATTTTTCAAAGAGTGCTGCTGAGCTGTCACAAATCCTTAAGGAATAAACACTGCATTAATCAATCCTGATACTGTAGTTTGTGCCATTTTCCATGTTTTTCATTTGGTAAAGAAAGTGCCATTCCAGTTACACATGCTATTAAGTGAATCCATGCTTCTTTTTTCTTTTCTTTTTACTCATGTTACCAGTGGCAAAATTGGTCTCAAACCCAAAATCTGCGGTGCAAATTTCTCAGCATTGCAGGAAAATTGCTATTCATTATTTCCCTTTTGTCTTCCAGCAATATACAGTATGTAAAATTAATAATGACATAACATTGCCTTAATTATAGGCTTTAGCACTCATAAATCATCTAAATATATGCATTTCAATTTAAAGATAGGGCTTCTGTTCTCTAATAATTGGATAATAGTTAAAAGACTGCAAACAAAATCTGCTAAAATTTTCCTTTACAGATGATTGTTAAAGATAGAGGAGTCCCACTTTTTTGTTTAGGTATTTACTTAAGGCAGTTATCATTTTTTGTTCAGTGAATATGAAAATACATTGCAAACTAAGGTATAAAATAACAGAAGAATTATTTACCAGTAGAAGGGAATATTTATAGCTCAGGGTTAACTTCAGGGTATTTGTTGCTCTCTAAACTTGGTAGTTTTCTTGCAGATGTTTCATTACCAAATGGTAATGTTATTAGCAAGCACTGATGAAACATCTGTAGGGAAAGAACCAAGCTCAGAGAGAATCAAGGACTCAAAATTACTTACTTTCTGGAACTACTGTAAAAAAAAACTGATTTAAAATGCTTAAAGAACAGTTCTATAGATTGGAGGTTTTTTTATAGAAAGGAATTGATCTCAGTTTTGTAGCCTCTGATAGCTTCAATTGGGTGCTTTTCAAATTGCAGACATAGCAGCCTAGGAGACCAGTTAGAATATGAAACCTTTCAACAAGGTAATTTCTGCCACCATTTTTTCTTAATGCTTTCATTAGGATCGCAACATGATACTTGGAAAACATGGGTTCTTCGTGAATCCTTCAGACTCGGTTGCTGTTATCGCTGCAAATATTTTTAGTATTCCTTATTTTCAACAAACAGGGGTTCGAGGATTTGCCCGAAGTATGCCTACAAGTGGAGCAATTGACAGGTAATTTAAAAAAAAAAAACAAGTAGAATAGCCTTTCTTACTGAGCTTGATTACAAGCAGGGACTGAGCAACAGTATCATTGATGGTCCCATCGTTTCCCATGTATCTTTTAGCCAGTTTAGTCTTGCGTCTAAGGCACCAGGTAAAAAGAAGACTAGGGGTTCTAGTCCCAATTTAGACATGAATGCCGGCTGGGTGGCTTTTTGCCAGTCACTCTCTCTCAGCCTAGAGAGAGTTGTTGTGGGGAAAATAGGAGGAAGGAGTATTAGGTATCTTTAATAAAATTACTTCTTTTAAAAAAAGGGCATTCTTAGAAAATTAAAATTGAGGCATGAGATCACCCACAATGAATCAGAATCACAAACGTGTGCAGAAGGTTCCTTGTGCCTGACCAGAAGATAAATGCAATTTTCATTTAAGAGCTAGACCAGGGGTGTCCAAACTTGGGAACTTTAAGACTTGTGGACTTCAACTCCCAGAATTCCCCAGCCAGCCATGCTGGCTGGGGAATTCTGGGAATTGAAGTCCACAAGTCTTAAAGTTCCCAAGTTTGGACACCCTGAGCTAGACCATCAAGATTAGATTTCCCCAGCTCAGTGCCGTTTCAGATGTGTTGGATTACAATTCCCATTTCTAAATAATGGCCAACCATTGTCCTGCTTTGGGGCAATGGGAGCTACAACCTATTCAGAAGAAATCAAGCTTATTCCATGCTCAGATTTAAGATGGTGAAATTTTCTCGTTAAGGTAGCTTAAGAATGAGGTTCCTTAGCTGTGACTATTAGGGTTTTTTTGATATTATAGTGCCACTTAAACCATTGTGTAGCTTAACATACCTGAACTGAATTCATTAAAAAAATATTAATTTAAGTTTTTTGTGCGGAGAAGTCCACCAATAAGGAACAATGTTAGAAATAAAATTAGGGGCATTTGGAAGAAAAAGAACAATAGTATTATTGCTAAGTATATTGGAACAGATCTTGGCTTCAAGAACCTGGATGGGCAGCCAGTGAAGTTATGACCTTTTTCTTTTCTTTTTAATGACAGAACTGGGCGAATAAACTACTTTTGATACTCTTCTCCAATTTCATATGTAGCTTCTATTCCTGAAACGTAGACAAATGGTTAGCATTCTTTAAAACGTGATTTCCCTCAGCAGTGTGCTTTAAAAGTTTGAAATGTGGATTATATTCAGCTTAATGCTGGCTACCTAATGACTGAGTACAATAAATATGAAAGGGATAACTTCTAAAATGGGATTTGTGATCTTGTTTATTAAATAAGATGCCCAACAGAAGTTCATGTGTTTCTACAGTAAGTCATTCATCAATAACAGGGCTATTATTCCTGTCTTTTGAAGGGTGGCCAATGCTACAAAGATTGCTTTATACGAAACTCCAACAGGTTGGAAGTTCTTTGGAAATCTGATGGATGCAAACAAACTCTCTCTGTGTGGAGAGGAGAGTTTTGGTACTGGTACGTAAACATTCCTACTATTAATTATTTTTGTTACAACATTAGTACCTCATATTTCTTCCCAAACCTCTAGACTTTTAAGACCAACAGAGAGCGCATTCATGTAATAGTGGCTAGATTTACACATTGCAAGAAGTTCAACTTTAGTTCCTTTGGCTTATCAACCAGGTGACAGGTAAATCCAGTTAGTGCTTTTTATGAAGCCTATTATGTGCTTTTGCAATCTATCTGAAACTAGACTTGACTTGTGCAACAAACTGTTATTACTGCAAGCCAGATTTTATTGTAAAGTTTGAAAAGCATGGCTTGGAGGCAAAATGCAACTCCCTTTTGTGATCCCTAGATTGGTGGACTCCAAATTGTTAAAAGACATTATAAATGTGCTAAGTACTGCCAAACACTGCTTTTACCCTTGATGTCCCCCTACCCATTCCCAATAGGGCCCTTACTCTTACTGCTTTAGAGCAGTAGCCCTTGACATGCCACTCAAAGCCTGGTGTGGCCCTCAAGCCAACATAAGTTGTTCAGCCTTAGCTTAGCATGACAGATGAATTTAGCCACTACCTGTGAAGTAAGACAGAGTGGTGGGCTGAGAATAATGGATTAAAATCTGTTTTATCCGATCAACAGAATTTAGATTGAAAATGTTTCTGTAGAGTAATAATTAAAAGTAAACTAATGTGTTCCCATGAAATCTGAATTCTTTGTAATAGCAAATAAGGTATGAAATCTGCAGAATATTAGTTCCCATATTTTAATCATACATCTGATATTTGTTAGTGAAACATTACATAGCTAGATTTTCTATTTGTCTGATTTTTTTCCTGTAGTAACATCTACTACTTCTATTTATGTGCTTGGATGTTGGGGGGTAGGTAGGGAGGGTATCATTCTGTTTCAAAAGTGGAGAGAGACAGGCCTGACATGTTTATTTATAAGATATACAGTATATTACCACCCATCTTATGCAACATCACTGTGGATGGCTCCTAAACCACTATAAAAACATAAAAGTCCGTATGGCCCTGTGTCATTCAGTACTTTAAAGGTGGTCCATACCTAGTAGGCCATCTACCTGGTGGGCCACAGGTTATCCAATCCTCCTCTGTTCCATCATTCTTCACATAGATGAAGGATTGATTCCATTTATATGTTGTTTATCTGTGTTGCAGGATCAGATCATATTCGTGAAAAAGATGGTCTCTGGGCAGTGTTGGCATGGTTGTCGATTATAGCTACCCGAAAACAGAGCGTGGAATCAATCCTGAAAGATCACTGGCAACAATATGGGCGGAATTTCTTCACAAGGTAGTAATTTCATAGATTTGAGTTGTGTTTCATTAGAATGGCTAAAATCTCTTCAGCTTCCATGGAATAATCTAATTAAAGGACACACATTCTTGGGAATCAAGAATTCTGTTTTTAACATTCCAAATTAGAGATATAGAAGCTTTGTGAATGTTTCAGGTTCCCACAATATATCGGACTTGCTTTTCTTCTATTTGCTGTGGATTTCTAATTTATATCTAGAACTGTTGGATGATTAATTTTAAAAAACCCTGCAAAAATGTCACATTGCAAAATTTTGTAATATCAACACAATTTTCTTAATTGTCCCGTTATTGGAGTGGCTCAGGAATTCTGGAGTTGAAGTCCATAGGTCATAATGGGGCCATAGTTGTCCACCCCTGCTTTACGTTGATTTCCATCTACTACAACCCTGTGATGATGTTACAAAATTATGCACTGTCTTTATAGAAAGTAGCAGTCTTAGGTAACTCCGAAGATACATGGAGAAGATACATGGTTTGTGGAAGGGAGAATTTACCATGTTGTCTGCTCGTTCAGTGTGGCTAGTTTAGGAAGCACAATGTGTCTGTTTTTCGCCTATGTACTCAGCATTCCCCTCACATAAATATCACCTTTGCTATTGTGCTGCTGTACTTTCTGGGCTACTTCAGGGACATGTTTGCAGAGTGAGATATTTTTAAAAAACACAGCATATCTAATACTTCCATTGAATCCAAAGGGCCCCTATTACTTTGAAGTAATGGAAGGAAAGAGGTCTCTTAAGTGTGGATTTTATCTCTCCCCATGGATTCACTTTCTTGAACTTCCCTAGCTTCTTAATGTTGGTCATACCATGACTATATTTGTGACTATGAATATAGTGCATATCTCAGCAGGTTACAGTGCCTGGCTGATCTCATCTTACCTAGGGAACTAAACGGGGAGAGTCTTGCATGGTGTATGAAGCAGAGACCACTAAGGAATCCCAGGGCTAGAGGCTAGAATGAGAAGGTGAAACCTCCTGGATGAAGGCAACAGCAAAGCGGGTCTTATTGTTCCGTCTTACTGAAAATTACGTAGAAGTACCCATACGTTTCACTTGGAGTCAAGCTCAGTTTGGAAAAGGCTTTACCAACCATTACATGCCAAAAAGTGGCCATTATATATAGAGATTCTTTATTACAGTCTTTATTCTAGGATGTAAAACTTATGGCAAACATAAAACTAATATTTATGAATTAATTTAAGTAAGCATATCAGTCAAATTGTTGCCCATCGTACATATTGGCATGACAAAATGTATACTTGAAGAAATTGAGTGTCTTCTGAGTCAGAAAGTAAGAGTTATAAATAAAACGTATAGGAATGGTCAGGGAATTTAGTTCAATAGGAATGTCGGCTGGCAGGCACCAGGAGACGTGCTTTTGCTGCTGTAGCCCCTGCCCTTTGGAACATCCTTCCTTCAGAGACCATATGGCCCCGACCCAATTGCCCTTTTGCAAGGCCTTAAAAGCTTGGCTAGACCCCAGGCCTGGAGTCCCGAATGTGTCAAGAACACTGTTTCTTAGTTGTACTCATAATTGTCCCAGGTGCTGTGTATATTCATTTTTGTACTGCTTTAAACTGATTTAATTGTTTTAGAATTGTTCACTGCCCAGAGTCACTACACTGAGTGGGAAGCTATACTAATTAGTTAGTTAATTAATTAATTAAAATGTATGCACGTACAGTACATACAGATACACATATATGTTAAACATTTTCATCTATCTTTTTTCATAAAATAGTCACATGTAATTCTAAATTTAATATATAAATATCCATGAAATGATCTTACTCAAACTTAGAACACAACAACAGCTAAACACCAGTTTGCTGGGAGAGAAATAAGGCCAGTTGGGGAGGGGGGAGAAATACAATTCTATCATTTATTTTAAATAATGCTAATTAATGCTTGATTTGACCTGCAGCATCCTAGCTCTTCCATTTTCTGCCCGAAAAGAGGAATAAATGATTGCATACAAAGTTTTAAAACAAAACAGGGGATTGGATGGCCAGTTGCTGTCTTTTACGATCAAACTTTCCTGACTATTCCTAGATATGATTATGAAGAGGTGGATGCTGATGGTGCTAACCGGATGATGAAAGATCTAGAGACTCTGTTCTTTGACCGGTCCTTTGTGGGCAAGAAGTTGTCAGCTGGTGACAAATCATTCATTGTGGAAAAAGCTGATAATTTTGAATACAGCGATCCTGTAGATGGAAGTATTTCAAGGAATCAGGTTGGCAAAATGTTTAAACTGGAAGCTTTAATATCTGGGGAAAATATTCTTCTTTTACCAATATATTTAACAATGTTATTTTTATCCCTATGCATACTTTAGTAAAATTAAACAAAGTTCAAATTAAGTTATTTTTATTCGCAGTTGCTGTAAAAGTGAAAAGAACTTTTACCTGGATTTCTTACCTGTTTAAAGAATTCAGATGGATGATGATTATGATGAGAGTGATGATGATTATTTACAGCATAGTAGAAGGACTGATAATTACCATTTGGTATTTAGAAATTAATAAAACTTTACTAATAAATAGCTTTCTATATATGTCACTATTGATAGCAGTAATTTAGCAAAACAAATCATAACATACCATATTTTAACATTCACTAGTTACTAGTATCTAGTTGGCCTTGGCTGATACTGAAAAAAATGAACGAAGTTGGACTATCAATATGAGAACAGAAATCTACCTGAAGATTCCAGTCTATAGACTAGACTGGGAATTAGACCAAAAATAAATGCTGACAGATCCGTATTGTTGCTATCAACACATTAATATTGACAGCAGGCAATGAACTCAATGTAAGGGAGATGTTACCAAAATCCTAGCAATAACAGGAATATTTTCTTTGCTGTGATTCTGATTCTATTGCTTATTTTAATTAAAGCTTGGCTAGCCTTGGTGTCTTATTCTGAAAGGATATGGCCCAGATAAATTATATCTACCATTGCCAGAATCCTACGTTTGCTGAACTAGTTTGATCAAAACATATAAAGATACTTAAGAAATGTAACTTATTTGGGAAAGAATGGTATATAACTCTGATGGCGAACCTATGGCATGTGTGCCCGAAGTGGCATGCAGAGCCATGACGCCTGGTACATGCATCGTCGTCCATTCCTCTTCTGGGTTTCTGGTGCACATGCGCGTGCGACAATCAACTTGCCTGTGTGCATGCGCACCAGCCAGCTGATCATCGTTCATGCATATGCACCAGAAACTGGAAGACCAGTTGGCTAGTGTGCATGAATGTGCCGGAAACCAGAAGTTCATTTCCCAGCACGTGCATGCCCTCTGGGCCGCTCCTCAGCTCGGTGCCAAAAAGGTTTGCCATCACTGGTACATAAAATACGTAAATTAATGTTTAATTGCTACATGTTTTGAAGCCCTTGCAGCTCTGCATAGCAAAATAACAATTAAGAACCTATCTTTTCTTTTCAAGCATATTATTAAGATTTCCATATAATAGCAAGAAGTCAATGACATTTTTTTAATAGAATAGATTTCCCTGAAATTCTTTTTCTTTCCTTCTTTCTATTCAGGGTTTGAGGCTCATCTTTGCTGATGGCTCTCGCATCATTTTCAGACTTAGTGGCACAGGAAGTGCTGGAGCAACTGTGCGACTGTATATTGACAGCTATGAAAAAGACGCACCAAAAATATATGAGGATCCACAGGTAGGTTGAATTGCCAAGCTCTCATCTTTTCAGGGTTTTTTCCCTAGATAATCTTTTTCATGCGTGTAAAATCACTGAAAATGTTATTAGTATCAGAGTCAGGAATCTATGTTACTTAAGTTATTGGGTCATAGATGTATTGGTTGCGCTGATGCTGTAATTCTAATTTGTAAACATTCCTGTTGCAACCAATGGATCAATACTGCAACGAAAGGAGACCCTGCACTTATGGGAAGCAGGAAGAAAAATAAAGCAATTAGGACTTATTTTGCTTTGTGAGCTATAGGAAATATTAAAGGCTTCTTTTGTATCTCTGATTGCAAGAATTACTGTATGCTGAATGCTTCCAGAATTCCTATTTCATAGTGTGACAATTTGAAACTTGTTTACCGAATTAAAGCTATGCAGGAGTGTTGGCAGGGTGTCTGCAGGATCTGGTCAGAAATGTCAAGGTAACAGCCATGATGTTGCCTGATGCTCATTTTTAAAAAAGGAAGCATTGATTACAGTTATGGCTGCCATCTTTGACCACACCCAGCAGACATTCTAGTGTGACAGTGTCCATTCAGGTTTCTAGAATCCTAGTTTGATGTGAAGAATTCTGAAGAATAGCAAGTAGATGGTTGTAGGAGACAGCCAGGCTGAACCTGAGGGCAGAGTTAAACACATCATCAGTTGGAGTCTATCCCCCCCCCCCCAAATTCATTGACTCTTATCTGGCCCTAATTCACCTGATCATTAGTAAGTCAGAGTCTTATATATAGGTAGAATGAAATATACTCATAGTACTGTAGTTTTGAGCTCCACCCTGGCTCCTGGCTCCTTGAACCTGACATTGATTTCCAAAATCTTGACCAATGTTCCTCTTCATTTTTCTTTCTTTCTCTTTTTTTTTGGTAGGTCATGTTGGCTCCTCTCATCTCTATTGCACTGAGCCTTTCCCAGCTTCACGAGAGAACTGGCCGCACAGGACCTACCGTCATTACATAATGTAACACTTGAAGCCATCTGAATAGAAACAGTTTGGGTAGCTGGCTGCTCCCCATCGGAATCTGCTAATCTTACCCCCAGTGATCAATTATCTCCATTCTCTCCTTCTCCCCACCTTAACACTGTATCCAAAAGCATTAATAATCTGCTAAAAGGGTAGACATGATATTACAAGTTTACACTAAGTGTATGCTGATAGACATTATCTTTTTAGTGTTATCTATTACTGGTCTATGTTGCCTTTTGTTTTAAGTAATCATGGAAAAGATTACTGTAAAAATAGCAGGACTAAATAACAATATAACTTTATCAGGTGTGATCCAAACTGCCTCAGCACACAATGTGGGTGTGTATGTGTAGGTGGGTACGTATCCATATATTTGTGGGCAACATGCAGTCTTTTTAAGTTTTGTCCCTCTAAAATTGCAATCACTGTGAATTGGTCCCCCTGAAATGAATACCTATGATTTCCTGTACAAATATTCAATTGCGTCTTCTGGACAAAATAAATCATCAATATATACAAAGTTAATCATATTAAATAAAATAAAGCAGTGTAACTTGAGTGAGTTCAATTTTCAAAAATGGAATTATGTATTGCGCGCATACGATGCATCAACCAGGATCTCTGAAAAATGACACCCCCGGCTGCCAGTAGAGTATGAGCATATTCATCTCATGCATTGCCGTTGCTTGTCACATTATTATTTATAACATATCTAAGAGGGGCTTGGCTTTCACACACATGTATCTTCACATGCAAGTCCCAGCCTGCAATCTCATAATCTTGGCCTTTGCTTTACTGCTGGATGAGATTATACATAGAGATATAGTTATTCTTCAACTCCCATTATTTTGTATTTTCTCCTATCCCTTTACTGTTCAAATAGTTCCCATCAGATAGTGATGCAATTTTTCATTTCCTCCACACTTACAAATGTTTAGCTTTGGCTCCTCCTTCCATCCTTTTTCTTTTCAGGAGGGAATTTTGCAGGGTAACTATGCAAATAAAGTTACCCAAAGGAGAAGAAACCTTCATGAAATTGTTTCTAGTAGGCAGAGAATGAAAGCATGGGTAAACATGGAGTTGTATTAATTTATGGGATAACTGGCACTCTTGTGTCTATGGAAATTCCCAGTCACCCAGGTCGTGGTTGTCCCAAAGGTGCTTTTTCAAAAGGCAACTTTCAGTTGCTTTTTGAAAAAGCACCTTCAGCACTCCTGTGGTCTTTGTACAATTGTAGCGGAATACACTCATAGATGAACCTTGTCCAGCATCCAAATGAGACAATTAAGTAAAAGCTTATGTGACAAGCAGTGAAGATGTTGAATTACGACTGGGAAAACCCAGGATCTAGTTATACTCAGTCGCAGAAGTCACAAATAACTTTGGGCCGGTCACTGTCTCTCAACCCAACTTTCCTCATTCAGTTGTGCTAGGATAAATATAGGGAGATCCTCATACAGAGAGTCGTCAAGTAATGACCACAATTGTGACTGGCAACTGTTGTTAAGCGACCCAGTCATTAAGCCAGACATCACATGACAACGACTTACAAACTCACTTCCACTATGATTGTTATGCAAATCGTCCACCATTAAATGAGATGTCACATGATTGTGACTTGAGATTTTATTGCCAGCTTCTCCATTGACTTGTCGGAAGCCAACTGTGAATCATTCAAATGATGATTGTGTGACTGCAGGATGTTGTGACAATTGTAAATACCACTCCGCTATGAAGCACTTGAATCTCCATCATGTGACTGCAGGGATACTGTGACGACCGTAAATGAGACGATTGGTCCTAAAGTTACTTTTTCAGCACTGTCATGACTTTGAACTGTCACTAAATGAGGCAATCATTAAGCAAGAATTACCATATTTTTTGGAGTATAAGACACCAAGATTTTGAAGAGGCAAATTTAAAAAAAAAGTTTTTGCACTCTGCAGACCTCCCCAAAACAGCCTGTATTTTGTGAAAATGGGCCTGTTTTTTGTCAAAAAAAAAGGGGCATGCAGAGCCTTTAGGAGGATTGTAGAGTGCTCCTGAGGACTGGAGGGGCCAAAAATGAGCAAAAAATGACCCACTTTTCACTCATTTTTGCCCTCCCCAATCCCCAAGAGCACTCTGGAAGCCTTCTAAAGGCTATGCACAACCATTTTTGCAAAGGGCGCGGGGTTTCGGGAAGCCAAAAATGCTGTATTCAGTGTATAAAATGCACCCAGATTTTCACCCTCTTTTCTGAGGGAAAAAGGTGCGTCTTATACTCCGAAAAAATATGGTAACTGTAGAAGCCAGTTTGTAGAGAAAGTGGGATATAAATATAATAAATATAAGATTATAATAATAAAATATAAATTATGTGAGAGAAAACACTATCAGGTTGCGCAGAAATCACTACTCATAATGCTCAAATGCTTGGTTTTGTTCTTAAACAGCAGTTGCTGCTGAATGCAAAATCATAATAGTGATAGTAACATTATATAACAACAGGAGCATGGCTGTTTGTTAAATCTCTTCATTGAATCTGATACGAGAAATGAAGGCGTGCCTTTTGGAATCTAATGTCTAAGCTATGGAATTGTTTTATAAAGGATTTGTTATACATACTGGAGAGGTTTTCTTTTTACAGTGCAACCTGTCATTTTTTATGTGCAAAGAATTACCTTTTTCATATCAGTTGGTGTTTGGACAAAAGATGTTACATTTGCTAGCCCTGAGGGATTACGTAAATAAGTAAATTCATTTTATGTAAGGTTTGTGCGTGCATATGTATGAGTATGCGTGTGTTTGTTTATAGGACCTCTCATCCCCACGTTAAAATAGACACAATTCTATAGGTTGTCATTTTTCTTCTTAATTTTTCTTATGTTCATATTCCTAACTATGGAAATATATGGCTACCATATGGATGCCATACAGTAATATTATTTCATTGTAAAATTTTAGAGTCTCTAGTATTTTATCTTCTTTCTAAGCTACATAGAAATCATATCATATCTTGATTATGGCCGTAGACCAGTATAGCTAAGCTGCTGTATAATGCATTTGACACATCCCTTCCTATCTCAACATTTTGTTCAAAGTACAAACCAAGTACTAAAATCTATTTTGATGTTTTGAATTGATATACAATCAAGTTCCTTGGGTACTTTAATATTAACAGGTTATGTTGGTGTGTAGGGCCATAATAAAACCTTGATTTGATTTGATGATATTGACAAGAGTCTAATAAACACTATTCTACCATTCTTAGCATTATTAATATTAACTATTCCTGTGGTTTGGAAGTTATTTCTGTTCATGAAGTCTACTGGAGCAGTTGTCTTTCTTGTAGCCACTGGTGACTCATTGAAATAATGCACATAAACAAGGTGGAGTACACAATGAGGCAATCTAAAATAATTATCCATGGATTTCTACGTCCTGCAAAGGACCAGAATCATTTCTTTCATTTTTATTTACTGATATGTTCAAACCTAATAATGAATGGTAACATATATCTCACTTCATTCTGACTACTAATAATGCAAGTTACAATTCCTTAACAAATGGGCATTTGCAAAGGTAGTTACATCATATGATGCAATTGGGGAATATTATTTTAAACATGATCAAAATGTTAAATTTGTGTGCGTCACCTATTGACCAATTCTAAACATCTTAATGCTGTGACATCATTCTAATTTAGTTTAGGATTATATGTATGTTTGAAAGGAATTCTCATAATGTTCCAAGTATTGACAGGGATAATTTTGCAACACTCACTTATCTTTAAATATATTTGGATGACCTTTACTTTTATAAATGATTTTCTGATCGGATGATGACCAGCACATTACTTAATATTGATGTATTCATCTTTATTTTTTTGTACCCTGAATTACTTAAACTCATTCACTTAAAATCTGAGTGAAATAAATTGGAAGCAGAACATAGCATCATGGTTCCAGCTTAAGAACCACTCCCTTCCTCTATCCTCCTTTAGGAAAAGATTAATAGTTTAGTCTCCTCCATGCTGTCCTTTCCAGGAAAAACTTGCATATTCATATGTAGCCTGCAGAGGCCACTGTAATCCCTGTAGAACTTCTGTGTTTAGTATCCTGCATTTAGAGTTTTGGTGATGAGCAGGGCAATAATCTTAAATCACTTTGCTTCCATGTTGCTCCTTCCAAAAAGTAGAGAATTTTTAGGTGAGCAATAACTGGACAGAAGTAGACTAGATAGATAGATAGGTAGATAAATAGATAGGTAGATAGAATTCTTTACTGGCCAAGTGTGATTGGGCACACAAGGAATGTGTCTTTGGTGCATATGCTCTCAGTGTACATAAAAAGACATGAAAAGATACATTCGTCAAGAATCATAAGGTACAACACTTAATGATAGTCATAGGGTACAAATAAACAATCAGAAAACAATATCAATATAAATCGTAAGGATACAAGCAACAAAGTTACAGTCCTGCAGTCATAAGTGGGAGGAGATGGGAGATAGGAACGATGAGAGGACTAATAGTAATGCAGCCCTAGTGAATAGTTTGACAGTGGTGAGGGAATTATTTGTGATGGCATTCGGGAAAAAACTATTCTTTTGTCTAGTTGTCTTGGTGTGCAGTGCTCTATAGCGTCATTTTGAGGGTAGGAGTTGAAACAATTTATGTCCAGTATAAAAGGGGTCTTAAATATTTTTACAGCTCACTTTTTGACTCGTGCAGTGTACAGTTCCTCAATGGGAGGCAGGTTGGCAGTAATTGTTTTTTCTGCAGTTCTGATTATCTGTGTATGTCTTGCTGGGTTGCAGAACCAAACCAAAAAGTTCACCAGCACTGGTCTAAGGCAGGGGTGTCCAAACTTTTTGCAAAGAGGGCCAGATTTGGTGAGGTGAAAATGTGTGGGGCCGATCATTCAGCCTGACATTCTTTGAACCCTTAACATTAAATGCAAATTGACTACCGTATTTTTCGGAGTATAAGATGCACCAAGATTTTGAAGAGGCAAATTAAAAAAAAAACTTTTTGCACTCTCCCAAAAATGGTCCATTTTTCATGAAAATGGGCCTTTTTTTTAAAGGGCATGAATAGCCTTTAAGAGGCTTCTAGAGTGCTCCTGGGTGCTGGGGGGGGGGGGGCAAAGTTGAGCAAAAAAATGGCCCATTTTTTGCTCATTTATGCCCTCCACAGCCCCCAGGAGCACTCTGAAAACCTCCTAAAGGCTATGCACAGCCATTTTGGTGAAGGGGGCAGAGTTTTGGGAGGCAAAAAATGCTGTATTCAGTGTATAAGATGCACCCAGATTTTTAGCCTCTTTTTTGAGGGGAAAAAGATGCATCTTTATACTTTGAAAAATACGGTATTTTATGAAAGACTAAACAAATAATTCCAGTGGGGAGAAGAGGCTGCGGGCTGCTTGAAATTTGAAAAAGGGCCACATTTGGCCCCTGGGCCGCACTTTGGACATGCCTGGTCTAAGGCATTGATGGCAAACCTTTTGGACTCAGCTTGTCAAAAAAGTCATAAACTGCCTAACTTGACTCTACTACATGTTGCCCTTCCAACAAAAATGAAACAATTCTTTACATATTAATTTTTTTAAGTCCAATCATGTGTGACTCCCACAGGATCTGCCATGCACTGTCTTTGGGCAGTGTCCTCTTTCTGGTTCCCTGTGGCCTAGCCAAGGTAGCTCAAGGTTTGTACAAGGCTCTTCACTCTTGAAGGGACTCGAGAGAATGTTCTGTAGCCTTTGCAGTCTCAGAAAACCACATAAAAGCATATCCCGTTCTTGCACAATTTTTGGAAACTGCGTGACAGCACATTCTATTCTCTGAAAATTGCACAAAAATGGGGAGTGGTTTCACAAATAGTCATCAGGTGTTGGTGAAAGCTGGCATGGCATCCAAAGTGTGGCATGTCACCTTTGACACACATGTCATAGTTTGACATCCCTGGTCCAAGCAGATGAAGACCAGAAGATTACTGCAATTCTACTCACCTTAAAATTGTTATTTTGCTTTAAGAGTTCATCTGTAGACCCAAACAGCTCATACTGACATGGATTCAATTCTGCTATTGTTTAGTAATTCCAAACCTTTAAAAAATGTTGCAATTCATTCCCTGAAATAAATTATTTATTTTTTAGTTTAAAAGCTCTCAAATTTACGTTTAGGTTAAACTGTAGATACTTTCTTTAAAATATTGCCTATTAAAAATCTGAATGTGTCCCTGTGAGTTCAAACTAGAGACTTAACAGATTTTATGAAAACTGACATCGCTGTGGAAAAGAATTGGAGAGAGTGGGGGTTGTATCCATACAATGTTATTTTGTCAATTGCTGCCTAAGGTCCACAATACTGCTTTAGAGTAGTTATTATTATTTTCAACAATTAAGTCAAATGAGTACCTGAATAGTCTCTGCAGTTCATTTTTCGGTTTGTATGCTTGGGTAGAGGCATTTTTTTAAAAAACAATTTTTTAAATAAAAGTATTTTAGCTACTGACCAGCCCAAAGATGCTTCTGTTCAATAGTTTATTAACAGTCATATCTGTCTGTGGAGAAGGGGGAACAATGACCAAATGCAAAAGCCAAGACCTGTGTACGTGTATTAAGCATTGGAATGCAGTTTCATAAGAGTAGCATTTAGATCAGTGGCTCTCAATCTTCCTAATGCCGCGACCCTTTAATACAGTTCCTCATGTTGTGGTGACCCCCAACCATAAAATTATTTTATGTTTTCCATATTTTTTCGAAAATATGTGTTTTCCTATGGTCTTAGACGACCCCTGTGAAAGGGTCGTTCGACCTCCAAAAGGGTCCCAACCCACAGGTTGAAAACCACTGATTTAGTGATGACATGCGTGTTTAATCACTTTGGCATCATTGCAGATGTTAAAGATGTGGCTGATTAAACACGTGGATCTTTAATGCAGGATAAAGACTTACTTCAACCTTGGTCCAAAGGGATGCAATGCAAGGGCAATCTTACAACCAACCAAGCAGCCCTCTCTGATTCTGTTCATTGTCACATTTATATGTGCAGGTTTGTTCTTGGGAAGTCCAGACTGTCGTGTACTCATCTTCTTTCTCTTGGTTTTCTAAGGCTGGCATCTCTCTCAATTAATTTGCAAAGATGGAAAAAATGGAATACATTGAAAAATGGTCACTTTCACTGCAGGATTGATAGCATCTATTTGGCAGCACTTTAATATGCTCTCTTTAAGTATTGTGAAAAGCTCAGATATGATTTTAGTGGTCTGAAACAGAAGCAATGAAACCATCTTAAACTATTTTCCCAGCAGGAGGGTTCCTTTGGGTGGCGATCAAAAATATAAAGCCGGTGGTTGCAATGGCATGATCAAAATTCTTCCCTCTTTATGTGTGCATCAAGATGCTTTTCAGATTTTCTCTGCTTCTTTTCAATCTATATATAGTTGGGTGGAGAGTGCTGCTGTTATTTACTTTCCCTGTTAAGGATCCTCTTTTCCTTTACTCTGCTTTTCTTCTGTTCTTCTTGTAGCAATATTGAGAAGAAAACCGACCTTATCTATTTCGTCTTCTTTTCGCAAAATAAAGCGTGGGGGGAAGAGAGCATTGTAAGAAGACAAGAATTTGTCTTTTGTGCTTCAGCTGACCACGACAATTGAGATCAGTTGGTCTACTTGCCCGACTAGAATGGGAAAGATACAGGCAGTTACATTGGTCAAAAACAGCTGCATGTCTGTATATCACATGCTTATTTTGAAATACTGTGACACATCATCACTTAGCAATCCCCCTGTGAACAGTAGATTACTGGATATGTATTACCAGCACATAGCTCACATTTTTGGGGCTTTATTGTAGCCATTGGGTTAGTATTGCTGTCAATTTATGGAAATCCAGTCAAGCTCACTTGAGTTGTATTAAGTCTTCCAGTCAAAGATTGAAGAGGTTGAAGGGCTGTCAGAGGGAAGAGGATGTTGATTAATTCTACGTACCACCTGAAGGCAGAAGAAGACGCAGTGGGTGGAAACTTATCAGAGGGAGATCCAACCTTGAAATAAGGGACTTTTCTGATGGCGAGAGCAATTAATAAATGAAACAGCTTGCTTACCGGAGTTATGGGTGCTCCACTGGCAGAATTGGAGAAAAGATTAGACAACCATTTGTCTGGGATGGCATAATACAGAGATCCCCAACCCCTGGGCCACAGCCCACTACCGGGCCTTGAGCTGTTCAGAACAGGGCTGCAGAAGGGATGGACAAGCGTGTGCACATACATCCCACTTGTGCAAGCATGTGGGCAAGCATGCATGTGATCCACACATGCTCACCACTCCACAAAATGATGACCTCCCCCCGCCCCCTGGCTGGGCTGCAAAGATGGGAAGGTTGGGGAAGTCTGGCATAAGGATTCGATAAGGGAGTTGGATTAGAAGACTTCCAAAGTTCCTTCCAGCCCTATGAATCTATCCAATTGCTCATTAAATCAAGTACATCAGACACAAAGTGCTGGCATAACTCTGGCTCATTTTTATCCAACCACCATTCTGTGCTAAAACTTGGTATTGGATTTCTACTCCATCATCTGAGACCTCATTCTACCATCTACTGCGGAATGCTAGCCCGGGCACCTCTGAGAAGGTGAATGCCTAAATCTATCCTGCTTTGAAGATGCACAATAAGTGCATATACATAAAAAGACAGCAGAGAAGTTCTAAATATGTAGTACAGCAAAGCTATCAAACTCCTGCCCATGGGTCAGATGCATCACACACTGGCCATGCCCACACCCAGTTTAGTGAAGGACAAAAAAGTCCCAATACGTCATGTGGCACTGCTGTGACGACGTGAGTTTGATATCCCTGTAGTATAGCATGCTCAGATAGCCCTATTTCCTGCCGTAGTTTCATCAGAACATTAGAATGATACTGAAATTTGCCTATTTAAGGTCAGAGAAGAAGAAAAATCATATTTCAGAATCCTTTATATCGGTAATTGTCATAAATGGCCAGCCTGGCTCACTATTTGCAATTTTGCGATGTAAATGGAAGGAAAGGAAAACATAACAAAAGTTGGTAGACAAAGGGTAGTTCTAGGTTATAGCTATCAGCACAAAGTCTAGATGACTTGGTCATAATCATAATCTTTGCATGCATTGGGTTAAATTTGCATATTTGTGGATTGATGGAAGGTATGAGCCTTACGATGCAGTAAATCTCACATTGGACACAGATAACAGTAAATATTTTCACAGAGGCCTAATATCCAAGGGCAAAAGAGCAATTGCATGAGCTATTCCTCCTACACTTTCTCTTCCTCGTGGCTGTTGCTCATCCTACCAGCATCAGATTGGATCCAGATGTTGTGAAATTCAGTTATTTTCCTTTCTGTCTTTGTGCAGCTTGGTGTAATGCCTGTGACTTGTGGACCTAAACAGCTGAAAGATTGCAACGCCTTGCAAAGTCATTTGCCTTTCCATACCTCTTTCTTTCCAAGCTGATTAATTAAAACATGGACCTACATAATAATGAAGATATGAGTTATAGATTCCATGGACTGCTTAACCAGCTTCTTGCTTAATATCCTTTGTAAAAGATTGTTAAACATAGTATTCATATCATGGAGTAATATCCTTTGATGGTCCTTTAGTTTAGTGGCTGTTCTGAATGTGTGCATCTCATGTTGTTAACTTTAATTGTTATTTCATAAATTTAAAGTATGTGTTTGTGTGTGTGTGTGTGTGTGTGTTGTTTTGCTTTATTGGAGATAGATAGTTAGATAGATAGATAGATAGATAGATAGATAGATAGATAGATAGATGATAGATAGATGATAGATAGATAGATAGATAGATAGATAGATAGATAGATAGATAGATAGATAGATAGAATCAAACTTAGCAATAATGCAGAATAAGACAAAACCTTTCCCACTTTACAATTTTTTATTACCTATTTTTTATTACCTATTTTATAATTCATTTAATTGAGAACATAAACTAGCAACTTGTGCCTCTCCAGTTGTTGTTGAACCAAATCTCCAGCAGTTCCATCTGGATACCCAACGGAAAGAGGTGGTGGAATTTGTGGTTCAGCAGCTTCTGGGGTGCTGATGGGTTCCTTGCCTATCTGAGGATTTGATTAGACTACAGTTGCATCCATCTGGATAAATTGATTTTATTCCTTGGATTAAGGCTGACTTTGAACCTGCGTTGATAATAGTAAGATTCTGTAGAACATTTTCAATCATTCAGAAAATTACAGACTAGGTACCGTAGCTTCTTTCTTAGGAAGTAAGAATATGCTTTCATCTGAGCATAATAAAAATATAGGTCACACAAATTCTACCGAACGAGCATCATTAAGACTCCTGGATTAGGATAACTAGTGTGTCAATTTGAGAAACATATGGTTGAAGATGTTTATCTTCCCCCCTCAAAAGTGTTGTAGTAGCTGGCAGCAAATGGCAGGGAATATGCTTTTTAAATATAATTTTGAACCAAGACGCAAGACATAATGAATAGGGAAAAATTTTATTTGAATCTGCCCAACCTACCTATGGTCTTCCATAACATAGTTGAGTTAGTTGAGTTCTAGTTGAGAATCGTTGATGCTGATGTCCAGCACAACAGAGACACAGATTTAAATTTAACATTGTTTGCTGCAATCCTAGAAGCATTTCCATTGAGCCAAATGGTCTAAGTAGAACTGCACTATCATAGGCTTATTGTTCAAAACGAGACTATTGGCTATAATGTTCTGGGTTCTCCCTGGCAGTGGTGGGTTCCAGCAGTCACTACTGCTGGTTCGCTCATGGCTGCACCACAAGTGCATGATGTGCTCCGTATGCGCAGTGCAATACAAATTGCTCTGCGTATGCACAGAAGCAAAAAACAAGATGTGGTGCCTATGGCGCCACTGGGAGAACTGGTTCGTGGGTGTGGCAGGCTTGGGTCGCTGCCGGTTCCAGCGACCCAGGTTGCCAAAGCACTACCTGTTCGGCCGAACCTGTCTGAACTGGTAGGAACCCACCTCTGCTCCCTGGTTGGCTGAACGGGGAAGTGAAATGATTTGGTCTTATCTATTTCAAGTTTGTCCAACTTACAACTCGTGGGCTTCATGTGGCCCTGGACAGCTAGTAATACGGCCCTACGACATTGTAATAAAACTAAAAAAAATTGCAGAGTTTGTTATTTATATACATTAACTATATTATATCTTTTATGTGTAACCCAAGACAATTCTCCTGTACTCAATGCAGCCCAGGCAAGCCAAAAGATTGGATACATCTAACTTATCAGGGAGCACAACAAGTCGGGTATAATACTATACTATCCCTTTCTTTCTTTACCACTGACATAGAAATGAAAGGAAAACATAAATTGTTCCTACATAATTGCAAATTCTTCCTATGTACCTTTTTTTCTGACATAAAACAGAGCAGAATCAGAAAAATACAAATGCCAATATAAACGGCCTCCCCCCACCACCACCCATGCAATAAAGATAAAAGCATTATATGCTGGTCTGTAATTATAGGGCCTCAAAGAAGAAAGTTTTATAATGGCCATTTTCAGAATCTCCACTTTTAAAACCCATGGCACAAAATGAAAGAACACGTTTCTAAACAACACTGAGCTTTTAATTCTCCTTCCTTGTAGAGGAAAGAACTTATTTCAGCATTGTGCTGAAGTGGTTGTCAGATACAAACATTTGGAACAACTGTAAACATTGTTGCTGCTCCCACTGAGAGGGAGAGATATAAGATCTCTATACTGTACATTTATATTTCAGACTTATTTCAGAAGTATTTCCAAACAGCAGAACAGCTGTGATTCGTCTAATGTGGCTGGCTTGTGAAGCTCAAAAGCTACTTTCCAGTTAGGCAAGGAGTGTGCCTTTGAACAAATTTCACTTATCCCAAAGGCCTTTTCTTACTCGGTTCTGTTTCGAATACAGGTAAGTCCTCATTTAATGTCCACTACTCAGTGACCGTCTGAAGTTACAACATGTTGTTACATGTTGTTGAACAAATGATACTTACGACTGGTCATCGAAATGATGGCGGTGGTCACGTGATTGCAACTTGGGTGCTTGGCAACTGGCTTGCACCTATGGCAGTTGCAACATCCCAAAGTGACGTGGTCACCATTTGCAACCTTCCCTGTTGACTTTCTACAAGGCAAGGTCTTAAGTCACTCCAGTAAAACTCTCACAGTCTCTCCCACCCTACAGCAGCTATCTCGGCCCTGCCATGCTCACTCTACCCCTTGCTGGCCAACCACACACCCTCATCTACCTGGCAGTATACCCCCTGACCCTGCTGCACTTAACTGCATCTTGTGGGGGCTCTATGCACCCTCCTTCACCCAGAAGCAACCCCTCATCTGCCTGCCAGCCTGTGTTCTGACCTAGGCTTCCCCCAAAAGCACGAAGCAGAATCTTGGTCCCGACAAAACCCTTTAATTAAACAAATGTGAATTCCTCTCATTCACATTCAGCAAAGGCCTGGTAAACAGTCTTTCAAAGGCGAAGTTATGACCACAGACCTTATCTAGCTTGGAAAGCTGCCATGTAAATATTTTCCAAACTCAGTGCTGTGCAAGGAAAGACTGGGCACAGAGTCTCTGGGATTCATGGATGGATCTTCTTGAAATGAACTAACGAACAAATTGTTTCCTGAAAAAGCCCACTTCCCTTTTGCTCCTCTTTTATTTCCTATGGGAGGGGCCATTCATCATCCACCTGTGGCTTTACTCCCAAGTCGACCAGAGGTGGGTTGCTAATTTTTTTATTACTGGTTTGGGCACGCTCCCGCATGTGCAGAAGCATCTAGGTGGGTGGGCAGAGCCTCCCGCCACCGCTACTACCAGTTCGGCCGATGCCAGCCAAACCGGCAGCAACCCACCACTAAAGTTGACCCTGATTTTTTAGCTGTTCTTTTCTTCTGGCAGCTCTGCACACGCACACACTGGGAACAGGCTCCAGCTATTCTTCTGCCTCACTGTTGTCTAGCTCCAAAGGCAGCTAAGAACTGCCAGACAGCCTTGGACCCATCTCTGCCTCTGACACAGAGCCCTCATTCAAGCCTTCCCCAGCCTCCAGGATTGGCCCATGTTCCTCCCCAACCTCCTCATTGTCTGACTCTGCTGTCAGCTCTGACACTGGCGGGCCACAACAGCCTGCTTGTGAATCACTTGGGACTCCCAAGCAGGCTGGCAGGCAGGTGAGGATTCCTCACCATCCAGTCAGAGCTGAAGAAACTTTTTGGATGAGAAGTGGAACATCTTCAAAGAAAAAACAAGGAAGTCCAGTTACCTCTTGAAAAAACCTTTCAGACAACCATGACCTGGATAACTGAGAATCTCTACAGTCAGTTTTTAGGGTTTGTTTCCTATATGATTCCCTAAGGTAGGTAGTAGTTCAATGTAACTGTCAGTGACATGCAGGCAGGGGAGGTAGGGGAGGCACAGCCTCACCACTGTCATCATGAAAAGAAAAGAAAATGTAAAAGGAAAAAGGAGAGAGCTGAGGTCAGGCTCAGCTAGTTGCTGCCTCACCATGGATGACTCTGCTTAACTGTTTAAAAAAGCCTCTAAAAAGCGCCCTCTACTATGAGGCAGGAGAACTGCATGCCTCATCTAATCTGACTTTAGGCATTTTATGATCACTCGAGCACAGTTAAGCAAAGGTTAAAAGCCTAAAAATTCCTGACGTAGGTGAGGCACACAGTTCTCCTGCCTCATAGTAGAGGACGCTCGTTTGGGCAGGGCTTCTTCAGAGGACCGAGGCAAGAGCAGAATTGAAATCCTCTCTGAAACAGCTGGAAAAGGTATGTGTGGGTCGGAGGGATGGGGAGGAATTCAAACTTCAAACTTCAAAGTATAGTTTGATTGCAGGCAGAGCCACGTTGCCTTTTCAAACCTGTAATCAGTGAAGCTGGGCTGGATCCTTCTGGGGCTGGGGAAAGTGTGTGTAGTCCAACCCAACTTCTCTCTCTCTCTCTGTCTGTGTGTGTGTGCGCGCGCGCATGTGAGTGTTTTTGAGAGAGGGGGAGGGAGGGAGAGAGGGAGGAAAGAGGGGAAGGGAGAAGAAAAAGAAAAAGAAAGAAGGAATCTTCTTTTGTAAAGGAGAAAAACAAATGCTGTCGCTTTAAATTGGAACTGAGCATGCCTGGCTGTGTAATTCTGGGAGTTGAAGTCCACAAGTCTAAAAATATTTGAAACCCACCACTGGGTCAGTGCCTCAGCAACCATAAACCTCACCGCACGTCACTGGTAACTGTTAAGGTGAAACAACAACTCTGAAAACTTTTGAAGTTACCTAGTACATCTTTATTTTAAGATAATTATATAAATGCAGAGAGGATTAAAAAGTCTGTTTATATACTAACATTAATCTCTTCTATATAATTATCTTTCAAAGCACTTATTTATTTTAATGTTGATAGGATTTTTTTTTAAAAAAAACAAGGCTGCAAGTTTATCATTTGACAGTGAAACTAAGAAAATCAAACTTTTAGCCTCCCTACATTATAGAAACTGATTTGCAGAATTTTATCTTCATTCTGTAACATTATCAGGAGTTTCATACCTATGATAATCATGAGATTTGTTTCTCCATGTAGGACTCTGGTGTAAAAAAATCAACTAGAACACAAGGCAGATTTGATATTTTAGAAAGGAATATGTCTGGTGCAGTGGTGGGTTCCTGCCGGATCGCACCAGATCGCGCGCTCCCTTTCGGCGCTAAACCCGGAAGTACGGTCTTGCCCCGCCCCTGGCGACGCGACGACGCTTGCCTGCGTTCCACCAGCTCGGCTGGGAACGGAGACGTTTCCTCAGCGGAGCGGAGCGCCTGAAAGGGACGCAGGCTCAGCCTGCCAGGCTGCCACCACTCCACTGAAGACATTGCTGAGCAGAGAAACATCTCCGTTCCCAGCCGAGCTGGTGGAGCACAGGCAAGCGTCGTCGCGTCGCCAGGGGCGGGGCAAGACCGTACTTCCGGGTTTAGCGCCGAAAGGGAGCGCACGATCCGGTGCGATCCGGCAGGAACCCACCACTGGTCTGGTGCTGGGATGTTCACAGAGTGTGGTCTAAAAAGTGACAACCCTGATGGTGCAATCAAAGGCCCAGGCACATGATATGCAGAAAAAAAGCAGGTGGAACTGTGATCATATTGTTCTAGCCACCATCTTGACTTTTCTGACATTTGATTTATTTGCCTGCACCCACCAGAAAGCAATTTCTCTGGACCCTAAAGAAATATGGGGCCTACTAAAAGTATAAATTGCTATTTGAAATGACAGGTAAATCAGCAATTTTCATCTAAGACAGCAAAACTAACCAGCTAAGCGTTGTTTAAATATTTCAGATCTTCCCACAGGCTCCTGATTAGAACTACTGACTTCAACGGAGACAAAAAGAAGAGGGGGGGGGGGGGAAATAATCAATATTGGATGCAGTGAGATGGCAGTGATGGTGGTGAAGATGGCCAGATGAATATTATGCCTTTGGACCTTTCATTGTGGCTTAAAAGCCCTCTTGTCATGGCTGGATCCCTTTCTTTTTAGAGAGTCAGTGTGACTTTACCCAGCTGCAAATGCAGAATAGTTTGTAAGGGTGCTTAATGGAGTCTAATGGTTTTTCTGACGGCTCTGAATGATTTCTAAGTGATGTGTCTGGCGTATCTTTTGAAGTTCTAATGATCCTTTCTAAAGAAAGATCAGTTGAATGACTGAGATTGCTATTCTAAGTTTCCCCTTTGGTTGAGTAGGATACCTGAGCTCCTAAAATGTAAACAATGAAGAAGCAGGAGGACTACTGTAATACAAATACAGGAGAGCCCCTAAAAACATCCCAGGGAGAATTCATTAGAGGACTTACCTTGCTAAAGATGGAAAATTTCATTGCATATACTCCATCACTGTATCTTTCCAATAGAGCATTTCCTGTCTGGGAACCTCATTTTATATTTGGCCTTTGTGGAAACCTGGAGGAACCTTAAGGAGTTGGCATACTGTGGCAGACCTGAAGAAACTTTAGGCCAGTGATGTAATTCAATTTTTTTTACTACCATGTGGGTATGGCTTGGTGGGCATGGCAGGGGAAGGATACTGCAAAATCTCCATTCCCTCCCTACTCTAGAGGAAGGATACTGCAAAATCTCCATTCCCACCGCATTTTGGGGCCAGCCAGAGGTGGTATTTTCCAGTTCTCCGTACTACTCAAAATTTCTGCTACTGGTTCTTCAGAACCTGTCAGAACCTGCTGAATTTCACCCCTGCTTTAGGTCATAAAGCTGTTCATTTCCATCATGGGTCGGGCAGGCAAATGCGAGTGTTTGGAGCTCTCTCCAGTCTGCTCATTTTGGATATCTTTCATTTGTTGATGTCTGGGGATGTTAGACCTTTGTTTAGACTTATTAAATCCAGAGGGACTTAATGACTACCTTAGCCCAAGAGATGAGTAAAACTTTACTGAAAGAAGAAGTCTGATTTTTTTTTTAAATGACCATGATTCTGAAGAATCTGAGTTTGAACCCGAGTGGCATTTGGTATCTGCCATTCTCAGAAGCTTTGCAGAAAAAAGTTAGCAATTGCTTTGCATGAAATGGATTGAACTGGCTAGATCAGGGGTTTGCAACCATGGCAGCTTTAAGCCTGGAGGACTTCAACTCCCAGAATTCCCCAGCCAGTAAAGCTGGGAGTTGAAGTCCGCCAGGCTTAAAGCTGCCATGGTTGGAGACCCCTGGGCTAGATGACACATTGAGTGGCTAGGTTATGCTCCTCCATAGTGTTTAACTCCTGGGCAGTCTTAGTTGGGAATCTTATATGACTGCATTCTTTTTCTCATGTTGTGTCCAAGAAATTCCTGAGCACAGTCTTCACAGATTGGGGTTATATATACTTCTAAACTTGTAGTAGAATATTAGTGCAAGGCCAATTTAAAAATTAAGTGAAAAAGAAGCCTAGAAGTCACAAATTTCTCCTCACTAGATAGAATCTGAGTAAGTCATTTGGGTACGGTTAATCTAAACATGGCCATATTATATTACTGTATTTCTATTTAGAGCGCAACAATTATTAATTATCATATGCATATTATATGTAAATATACATTTGGCTATTTTTGAAGATGATTCAGATAAGCTGTGTGCATGTTTAGAGTGTTTGAAAAACTCAAAATTTATGAAGATTTTTCTTTTACCCCATTGAAATGTTGTATTAGTTATAAAGTGACAAAAATGCAAAATATGTTGTTCCCTCCCAAATCATACACAGTTTTCAGAACTTTTTAACTGCAGCTTGTAAGTAGAGGGAGTTGTAGACCTTCATGTCAAAAATTAAGCATCTTTTGGCTTCCGGTTTGTTCCCGGTGCCGATGGCAGGCTTTTTTTAGCCTGTCAGATCAAGAGACAGTTAGAGGAGTTTTTACGATCCTTAACACCTCGGACACTCGTAAATTCTTGAATTTATGAGGAGAGATTCAGCTGCTGGGTTGAGCCCTTGTGTACCCTCCCGGAGTCCGGAGTCTGACGAGGTTTGCCCCCCTTCGCAGTTGTTGTATTCTCCTGCCTTTTTGATAACCTCTGCTAAAAAAGCAGAACCAGTCGCCGGGAACAGCCTACATCTTAACATCTTAACATCCAAAAGGAAGCAAGACTTTTGCAAGTATTTTTAAGTTTTAATTGGGGGAAGAAAAAAAAAAAAAAAAAAGAAATCTCTTTAAAAGAACACTACTGCTGAGTTCGAGAGGCGTGGGCTTAGAACAAAGGATTCAAAATGGCGTTGATTTTAGCTGAAAACCTACAGAAAACGAAAGCTAATTATCTGCTGATAGCCGGGGCAATAAAGGCGGAACGGCTGAAACAACCCTAACTATTAACAATCTTTAAGCCAGTTTACATAACCTGAACTACTTAAATGTCAAAGTTTTAATTTCGAGCAACTTAGAAAGAAACATTTGCAAGTATTATTTACAGCTGATACCTAAGGAAAACGAAAGTTAATTGATGTGACAGCTAGAGGCGGCTGTAAGAATTATTAATTATGGCCAACGGACAAAAAAGCTTCACCAGGTGCCACAATAATATCAGGATTTCAAGGACTTTATAAGGGAAGAAAATGCTTTTTTACGCAAAGAAATTAAGGAGGGTAAAGAAATGGTTCAGGATACCATTAAAAAACATGATCAACTTTGATAAAAATTACACACTTTAGCTACAGGTCTGTCAGAAGTTGTTCTTAAGGTGGACAGCAAAGTTAATCATCTGGCTTTGGATTTGGAAACTAAACGAAGAAACAGATTTGAAATTTGTTGAAATGGAGGGGAAT